>NW_024080680.1:4469870-4845440 GCF_003009895.1 Hyaena hyaena
CCCCCCCCCCCCCCCCCCCCCCCCCCCCGCAAAGAAGAGATACAATGTGCAAAACGCGGCATCAATGCCTGGCTGGTTTTCAGGCTTCGGCCATCACTGATTTGTCACACCGCCTCTTCGCAACATATTTATATTTTGCAAAATGTATAATTTTTTTAGCCCCTGAACAAATATATTTACATAACTGTGTCTAACGAGAAATTACATTTAACTTCTCAGAAATGACAATAACTAAAACCTGAACTGCCAATTCCACTTCATTAGTGTGTTAGAAATGCATTCCAAATGTTAATAAAAATTCCAACATGCTGATAAATTAGAGCTTCTAAGGAGCATGTGACACCTTGGTTAATATATTCAACCTCAATTATATTTCTCTTCAGCACCCTGTTATCTGGAACCTTTGCTGGCAATCAGAGGTGCTGTTTTTCGGCGGCCAATTTTCTAGATAATGTAGCTTATCAACACTGTGGGTAAACTTGCCAATGGAATCAGGCTGCACTGAACCACACACACGCTAATTGCATCCCTTTTTTATGCATATTTACAGACTGTCACTTCAAAGAAATCAGTGGCCCATTGAGGCACCCAGTTAGCTGGAAGAATTGCCTCTTGCAAATGAAAATTAGCAAACAAGCTAGTGATAAATATGAAATGAACAAAGTATAAAAATACTGTTTTGTTCTGCAACTTCCTTGTCATCCCAATTTACACTCCCAAATAGAAGGAGTTTTGAACATAGGATTTGCCTTTTGTTTCAAATGGAGACAGAAAGCATTCTTCCTTAAACCCACTAACTAGGTAAAAAGCCCTATTAGCTTTCTTTTCCCTCGTCTCCCACGCCACCCCCACCCCAAATTTCTATTCACATAAACAGGTTATTAAATCCCGTATTAGATTTGCTTTAGAGTTTGAATAGACAAATGACATGTTAACACTTCAGAAACAATTAACCCTGGGAACTTAATTAAGTTCTTCTGACTTTAAGGAAGCACATTTCAAAATAATGCGTCTAAACTCTCTGAGTTTGCTCAAAAATAGCAGTGCTTTCCTTCTCTAAAGTATTCCTAAGTTCTACTTAACAGCAGAAAGCTTTGCCTGGCTATATATGGATAAAGGTTATGGTGTTATGAGCCTGCTGTAATTTGACTCATAGTGAGTACTTAAAAAAAAAAAAAAAAAAAGACAGGTACCAAAAAATAACAATAATTTTTTTAAAAATTTTTCACAAAGCCCCAAACACTGGCTGTATATAAAACAGAAAATGATTCCATAACTATGTCCTGGGAACTCCACACAAACAAAAATACTGAGATATGGACCGTGTGTTAGTCTGAAATCCTTTTCCCCAGTCTTAGAATAACATTTTGAAATCTTTCACTGCTACAACAATGTTTTTAAGGCAATATGAGGTTTTTGGAAAGCATGTCATTTTAATATAAGCAGGTCATTTTAATATAATTAAAAATAAACCACATACCAATTAAACTATAAATACTTTTAAAGTTCTTGTGCCAAACTGAGCAATTTAGAGTGGCAAAGCTCAACAAATAAATGGCACTTAAAGTCTTAGCTTACAGCTAAGGTTCAGTGATACTTTATTTGGTTTGGAGTGATGTGTTTCGTTCCTGCTGTACCTCAGTTTCAACAGACTCCTAAATTCTTCTCACTAACATTAGATATACAATGTCATTTGAGAGTTTTTGTTTTTTTACAGAGCACAAGCAACAATATAAATATTGATAGAACACTGGGAAAACATTGCTATTTTAAAAAACACACTACACCTACTTGCCGACTGCTCCTTTCTTACGTGAGAAGAGCAGGTTTCTTTAGTAAATTAGTGCTCATCTGTGCGCACTAATTTAGACAATTGTTTTATATCACTTTCCAAATTGCAATATAATTGCGTGTTTATATTTCTGTCTCCCCGCCCGGACTGGGAACTCCTTGAAGACAGGAATCAAGTTTTCTGGGAAGGCAAATACGACCTAGACCCCACCATCTAGGAATTCATGGGGGGCAGGGGGCAGGGAAAGACGCTCACTTATGCAGCTATCCTGTGCCAGGGCGAAGGACAAAGAGCTACAGGATCCAAAGAAGAGACCAGTTTATTCTGCCCAGGGGGACTGGGAAAGAAATCACACCAGTGGTTGGCATCAGATGCTCAGAGATAAGTAATGTTTCAATCCAGCAGGGAAAGGCATTTCAAGCACATGGAAGCATACAATCAAAACAGAAAACAAGAAATTAAGTGGACCATTCACGGGAGAGAGACTTTTGGCGATGCTGAAGCTTAGGCTGGGTACCAGGAGAGAAGGACAGGTGCATCCATACAATATACAAACAGAGAGAAAGAGATCCAAATTCTACGCATGACTGTGTCACATTCACCTTGGGTACACTTTTGCTCTGCTGAGGGCAAATGTAGAGAGGGTTCTATGAGCCTTTCGGAGATAGAAAAGTGCTCATGAAAACTGGCCAGAAATCTTGATTAGGGAAAATTTTGTAACAATTTTAATTTTTAAAGTTTGCCTGTATTGCTGTCAAACTACATAGATACATATTCACACGGCAGCTATATAGAGTTTGTCTACAATACAGTAAGGCTGATTTCACAGGAAAATCTTATCACTCTACTCTGTACGGACACACCGAGGAATGGGTCTCAATCACTCTTGAATCAGAGTAAATATTAACAAATTTCTCTGTCAAAGGGAATAATTCAAATTTGGTCTGATCTTTACTCCTCAAACTGTTTAGAGGAAAAGATAGTAATTGCATCTAATGGGCAGAGATTTTAAAGGTTTATCTAAAAACCTAGTTCAGTGAAAATATTTTTTAATTTTAACATTCAAAAACCCTGCTTTTGTGAATGGGCAAAAGAAAAATCACGAGAGATAGGGAGTTATATAATATCAGAGCTAGTCAGCTGTTTTCAGAGAAAATTTTTCAACTGATTAATATATCATTCATTATTTCTTAGCGATTTTATAATAAAGACATTGCTTCTAGAACATACAAGGCAAAATAATAATAGTAATAATAATAATATGCCAGCAGCTAATAATTTTAGCACGCTCACTATCTGTCAGGAACTGAGCCAGGGACTTCAGTTACAGGATGCCATCTAACTATTAGAACATTCTTGTGAACTAGGTATTTTTAGACCTTTTTTAAAAAATAAAATAAGAAACGGAGGTAATTTCTTTTGGGCAAGATGATAAGCTAGTTAATGGCAGAGGCAGGATTCCAATCTGGGTCACCCTCCCAAGCTATCTGTAGTCACCGTAATATGCCACCTCTTTCTTTTTAAAAATGAGCTTGACTGAAATCTGTTTGGAAAAGAAAGCTCCAGAGGGAGAGAAAAGAACAAAGAGTGAAGAGAAGGAAGGGAGAGAGGAAAAAGGGAAGGAAGGAAGAGGAACAAGCGAGAGCAGGGAGGGAAAGAAGGGGAAAGCCAGCTAAAGCAAGAACCCCCTTCTTCCTACTTTCTTATCACTGTTTCCCAGGTTGATCTCTCTGATCGATTATAAGCCCCATGAGGGCAGGAACTATATTTGCCTTGGCCACCGCTGTATCCCCTCCGGCTAGACAGAACTGGCCGATACTGGGCACTCAAAAAATAAATAAAATACAACAATCCAGTCCCTGTCTCTTCATGGCTTGAACGTTTCACTTCTCAGTGAGTTCCCTTATTGTACGTGGCCTCAAAAAGAAATGTGTCAATGCCAAAGGCCACAGTGGCCGAACAATTTCATTATATTGTACCTGCACACTTGCAGTCACAAACTATTCAGATCTCAGTGACGCCATTTGGCTGTGGCCATCACAGTGTGGTCTCCTAAGTATGGCCACCAGAGTCCCATACTCTGGCGCTGTTCTTTTTTTTTTACATCTCTGACTAGGCACTGGGCTAATTTAAAGCAAAAAGAGTTCCTCTGCCTTCTTGTCACTTTTTAAAATGAAATTCCCTGTGAGGCATTTTGAGGACAATGCCCATACCCAAAAATCCCACCCCTTGCAACGTTCCAGAGAGGTCAAAGATCATGCGAACCATTTTTTCGAAACCAAAAAAAATTGACATTTAGCCCAACTAAGAACGTTTTCAAAGGGCTCTTGCCCTATTTTATACTATCAATCGAGATATCATAGGTTTCCAGATGGAAATATTTGCTCAAAATTCTCATTTGTAGAAATACCTATTTATTTCATAAATGAAAATAACCCAGTTGTTAAAATCTGTGTCAGGTATGTGTATATGCCGAGTGTGTTCCTGCTTATTTTGCGTTTGCTTCATCAGACACCTGTTTTGTACTGAAATCTTGACTGAAAGGTTTCATTTTTTACTTCGCTAATCTATTTATTCTCCTTTTCTCTCTTTTCCCAAGCCCTTTGCTTTTTGGATTAAACTTGCAATTTTTATTGTCTATTCTCGGATCCCTGGCCCCCTTCTCTCACTGGTCAGAAGGAGAGTTTTTCTTTGTGTTAGAATTATTCATGGGACCCACGCAATGAAGTCTGGGCACAAAATAAACTCCAGCTCAGAAAAAAATGTGTTGTTTGAAGAGGATGGCTTTGGAAAGTTCACCGAGCCCAGGGTGAAATAAACAGAACTGGAACTAACTTGGGAGCGAGAATATTCTCCGAGCAAGCAGCCAAGCTGGTAGCCAGAGCAAAACAGAACCTTCTGAACATCTATTTTGTTTTCATTTCAGGAAGTGAGAACACCTTGGTCCTTGCCGATTGTTTTGATCTGGGTAGTACATCTGGAGGCTTTGCAAAACCCAAAGAAAATCTGGGACAACTTGAATAAAATGGGAAAATGCAAAGAGCTTGCTTAATATTTAAAAGGAACGAGGGGGTGGGGAGACAGAGACAGAGAGAGAAATTGAGGAGAGAGGGAGAAAGAGATGGAGAGGAGATAACTTTGAAAGTTTCAAAAAATTAGGTAAAATGTAATTTGTTCTGAATATTTTTGACACAAGTCACCCTGTAATTGCCATTTCTGCAAGACGTCTCAATTATGGTAGTAAAATGTAGCTGTTTAAATGCTTATACATTTGTCTGAAGGGGGGGAAGCCACAACATTGTCTATTAAGTGCCAAAAAGTCTTTTCTTTAACTATACAGGGCTTGGACAGAGCTCGGGAAGTATTTCAACTGGAAAAGCAAGGTTAAAAGCTACCCTTCAAGCTATTGGAAAACCTATTATCAAATGTTAAAACCTTTAAAAAAAAAATCCATGAGTATCCCTAGCACAACTACATACCTTTGTTTAGTAAAGGTTGATCATCATTGATAACCAAAGACAAAGTAACAATAAATGCAATCTAACTGCTAATTAGGAATCACAATACTTAAATTAAAAAACTCAAGGAGAACAGGTATCTGATTACGGACGTTCTCTCAACGCTGGAACCACATTTACTTACAGAAAATGCAGTTCATGTTTCTCTTTATCACATCTCTAAGTCATAATGTCAACACTTTGGACGCTGCTAGCTGTCACTGTGTGTGAGAACCTAAGGAGAGGAAAAAAACACAGCATAACTTTCCTTCAGAAGAAAAACAGTGTGGAAAAATATACATAGTATATATGCGTATGCAGACAACCTTTCACTTCTTTCTCTCTCGGTTCACAGGACATAATGAGAATTAATTAGCACGTTCCTAAATCATTAGCCCCAATTGCCTCTCTAATGTGTGCATCTAGGCAGAACTGAAGATTTTGTAAAGAAAGGGACAGAAACCAGAAAGCTGGGGTCAGAAGCAGATGCACAGATGTACATATAAATGGATATTCTGTGATTGTGTCTCTTTGTGATGCATAATTACAAATGATTTTAATTCAACCCCTTCACGATGAGCTATCCTTTTTATCCTCTGTTCTAAATACAGTAGCTACAAGCCCCCCAAATTCATCTCTTACAGTCTTTGAAGATTTAAAAATTTCTCCAAAATGCCACATGTCAGTCAAAAAAGAAAATGATTGGCTTTTAAAATTATAATTTAAAGCACATTGACGAGAAGGTATGTTTTCGTTAAAATTTAACCCTTCATGCATTTGGGGTTCTGGGGAACATACGGAAAAACTTAGGCTTTTACCTCCGTATCCTTCTGACAAAAAAAGAAATACAAAATAAAAAGCACAGAATTACAATGAGCAGTAGCCTATGTTAATGTAATGTATGTCCTTCAAAATACGCCTCAGTTCAGTATTGACTGTTCATCCATTTGAAATATACAAAAAACAAAAACAAAGGCAAAACAACACACGCGTGCGCGCGCGTGCGCGCGCGCGCGCACACACACACACACACACACACACAAGAGCTTGTCACTTCCATCTCTAACTGTTAAGAAATTAAATCTAACAGGTAAGCTTTAAGTCATACCTCTATGGGAACCTAATTTTTTTGACGGCATCATTTTATATCCTCTGAAGTGAGTTGTTTCCTATGAAGTGTAACCTTTTTGTACTACAAATAATAATTCTTGCACGAGGGTAATATTCCATAAAACATGAATTGTTTGAAAATAGTAAGATATTCAGCCAAGTAAACCCCAAACATAACAATGCCATCCAAAAAAAAAAGACTGATTGTTCAAAACTGATTTTACTTTCCTTTTTCTTCATGCCAGCATTAAAAGGAACTAGTTTTTGGTGCTTACACAAATCTACACATGTGGCAAAGTTTCAGGGAACTAGACAAAACAATAGTGTGCCTAAAAGTGATGAAATCCACATAAGGTCTGTAGTCTGGTTAATAGTATTTTGTGAAAGTCAATTTCCCGCTTTTGACAAGTATTATGATTATATAAAATGTTACCTTTGGGGGAAGCTGGGTTAAGGGTATATGGTGCTTCTCTTCTGTTTTTACAATTTCTTACACATCTACAACTATTTCAAAATAAAAAGTTTTTAAAAATACCTCTATGAGTTTTATAAGTCTGAATTCCCAGACATCATATTGCATTTTCTCAACACAAGGAATCGCATAGGTTTTCACTAAAATTCAGATCTACAAACTTTTAAAAGACATTTCTGGAAGGTTCAGAAATAGATGCTTCAATTTACGCAGAACAGAGGGAAGTGCAGATACAAGTATTATCATCCTCAAAGTCCCGATCAAGATTGTTTCTAACTTTCTCTGGTTGTCTCACACTTTCTTTGCCCCAATCATTATACCTACCCACTGCTCGAGGCAGAAAATAACGTTCCCCCTTAAACTGCATAGGAGTCAAGTTTAGTGGTTGAGAGCCTACTTTCAAATCACTGCTCTGACACTACCTGCACAGACTTAGTTAAGTTGCTTATCCTCTAAGAGCCTCAGTTTGCTAATCTGTAAATTGGAGATAACAGTTTCTACTGCATAGATTTGTTGTAATGATTAAGTAAAACAGTGGGTACAAAGTCCTTAAACATAGGGTCTAGCTTGTGGTGAGAGCACTCTCTCAACGTCAGCTGTATGCTTCCTCTGACCTCTGGCCAAATCAAGCTCCCTCTTCCATAATATAAATAATGACACCGTGCCTGGCACAGAGCAAGTGTCCAGAGCCAGACCATTTCATCAGGGTTGCATTGACCACATTCTAAATATTTCTCATAACTCTGTCAGTTTCGCTGCACACACAGATCCTATCAGGCGGAGGTCAGGTATTACTCCACCTTTCTGCCTCCAGCCCAGTGTTGCAACAATGTAGATGTTCCTTAAACGTGTGTTAAATTGTAATTTTTAAAAAAGCTAATGATTGAAGAATGAAACAGTAAGTCTCACAATTTGAACCGCATCCCAAAGGACCATGGGAGGGAAAAGACATGACAGAACCACTCTGGTTGCTGGACATTTCCCTTTTGTGATCATGCTAACCTCTTTTAAGTTTTTGGCCACTGAATTTGTAAAAGAAACCTTCTGGAGAGCTGTAAGGTCTGAGATCTGAAATACAGCTGGCATTCTCCGACAACCCTTGCAGTGAAAACTGCATGACCAAGGAGCTACAAGCTATGCGTCAGAAGGATGCCACAAATAAATGATAGTGCCTTCCCTGTCTTTATTATCATATTCCGACGGGCTTGAAAATTTAGTAAATGCCCGCAGCAATAGTCTTGGATTCTGCAGTTTTCCATACCAATGTGAATTCCTGTGTTCTGGCTTCAGTCTTGAGGAGGGGCCTCACCACCACCCCGAAGTCATTTAGAGGAATGGACTGTGGTGCTCAGAAAATAGTTGGTTTTCTGTCATAAGTACTTATTGACTGTGACTTGAGAAACCCTCATACAGATAAATCTAACCCCACAATAATTCAATATTTTTTCTCCAAAACAAAGCCATTAGCATTTTATTAGAAGAAATATTTCATCCCTTGCCCCCCCCCCCACTCTTTAAACACTCCACAGATGTAGCATTCTGTGTGGGTTGTTAGAAAGTCAAAGAATATAATTCCTTGATTAATTGCCATACACAGGACCCAAGTTATGCACAATTTTGGTAGTTAACCCCACCACCTCCCATAAGCAGCTACTGCAAAACGTTTCAAATAAGCACATTTATGATAAATCACTTGAAGCTGTTTAAGTGGATTGGGCCTTAAGTTATTCCTTGGGATAGATCATGTCATTTCCAATGTGCACGAGTTACAGGAGAGAAATTCCACTGTAAACCTCAGCCACGGTATCTTCGTTTCCCTTGCAGGCATCAGGGAGTCTCAGTCAATATTTCTTATCTTATTTTTAAATATCTTGTGGTCTCAGAAATGGTTGGTGATTCAGAAATTACATCAAGAGTCTAAAGATAGACTACGGGCTTATGACTTCAATAAATGCAGCAGTTCTATAACAGGAAAAGAAAATGCCTGTTGGTTTTAAGACTACTGGGAATCAAAGAGTGATTCTTAGTTGGGCCAGTTAAAGTCAATCTCTCCAAAAGCAAGTTATCTCCTCTCCTCACTCATCCATCTACGTAAGTGGGTGCATCAATATAAATCACAAGGATCCCTAGGTATTGATAGAGTGCTGAATTGTGAGCTAGGGATGCCTTTCTATAGACTTCCCCCCACACACACACACACACCACTAATTATTTTGTGACGGTTTCCATATTGGTTATTTCACCAATGGAGTAACGGATTTGCCCAAGGCAATAGGGCCCACAGCAGCCAAGGCAGGGGCAAATGTCCTGATCTCATGTGTATCTGGAAGATGTTCCTTTGTGCCCCTCTATCTCAGTGAGTTACTCATCCCACATTTTTCTAAGGCAATCTCTGGCATGAAAATTCCAAACAGGATTAGTTCACCAAATATGTAAACGGCAAATAACTGGCCCGTCTTGGCCAGTCCAGGCCCTCAGACATCTCCTTCAATTTTCTGAGTGTTTATATTCTTTAACATCAGAGATCTAGATAAGCCCCAAATAAAGTGAGTTTATTTGGGGCTTATGTAGATAACCCTTAAGTGGGAGGGTCCAAGAATTCTGTGAAAATGATGATCAATTCAATATGACTTTCTAATTAAGAAAAAACAACATCCATCATTACACCAGTCCTGAATCTCACAGCCTTGTAACTTAGGGTCAAGGTATGTTCTCTTAAAGGGAAGATTCACAAATGAACATTCACAAAATGAATCTGACAAAATGCTGCACATGTACATTTTCCTTTCAAAACAGAAAATAACACAAGGAAGTCTCCCAGGGGTCTGTGCCAAGTTCTGTTTGTTTTACGAGGTACTTATTTATTTTTTAGGTTTTTTTTTTTTTTTTTGCTTTTTAAGTCTCCCTGATCACCCCAGCTTATCTTATTATTAGACTGCAATCCATTCAATAATGGACTACGAAAAAGTGTTTTACTGAATACGTAAGATGAGAATGAAGGAAGAAAAAACATGAACAAAAATGCCCTCTACGTTTTCCTACACATATCCTATAATTTTCCAGTTGGCTTAACCACTCAACATATTTAAATAACCAACCAACATATTTATTTAACATTCGGCAGATGGACATGATAGGAACATCATGATTTTCAGATGTACTTTTACAACTGCAAAGTTTTCTTCATGCCAGGATCCCAACAGGTTCTTAAGGTAAAGCCGCCCCTACCTGCCATTTCTTCAGCGAAGGACTAACTCTCCATCTAAACATGTCCACTCAGATTAATTTAAATCCCTGACACTACAGTGGAAACCAAATCATTCTCTTCAATCTATTTTTTTACCCGCGGCATAAAAGAGACTATTTTACATGTTAATAGTAATCTGATGTGGTTGTATAAATCTGATATAAATATGATACTCTGTTTGGAAATGATGCTAATTTAGTTTAAAATGGAGATTACATTTCAACTTGTAAAAGAGCAGGATGGAATATTAGCATTCGTGGCTGTTATATAATTTCCCTTTACACTACACAAGTGTTACTCAAAATCTTTTCTGAGCCTCTTTGTCCGAAGATTTCCCATTCTTCCTATAAGAAAAAGGACTTCTCTATTTAACTGTAAGTTAACCAGGTGGTACAGACCCTTGAAAAAAGATTAACAACAACATTATAAATGCATTTTTGAAGAAACATTTAAAGTTACAATGTAATAAACTGAACAGAATGTCATAAGAATGTCAAACTGGGCACAGTAAAAATAAATGTTATTCCCAAGGAAAATAAAAAGTCTGCATATTTATGTAACATTCAGCAGATGGACGTGATATTAATATAGGGTTTTCAGTTGTACTTTTATAGCTACTAGATTTTCTTGCCTAACTTGGCAACCGGAGGCACCATTTGAGTTTTGGATTTGGACAATACTGCAACAGATGTCCAGACCAATAAAATAAATTCCTTAAGGGCTATGCTTAATTTGTGTAATTGATCAATTTTGGTTGCAGAGGGCCTCAGCTCACCAGCATGTAACTGCCTTCCACAAAAGCTTTGCAGTTGGGATTTCATTCCATATGTTACAAGGGTTTATGGACTCTCTTGTCGACAACGCTGGAGACAGAACAGGGGTTGTGGTGACACCTGTTGGCAAGCAGCGGTGCAGAACAGGCACAGATACACTAGATGTTTCTGGCGCAGTGTTTCTCAGCCTCAGCACTACTGACACCAGGGGCCAAGCCTGGGCCGTGGGGGCCGCCCCATGTGTTGTAGGAATTGTAGCCGTATCTTTGGTCTTCACCCACCAGACGCCACCATACCCTCTGCCCTAAACCCCACTTGTGACGACCAACAATGTTTCCAGGAAGGTGTCAAATGTCCCCTGGGGGACAATGTCATCCCAAGTGACGACTGCTACAGTACAATGGGTTCTTCTGGAAGAGCCACACATTGGAATAGCCTAAGGTAGCTACATCGCTTTTTCAAACAAAACACAAGACACCTTCCCCCTTCTCCTTGACGTCTCTGGATCTAACAACAGGTTTTTGGGTTTTTTTTTTAAATGTTTTTATTTATTTTTGAGAGAGAGAGAGAGAGAGAGACAGTGTGAGCAGGGGAGGGTCAGAGAGAGAGGGAGACACAGAATACGAAACAGGCTCCAGGCTCTGAGCTGTCAGCAAAGAGCCCAACGCGGGGCTCGAACCCATGAGCCGTGAGATCATGACCTGAGCCGAAGTCAGATGTTTAACCGACTAAGCCACCCAGGCACCCCCTAACAACAGTTTTTAGAGACAACTCACAAAAACTTGGGCCTGACAGGTGGGGGTTGGGGGGATGGTAGTAGCTGTGATACAGGTACCAGAGCAATGCTTCATCACCAACACTCAGGCGGGTGGTAATTAAGACATGAATTTTGAAACCTAACTCTCAATGTTCATCACTCACCTATTAAACTTGCCAGAGTTGCTATGTTAATTATCTCCCCGTATCCTTGATTTAGCATAATACGGCCTGCAGCCTGTGACAGAAATTAAAGGAAAGACCAGTGACCTCTTTTGTGATTGTGCTAATAACTACATGATAATAAATTAGTTTTCAATTTTCAGAAGACTTTACATGGCAAAAAAAAAAAAAAAAGGAACCAGTACATGATACACAAACTTGATAGAAGATGGGTGATCAGCACCAACTTTGAATCTTCCCTTTTTAATTAGTTTCCAATCAATATAACCACAACATTTAAGCAAAGCGCAATATTCTTTACCTGACTCGTCACGTTATAGAAAATAATGAGACAGTCATGTCCATTTGCATTTTACAGCCAATATTTAAGCAAGCAGCCTCCTCACACGACCTTGTCAAGGGTAGGCAAAACTTGGGCCCATGCGCACTGCATGCACACCATACACAAAAGGTGTTTCCAGTCACACACACGGACGTGAAGGATTCATGCTAATATCAGAATAAAAACACGCAAAGCGAAATGACTCATCCAATTGTAAGGAGGTGCCGTGACTTCTGGCATGTTTTGTGCCTTTCTTACATCTGTTCCTGCCTCTGACAGCTTTCTTCCCTTGGCTGACAAAACACAAATAAGAATGTACAGGAAGCATGGCCCCACTCTGATGTACAATAATATTTAGCTAATTAGAAGTCTCCTCCAGCTCATTATGCTAGGCACTGAAAAGTAAGAAACTACATGAAAGCATGACACTTGCTAAGCCCTAGGATGGTGTCAAAGCCGAACTGGCATCACTTTCTTCTGTTTCTTTATAGACTTGGTTGGACGGCGATTTCATTCCTTTAAAAAATCAGTTCTGACTTTCAGACGGAACGATCCCTTGAACACTGCACCATCTTCTGGCCAAACGCTTTACTACATGATCTTAATTAAAGTGTCAAGTCCCAATTTGCTGAGAATGACTGCTGGATTAGTACTTGGCCTATTTTATCATTCCTATTTTAAGACAGCACAATAGATAGATAAGAAACACAAAACAGTTTCCTTCTAATTAAGTGAAAAGACGGCAGAATTCTGTTTTAAAACAGTTTTGTGCTTCCCAGCCTCAAATAATTTTTTTATCCTAACCCAGATTCATGGAAAGCCATGTACGTTATTTGGCATTTAGAATATGCTGATTGGGAGCCCAAAGAGGTAGAAAAGATAGTTCTGGTCTGCTGAAAGCTCATAGCCTAGTCATATCATTATGAACTGTAAAATGGGTGAATTGGAACAGCCCAGACAAGAAGAGCATTAGGATTTGCAGGAGAGATCTCAGGACTGACTTTGTTGAAAAACATTTCTTGCCGACAAGTGGGTCTTGAATCAGGATGAAGAATGATGATGTTGGCTCTGATGTTGCTTAAAATACGCCAGGAGCCATGGTAAGCCAGTTTTCCCTTAACTAATCCTCAAAACAACTCAGCTCAGAAGTTAAGACTCAAGCTCAGAAGCCCAACCTCACAACTTGTACTCTGAACCACCCCGCTGCACTGTCTCCCATGATAAGGAGGAGATTTCTAGAAAGAAGGGCGGAGAGGTTTCTGGAGGATTGCAAGAAATTTAGTAAAAGGGTGGACGCAAGAGCAGTGGCAGCCCTAGAATTTCCCCGTAGGAGGGACTTAGGACGGGAATCTGGGGTATAGGGCTAGTTCCGGGGCTTACTTGTTTGAAGCTGTGCTTGCAAAAGAGGCATACAGATAGATCCCGGTTAGGTAAAGCGAAAGGAACTGCTGGGGATTATGGGAAGACCAAAGCTTCGAAGGCAACCACAGCTGCTGCCACTGAGAATCAGTGCTGCATACTCAAGGGAGGGTGAGGAAACTGGTGCAGGGCAGATTCATCCACTCATATAATCATTCACTGCTCCAACAAAATGATTGAGTTAAAGGGCAAAGGGACCTGAGAGATGGTGGGATCTCGTGAACACTTTGTAAGTTAGGGGAGCCTTGTACATTTCCACAGCAGAAAAAAAGTCAGTCTGGGGCGCCTGGGTGGCTCAGTGGGTTAAGTGTCAGGCTTTTGATTTCCGCACAGGTCATGATCTCACGGTCCATGGTGCATGGGTTTGAGCCCGCGCTGACAGTGCAGAGCCTGCTTAGGATTCTCTTTCTGTCCCTCTCTTCCCCTCCCCTGCTCATGTTTACAGTTTAAAAGAAACTTTAAAAAATAAAAAAGAGAGAGAGGAAAGTCAGTCTGGAGAGACGGATGGGAGATGCTATAGATACAAGCACAGTCAGGGATGCAAGTGGGAAGTGCGTGGTAACGGGCAAAGGTGGAGGGTGCCCGTCTCCAGAAAGGCTTCTTTCAGAGACATGTAAATAATGCAATCAGCCTGTAAACCAGGGATGGCGAACTCAGCTTTGAGGCAGAGAGCATAAATGCTCCCGGTGGGCCATCCAGGTGAAATCAGGGAGTGTTAGCAGGAGGCAACCTGGAGGCATCATGGCATCTCAAGGGGGCAGCTGAGCCTCAGCTCAGATTGCTGCCATGCAAAAATGAGAACCCGGAATTGCCAGATGCTCTCATATTTCAAGACAAGCTAAAAAGATGGGTTTCTATATGCAGTCTCTCGATGTGGATGTTGTTGGAGGTTTGAAAGAATTTTAAAACACTATACGGGCCAAGCAAAACACATCTGCAGCCCAGATGGGGCCTGCAGGTTGCCAGTTTAGGACCTCTGGCTTGGAAGAAAGATGTTAGCGTGGTCCCCAGACCTGGTCGTGGCTCTGGGCCCCCGACTAACACTTGCACATGCACCAGCTCCATGGCTGCAACTCAAGGTCTTGCCCGCATCTCAACCACAACATGTACAAACTCAATTTCACCCCCGCCGCCTCGAACCCTTCTTCCTGCTGTGCCTGCTTCTCATGAAGGCCAGGGTCAGTGTGCAGGTTCTCATCTTTGGCATGGCCTCACCTCTTTTCCTTCCATAACCTTCCATAAACCACATTCTCAAGTCATGGCCTTAACAACATCTTGGCCCGTGTCTTTATTTTTTCCTTATCTTCACTGTCGTCTTTTCTAGTTTAAGCTCCCCCTACCTCCAGTCTAGACTACTGAGATCATTTCCCACCTCTGTGTGTCCCCTGTTCCTCTCATGCTACACATGTCACTGGACACATCTTTCTCAAATATGGTTCTTTTTTGCCACTCACTTCAGGCTCAGCCCAGAAGCTTGAAATGATGTCTCTCACTGCCTATTAAAATAAGTACAAACAACTTCAGCTGATTTGCCATCCATGACCCTTCACAATAAGACGTGTTGAACCCAACATTTCTAACCAAAATGTCTTTCCATATCTATATATTCTAAGCTTTTTGCCCGTGTGAACAACCCTATTACCCAAATTCAGCCCAAGTTTTCATATATCTAGATCCGAGTTTCTCAATGTCAGTACGTTGACATTTGGGGCCAGATGATTCTCTCTGTAGGAGTGATTGGGAGGGGGGACTGTCCTGTGTATTGTGGGGTTCTTAGTAGGGTCCCTTGCCTCATCCCACTAGATGCCAGTAGCACATCCACCCCTCCGAGGGGCAGAGTGTAGGCAGGGGAAGGGCAGAAAGAGAGGGAGACACAGAATCTAAGGCAGACTCAGCACAGAGCATGATGCACGGCTTGAACCCATGAGCGAGATCATGACCTGAGCCAAAGTCGGACACTCAACCAACTGAGCCACCCAGGCACCCCTCCTAGGATGATTTTCAAATTAACTAGAACCCTCCAGATATTCTCCAGAAAGTAGCAGAAAAGTCTGCTCAGACATAACCAGAGCAGCCGAGGAAGGATGGGCACTGATGAAAAGTTATCGTGTATGAATTATACTGCTGATAACCAGAGTTAGCACATCTCTTGACTTTTTTTACTTTTTAAAATCTCTTATTAAAAAAAAAAGAAAGAAAGAACACTTTTTCCTAGTGGGCCATTGCAGGGGGGGGGTGCGGTTTGCCCCCCTGACTCCCACACTGGGGCAAATTCCTTTGCTCTGGGCTCCCATAGCACAGACTTTATAATCATTGCTTGTTTAACGTTGGTTTCTCCTCTAGGTTGTACAGTCTGTGGGGGCCCAGACCTACATGTCATTGTCAAGGGTGTTTCCCCAGCTTATAGCACAGTGCCTGGCATAGGAGGGCACTATGTGAGTATTCTGGCAATGAATGATAAACCTTGCAATAGCAGAGTGATGTGCCCAGCATTTAGCTCTCAGCAATTCCCAATTCTCTTATTCCTTCCAGACCCAGATCAGGATCAATGATCTCTATGAAGATGTCCCCGGCTAATGCCAACTGACAGGGGTCTTTCTTTTCCTATAAATCTATACAGCACTTCACAGTCTCCTGTTACTCAGTTTTCCATATAGCAGATCTTTATCATCAGAGAAATTCAAGATCTTCAAGAGAGTCGACATCTTCAAGGATTTTTTAAAATATAACCCTTAACAACAAATATACGGTTGACAATTATAAGTATTTGCAAGTGAAATGTATAAATGATGGTGTTATTCGCTAAAACGGCTAAAAAGCCCTCCATAACCAAATTGAACCTGAGGAACTAAATTTTGAATTTATGATCTCTGTCTAAAATGCTTACCTAATGTTCTCTTCCTGTATTTTAAAATTAAATTTCTATTGATTCAAGTTCAATTATTATTTATTTGTACAATAAACATGTCACTTTACAAATAATGCATACAAAAACCTTCTAGTCAGCACACATTTTTGTCATCCAAAAAGTTTGTGATCTGGTAGAGTCAGTTCTTTGTTAGGAAAAAGTAGAGACTCATGAGTTTAAATAGATCAATTAACCTCGCTGGTTCCCTCAATCCATAAAATGGGTACATTAATATCTGCCCACTGGCAAGAGCAGTGATAGTTCCTGAAGGTTTAGGATTCAGAGTGCTACAAACCAAACTCAAACCTGTATTCTATCTCATGACTGCTGGGTGTTCTTAGGCAATGATTTTATCTCTCTGCCTTGGATTCTCCAAAGGTAAAATGAGATTAAAACCAGAACCCACCTATTGTGACACATATATGATAGTTTGGTCAGTGTCTGATAAGTAGCAAGTGCTCAGTGAGTGTAGCTCCTCTATCATCACAAAGAAACAAATGAGACAATGTAATTAGCAAAGAACTTTGAACCAGAATATTTCCTAGGGATGACTCTGTTTGTGATTATTGGCAAGTAAATGATCAATTACCTAATATCCATTAAACGAAATTCTTCCTTCTCTATCTCGCAGCCACAAAGTCAGCACTAGGTTTTTACGGTTTGAGACTAGAAGTGGACCAGGAGATGCATTATACTTCAAAGTATATAAACCTGTAATCGTCCCCATAGCTCTCTGAATTTTTAGGAGACTTTTTCGTTCAATCTGGTGATTCTGCTTGGAATATCCAAATCTGTTCTGAGTTAGTTGGAACTTTAACTGCACCAAAACTGAGGCAAGCTAGAACTATAGGTTTAAAATAAAGTCAGGCAGAAATGTAGCTCTGGCAATGGAATTCAGTGTCCATCCTACCTTACGGAGCCCAGGACCCTTTTGCATTCCCCACACTGGGTTGAGAGAATTGAATTGGGCTCTTAGCACGCATCCACTCTCTTGAGGCTGAACGAAATTTAACTAAACTCACAGTTTTGATGGCATTTTTCTCAAAAGAAAAAAAAAATGAGGAGATATTTTGACCAATTCAGATCCGAAATCTGTACTTAATATGTATATTTTATTCATTCAACAAAGAGTAATCTTTCACTGAAATAACAAATAAAATGTCTCAAATTTCCCTTTTACTTTGGCTCTGAGGATCTGGATTTTGTTTGACCTTGAACAAGATTTTACTCTCAGATCTCCCATCAATAAAGCAGAGATAATGACAGTATTTGCCCACTGCATGGGGGAATTGTAAAACTTAATTAATTGAAATCTTGGATGAAATGTGCTAGCAACACCAACATTCTGCATTACTTCCTGACCTGTATATGAATGAGTGTTAATTTAAAAAGACAAATTCTCCAATTTATACCATGATTGTAGAGTGGAATTTTACATATACACACACGCGCGCGCACACACACACACGTGCTTATCTATATACATATGTATATGCATATGTATAGCTTGGCATTTATACGAATGTGTGATTTCAGCAGCAAATCAGCCAAAGGAAAAATTAGCTACAGTTTTTTCCAAGGGAAATAATTTTCTGTTCATGTTCTGTTATTTTCAAAAGACTCTAATGCTGTTATTTCAAAACTAAATGTCCTCAAACAAGGCAAAGACAATTCTTCGTTGAATTATGCTTACAGATGCCAAAATTTCAGTGTTGTGTTAAAGTCCTACAAGAATAATCCAAAATTTTTAAGAATGTATATGGAAACATTCTTTCAAAATGAATTAAAAATATTCCACCCTTTTAGGATCAGATAACCTTAAAAAGATAAATAAACATTCAATGAGAGACGGAAGGAAGGAGGGAACAGAGAAAAGAATGGTGTATTTAAAGAACTCACTGTCATCAGCCTCCTCCTCAACAAAAAATTAGAAATCATCCATAAAATTTATTCTGCATTCTTGCTTGCCTAAAATTGGGCAGAGTCATTTTGTGACTAAATAATAGAAAGGAGGAAGTCTGATGTAATTTAGTAGCAGTATTAAGAAGCTTTTTTTTTTTTCTTTTCCTCTTAGTACAGGTCTCCGACTATCACGTACATAAATGCCTGCATGCTTTTTTTGGGACACAAACAGATGAGGTATTTCTTACAGATTGATGTTTTCTCTGGATGCAACTACTTTCATAGCTGGTTAGTTGACTAAATGCCATAATATTTCCTTAACTAGTTTGTTTATGTAGATAAGGCTTTTATTCGATTTAGCACCAGTTAACTTTGGCATCAAGATATAGCTTCTTGTCATTGGACAAGTATAAGCAACTGATAAGGGCTGAACTCTGCCTGATACTCACAGTGGGAAGCATATATGGATAAGGGCTGTTTATCTCCTGACATGAATGAGTATCTTTTGTTAATTCAAATAACACTGTATCTTAACACCTAATAAAAGTGTTAGATGTGAAATAAAAACATTTTATAGATACACTATGAATTTTAATATTACTTAACTTTATCTTATTCAAGATAGTATATTTCCTACCTAAATAATATATTTCCATTAACATGTTCAAAGAAGAGAAAGAGAGAGAGATCATATGTAAAACATCAAATGGGGCCTGGTAAGAGAGAGGGAAGACCTCTTTCTAAACAAGTGTATTCAAAAAGAAAACAAAAATAGAAAATATTAAAGCTCCTGTAATTGTTGATCAACAGATACAGATTTTAAGAAGCTACTAAGTCCTTTTTTCTCATTGTTGAAATTCACTTCCTATCCATTTTCCTTTTTAATTTAACGCAGAGATTTTGGTCTCTGTTGTTTACTGCCAAATCCTCACAGTCTAGAACAGTGCCTGACACACAATAGGTGTTCAATAAATGTTGAATAAAGAAACAAAGGAAGAGATCTTGGCAAGGCAAATTATACAATCAGAGATTGGTAAAAAGCAAAAAAAAATCCAAGGAGCCCTTCGTCTGTCACTTTGAAGTTTGCTTAAAAAGGGGAAGAGGAGGGGCCCCTGGGTGGCTTAGTCGGTTAAACGTCCAACTTTCGCTTAG
The DNA here is from genome assembly GCF_003009895.1 of Hyaena hyaena. Classification (NCBI taxonomy): domain Eukaryota; kingdom Metazoa; phylum Chordata; class Mammalia; order Carnivora; family Hyaenidae; genus Hyaena; species Hyaena hyaena. The sequence goes on from NW_024080680.1 coordinate 4,489,404, forward strand.
GCCATGATCTCGTGGTTCGTGGGTTCGAGCCCCGCGTCGGGCTCTGTGCTGACTGCCAGCCCAGAGCCTGGAGCCTGTTTCATTCTGTGACTCCCTCTCTCTCTGACCCTCCCCTGCTCACGCTGTCTCTCTCTCTCTCCCCTAGAAATAAATAAAAAAATATTTTAAAAATTTTTAAAAAGAAGAAGAAGAAAGAAAAGGAGGAAACAAAATTGGGCAATGAATGGGGATCCAGTCAGCCTGTATAGAATCTGACAGTAAGGAGACAAATTGCCCAAATAATAATTAGAATATTACTCTCCTTTTGCACAAGAGTAAGACCTCACTTTTAGCAAGAAAGAAGTGGAGTTGAAGCAGCGAAAAATAAGGTTAAAAAATTTGTCACAGAGAAAGGAGCTCAGTAAATATATCTGAATAAATGAAAGGCTGTCCATGCACTAGGCATTAGCCTGGCAAACCACAGCCATCTTCAAGGAGCTCCCAGCCAAAACAGGGAGAAATAAACAAGCAGATTCATGTCCTGAAAGAAGAGAAAGGAAAAATAGGTAAGAAGGGTGACAAAATTAAGAGGGAAATACATCTTTCTTTTATCCAACACATGACACATTTGAAATTTGTGCAAAATCCCACGAGCCTTAAAAAAAGCACAATGGATCAAAAGAGAGACACCTCTGAAATGCATGCGGATAAATTTGAGAACGGTTAAATGAGGAGAGAATAAGGAAGAAATAAATATCTTCTGGAAGGATGAAACCTCTAGGGAATATGATAGCAGGTTTAAAAATGTACACATAAATGGGATGAACAGGCATTTGTTCAAAGGAGTTTAAGAATTATGGGATAAGGGACTACTCACATTGCATTAGAGCAGTATGCTTGTGACAAAGTTTAAAAAACACTATAACCAAATATAGTACAGATTGAAAACATAAATAGATTGTGATGTGTACAGAAAAATTCCTGGATCAGAGACAGCTCTAACAAGTCAACTCTTGAGGTCAAAGCTGGCCTATGGCCTTGGGTTTTGGGGTTGTTTTTTTTTTAACTCTTTATTGTGGCAACTTCAAACATATACACATTTAAATATGCATACGTTCATCCATCATCCAGCTTCAATAATTATTAATTCATTGTCAATGTTGCTTTATTTACACCTTTTGCTTCATCTCTAATCACTTCCCCTTTCTAATCCTAGGACCATTTTGTAGCAAGTCTTATACAAGACATCACTCATCTGGAAAGTTCAGAGGTTATTTTGAAAATATAAGGGCATTTTTAAAAACATGGCTATAAAACCCATATCAAATTAGACCAAAAAAAAGTCAATAATAATTCCTTAACCGCATCACAAATATTCAGTCAAATTTAAAAATTTCCTGAGAGCTGTGCAGTAGAATTTATAAAAATTAGAAATTTATTGTTACATTTGGAAATAGAGATATTTCAACCACAAGTCTAGATTTCTGTACTTTTCTCTGAATGAAAACATCTGGCCACTCTGGGTTCACATTCTGGAAGAGTATCACTGAGGAGGACTAGAGTAGCCACTCTCCCTTTCACACAAGTCTTCTAATGCTCCAGATAAGGTCCTCCATCACTGCCCATTGTCTTGCTCAGTGCACACTCCATGCGTTTGTTATATATCTGGCTCTCGGACACAGTGGCTTTGCAATCCTAAATCTAAGCTAACAGAAATCACGGGTGTTTTAGTTTGGGGGCTTACTGATGACATAAGTGACAGCCACAATCACAGTTTACCCCAATAGACTAGAGCAAGTCGCAGAACAGAAGGTCACGACCCTGAAGACAAATGGTCAGATCTGAAGGTCAATCCAAGGGCAGAACAAGAGAAGATGTAAAGTCAACAGACCAGGAAGCCAAGAAGGGGAATGGAGGAGTTACAAGGCACAGATTGATTTGATTAGTTCAAGAATTATTTGGAGAACCAAATTATGTGCTGGGCTCTCTTCTTTGCAGTGCATTCCAAGATCCAGAGATGGGTAATGTTGCTTTTAAAGGAGTTATGCCAAGTCCAACACTACATAAAGCCCTCCCTTCCTTCCCATTCATTTGTCAGTTTTGAAATGTGAGAATGCAATCACAGTGGGTTAAATTAAAAGTATAGTCACTGGGGCGAGGTATTAATGCTCTTAAAATTGCAACTAAAATTAAAATCTAAAATGAGATTTCTTACACTCACCTATATCTCTATGTTGACTCCTTTTCAGATATGCTGGAATGCTCAACACTCAATGTAAGAAAATATAATGGTGTGTGTTTAACAATCAGATGCTATTCAAAATTAAAAGAGCTTAATTTTTAGACTGGCAGAAGAGAATACCTACAATTTGCTTGCGATGCACACACAGTAAATTAAAAACTAAAAAAAAAAAGGCAATGAGTGTGAAATATTAAATATTTACTTCTCAGCGTATTTTTGTGCACTCTGATATTAATGGGTAATAATAATTACTGTTCCTTATCCAAGACACACCTAGACTGAGAAATTAAATTCCCAGCATATGGGTCTGTGTGCCAGCCGATGCACATGCTTAATTCCCATTATGTTAATAGAACTAGAAAAAATGCACCAATGAAAAAGAGAGAGAGAGGGAGAACCTGAGAAACTCAGTATAAAGGGAAATCTGGAAGGGTCTGTTTCTCTTAAAAGAAAGTGAATTAATTCCATTAAAATTTCTCAAAATAAATATGCATCCAAGACAGAGAAGCAGAGTCCATAAAGGATTTCACAGAGAAGAACTCACAAAACTGACACATGTCAGTCTGGGGTTCAGTCAAGGAAATCAGCATCCATGTCAGACTCCACCATCGTTCACGTCTTTAATGGGAAGTGCCTTGCCTTTCTGCCCTTCCTTTTATTTGTAAATTGCAATCCCCCACTAAAGAGTCTACACAGCCACAGTGATATGCACACCACTCCCAGGGGCCAATGCAACTCAGAGCCACGCCTACGTGGCTTTTCACACATAGAAAAGGCTATGGGCCCCCAATCAGTGATGAACGTAATTAAAGAATCCAGCGCTTTGTGACAACTTCTGTTACAAATAACCACTTGGACGCATCCACCTAGACCTCAGCATTTATATCTGTAAAGAAGGAAGGTAATAATAATCCCTCTTTACGTAGTTCATAAAACCGAAGGACTCCGAAAGAATGATGTGTGTGTGAAGGTATGGGCAAATTACAAAAAGCCCTCCAACAGCAAGGACCATAGGAACCTAGTGCTGTGTGTTCTGCTTCTCAGAGCTTTGACTTATTCATTCATTCATTCATTCATTTATCTATTTATTGACTTTTAAACTTTTTTTCTAAAATAAGAATAACAGACATCAATCTATACACGTTAAATAAGAGAAGCAGACAGAAGGGGGGGTATCATTTGCGTTCTCATCGTCCCAAAATAACACCATTAATACTATGCATATATAGCAACCTAAGCCAGTGCCTCTCCAGCGGGGGAAGGGCAATTCACCTTCCCTCAGGTGACATTGGCAATTTCTGCAGATATTTTTGATTGCTCAAAATTTAACAAGGGAGAGATGAGGCATCTAATGAGTAGAGGCCAGAGATGTTGCTAATATTCTACAGTGCACAAGACAGCCTTCTACAATAAAAAACTATTCAACCCAAAATGTTAGTAGCACCAAGAATGAGAAATCCTGACCCAATATACAGGCATATGCAGCCTCACATATAACTTAAAGCCAGAATCGTTCTAAAATGCCTTTCACCAAATTATACAAGACAGAATGGCATTCCCAAAATCCCAGAATTTATCCAATGTCAGTACTATTACAACAACATAAAGGCAATGTAAAATGGAATCTAGTACTAAAATGATAAAATGTTTCTTCATACACAATTAACGGAGGCAGCATTTATGATAATATGACACCATTTATCATTTACTCTCTCAGTTTCTGGAACTGCAGGGAGATGGTGGAATGGCAGCAGAGAGAGGAGGTGAGATGGCTTTTACTCAAGCAGATTTAGGGGGATGGTGCCTCATTGTCATTTACTCCTACAAAATATATTTCTTGACTCTCTAATGGAGTCACACGGATACTAGATCGGCCATCAAGAACACGTAAGAGATTCAGCTTATTACGAGGATATCGTTCAAGTAGGAATATTCTTGTGGGCAAGAATCTTTTTTTTTTTTTCGCTTTTTTTACAAATAACTAGTTATAGAGCTAAGAAAATATAGGTTATATATGTTAACTCTCTTTAACAAGAGTAAATATTATCTTTCCCAGAACTAAGAAAGCAAACATTAAAACTCCACCAAAATCAACTTAATATTAAGTTAATAGAAATGGAAAGAGGTCAAATAGGAGAGACATGCCACAACTTTTTTAATCTAAAGAGTAATGTACAAAAATATACCAATTAAATGGGATCATTATCATAATCAAATCAGATCTACTGCCTTGTTTTTCATTTAGTCATATGTAGTACACATCTTTATGTGTTCATATATATAACTCTAAACAACTCTTTTAACAGCACAAGAATGCATGATTGTATGGGTGTTTATAATTTACTTAATTGCTAACTATAAATACTTATTTTCAGTTTTAATTAAAGTAAACAATGCCACTCTGAACATCTTCATTGTTAAATCCTTACGTATATCTTGAATTATGTTGTTAACTTGGCAGAAGTTGAATAGAAGTCGAAGTTCAGGATTCAAATAGCTGAGCTGTCCTCCAAAAGATTTTATTGAAAGGCAAAATTCAAGTTCACCTTTATACTTGATGTTTTACCTTCTTTAACAAGTTTACTCTATTCCTGAAAGTGGAGTCCACTGCCATTCTGGGTGAGCATGATTGTCATCAGTGGCGTGGTCTGCTCTACGCAACAAGACATAACAACTTATCCAAAGCTACCTAAATCGAACTGACTTCCGGGTTTTGATTCAATTAAAATTTTTTTTTTAATTTTTTTTTAATGTTTTTTTTTATTTATTTCTAGGAGAGAGAGAGAGACAGCATGAGCAGGGGAGGGTCAGAGAGAGAGGGAGTCACAGATTGAAACAGGCTCCAGGCTCTGAGCTGGCAGTCAGCACAGAGCCCGACGCGGGGCTCGAACCCACGAACCGTGAGATCATGACCTAAGCGAAAGTCGGACGCTCAACCGACTAAGCCACCCAGGCGCCCCTGATTCAATTAAATTTTATTCCCGATCACCGAATAGGGTAAAAGTTTACAGAGACAGACCATAGCAAATCTTATTCACTCGTGAGGGGAATCCTAATTAGCAGTTTATTGTTCCCTCAAACCAACCTTCCTTCCTTCTAAGCTCACCCATTGTCAATGTGTCAATTCAGTTTACATATGTAATTAGTTTTTCAATGTTGTTTCCAAGTACCACATACAGGCTTCCCCTTTCTGATAGGTTCACAGCAAACGCTTATGAAGACACACATTATCTGACATTTCAGGCCTTTCTTTTGTTGTACCAATAGTCAAGAATTTGGTCTTTACTTTTCTTCTGAAATCTGCTCTGCTGAACTGAAAGACATTTGAAGTGGTTGGCCAACTCAATCCCAAGGTTTTAGGGGTAAATTAAAAAATAACTACACTCTGTTTTTTAAAAGTCATTACAGCAGACTGTGCTTGTGCCTGGGCATGGGTGCCACTTACACAAAATATTTTTAATCAAGTGGAAATGATTCCCCAAACGTGAGGAGGGTTCCAGGCTTCAAAAACGTGGACCATGAGGCCATGGTGCTGCAGTTCTTCCCTCTGGCCACTAGGGTGCCGTTTTCTGCTCCATAAAGGAATTGGCTAGATGGGGCCTCTAGCCTATAATACCAACTTCCAAGTGTGAATTTATTCTTTCCTGCCTTGCTAGCAATTTTTACTTCTCCAGCTTGGCACATAGAATCTTGCAAGTCTCCCTGGAAGGTGACTCATATTTAAATATGAATGGGGCAGCTGGCTTCTGTTATCTTAAAGGGTAACATTATGTCATTGCACATTTTCAACTAGGGTAAAAACAAACTGTGCTCTTTGCACACATCAATTCCAGCAATATATGTTTGTATAAGATCACAGGGACTTATAAATTGTCTGAAATTTTTCCAGCCCCCAAATTAAGGCCAATGTACTGTTTCTTAATAATTCAGCAACAACAACCAAAATAATCCCTTTATTACCTATCATGCTATTTCATATTTCTTTAAAAAATAATGATAATGGTGATAATGATGATGCCAATGACAAGAGCAATGATAATAAATGGACATTTACCGTATACCAGGCACTGTGCCAACAGCTTTGGATGTAGTCTTCACTGCCATTCAAAGAGAAAGAGGTACTTTTTTTATTCTTCCCATCTTTCAGATGAGGACTCCAAGGGCTTAATGAGGAAAAGGTTTACAGATTAGAAAATGGCAGACATAGGGTTTGAAAGCAGGCAGTTTTAACTCCAAAGCCTCTATGCTTAACTATTATGATATACGTTCATCTGAGTATATTAGTAAATAATTTTCTAAGGCTCTAGGAAGCAAATCTCGAATTTTCCTCAGAACTTATTTCCTCTAGAAGACTTCTCCTGGCCACCCAAGGCTAGATGACATGTCCTCAATCTCCCTGAGGACCACATACCCAGACCTGCTAGACCAGGCAGCACACTGTATTTTCACATCCTGTTTCTTGTCACTACCTGCCCCCACAACAGACCAAGCGCTGCCTGAGGGCACAAATTTCATCTCCTTGAACAGCATCCAGGACTTGGTAGGCATTCGGGGTTTGAGCAAATAAGGAACACAGGAGCAAATGAGCCCTAGCTCTTATCTCTTGGAGCAGCAATGTAAAAATCTCAGGGCCAAATTCCTCTTCTAATTTCTCATCATCCTCCACCATGAACTTGGCCTCCCTGGAAAGTTATCCCAAGTCCTACCTCCTTCTGAGGTGTGATGGGCCCAGAGTCATAATACCTAGGTTAGAGTTCTGGCTCCTCACGCCCTTGATGTAGATCTAGGGCTTCACTCTCTTCCTCCATTCCCCTAGCAGTGAAATGGGTTCTGTAACAGTGCCTGATCCATCCTAGAGCCTGTGATGTGAATGGAGGATCGTACTGCAGGCACTGTGATTAGAATAGTGACCGACACAGACCAAAACCCTAGTACAAGTTAAGTATTAGTAGGAATAGCAATAATAGGAATATATGTAGGCATAGGAGCAATCATATTAGCAGGGTAGTATTCCCTGAAATACTGACCATGAGGACCCAGCAAAGGAAGGTTAGAATACAGCCTCACCTTTTTTTTTTTTTTTTTTTTTTTTTTTTTTTTTAAGTTTATAGGCTATTTGGGGCTTTCCCTGTAAAGGGCATAACTTCCTCATCAAAAATAGTACCACATCAGGGCATCTGGGTGGCTCAGTCAGTTAAGTGTCTGACTCTTGTTTTCAGCTCAGGTCATGATCTCACAGTTTGTAGGTTCGAGCCCCCATTGGGCTCTGTGCTGACAGCATGGAGCCTGCTTGGGATTCTCTCTCTCTCTCTCTCTCTCTCTCTCTCTCTCTTTCTCTCTCTCCCTCTGTCTCTGCCCTTCCTTGCTTTCACTTGTACATTCTCTCTCTCTCTCAAAATAAGTAAACTGAAAAAAAATTAAAATAAAATAGTGCTATGTCTTCTTTAGGTACTAAATAACACTTTTAAAAATTAAAAAAGAATAGTTCTTATGTGCCAAGGACTCTGCTAAACATTTATATGCATTATGTAATTTAATGTTTGAAGTTAAGCCCTATTAACCTCAGGAAATAGAGTTCAGAGAGGTTCAGTCATCTGCCCAGGACCACACAGCTGATAAGTTGCAGCCCCAGGATTTGAGCTTTAATCTGTTCATTTCCTCCATGGCCTCTCCCTCCCGTTAGAGTGAAAGCACTATGAGGCAAGAGACCACATCTCTTCTCTTATCATATTCACAGCCCATTGCATGGTGAATAGTCAGTAATAGAAAACTCTGGAATGTGTGGGAAAAAACGAGTAAGTAAATGGATGAATAAATCAAGAATCTAAACTCTTAGCCAGTTAAGCCCCTTAATTATCTGAGTGGATGATATTTTTGAATAACACAACTCTGACAAAATGAGAAGCTGGGTGAGAAGTTTCATAGTAACAATAATAGTGATACCTGTTATTTATAGAGTACCTGTTCTATTGTTCCTGCACTAAAGTCTTATAAAGATATCTTTAATCCCTGCACTGATCCATAAGGCAGATATTTTCATCATATATTATAAATACATTATGTCACCCAGTCATGCGAGATCCGAATGCAGGTCTTATGGTCCAAAACCCAACACTTTTCCCCGGCAGATTTCCAACTCTAAAGTAGGAAAAAAGGCAGGTGTGCGCTCGGCTTCCTCTTGGGCAAACACAAGGTTCATGACAGCTAATGCTCAGGAGTGACCAGAAGCTACACAACCCTGTTGACTGTGGTCAAGAAGAACCATGCATGACGCCAGATTATTCCAGGTGACCTGTGCGCAGAGCTTTGTGTCGTCCTTTCCCCGCATTTTACGGGGTGAAGGAATACTCAGAGTCGTGTGCCTTCCGCTGACTGTTTCCTTCAGAGAACAGGTGTACAGGCTTGCACTCAGACCTCTGAGTGTGAACAGTGACTTTACTCAAACACCTGACATTTAGTTTTATTATACCCCCACATCTCTGGCAAAACGTCATACCAAGCCTGGATTTGGTTATACCTATCAGGAAGTTCCTATAGAACCTTCTCATTTCTCTTTTGGTGACCAGTACTGAAGCGCCCTTCCCCTTCTGCTACATGATCTAAATAATGCCGTCTGATGAAAACAGATGAGAATCAATCAACCTTTCATTCATTTACCCAACAAATACTTGTCGAGTGCCTATCATGTATCCTTACATGGTCGCTTTTGTAGAAGGCACAAAAGAGGCACCAAATAAAACAAAAGGCAGTAACTGCTATTGCTGTTGACTTTCCTCATCTTTCTGCACATATAGGCAGAATAATCCCCCAAAGATGTTTGCATCCAAATCCTTAGAACCTGTGAATATGTTACTTTACCTTACAAAAATGACTTTGCAGACATTTAGGACTTTGAGGTGGAGGATTAGTCTGGATTATCTGCCTGGGCCCAATTTCGGCACATGGGTCCCTAACCAGAGCCTTTGCCTGCCCAGGTGAGAGGCAGAGGGAGATGGACTGTGGAAAAGGGGTCACAGCCATGTAACAAGGCTGGCTTTGGTGATAGATAAAGGGGCCACGAGCCATGGGATGTGGACAGCCTCTAGAAGCTGGAAAAGACAAGGAAATAATCTCCTAGGGCCTCCAGAATGAACACAGTCCTGCCAACATCTTGATTTTAGCTCACTGAGAACTAGAATTGTCAGATAATCGATTTACATACTTTATTTCCTGTAATTTGTTAGAACAGCGATCAGAAACCAATACCCACTGCCACCAAAAGAGAAACAGTTCTCCTAGACTTCCAAAGGGTAGGAAAATGGATTTTTTAAAAAGTATTTCAAGGGTAAACTTTATGCCTAAAAATTGGAAAGTATAAGAATGTAATGAATAATAAAATAAATATTAGTACTGGATACACTTGGTACCAGCTGCAAAAATATCTATCGCATGTATCACATTGCAAATCTTCCAAAATCAATAGGCAACATTAGCGGATTAAAACACACGCCCTCACTAGTTGGAGTAGATGGTCATTCCTTTTAACCAGTCAGCAGAACCCCAAACTGTTCACCAACATGAGCTGCATCAATCACTTGATTTTCATTGTTTAACTTCAAATATTTTCATTGGTCACATTCACCTATAAATGTGTTCTTTCATAAAAATGTGTTTTCCGCTCTGATCATTTCATCCATTGGGAGGGGAAAGGAAAAAAAAAAAGATTGGAGCTGTGCCAAAGGAAAAAAAATTAATTTTCTTGCAGCATAGGATCTTGTTAAAATGAAACATCTTTCCCATGAAATGGATGCTAACACAACACAACGGAATACTAATAAAGTCCTTTCATAATATTTTTCCTAAAGATTACTTGCATTTTAAGAATTGCCTTTTATATCGCCCCCAAGTGATGCTTAAAAAGATAAATCGCTTCTGAACAAGTGTTACTTTTTCCTTGCATTTCTAGTTAACTTACATATGCTTTTGTGAAGTTATCTTTAGTCAGGGGAACTTACCAACAGAAAAGATCATTTACAGTTAAAAGGAATAATTTGTATGATTTAAAGAAGAGCTAATAAAGCACCAGACTGTCCCAGAATAGCACAAGGGCATGGCAGGACCATATTTGTGTCTAATAACGGGGGGGGGGGGGGGGGGGGAANGGGAGGAATACTCCTGTTTAATATTTCACAAACAAAATAATTCATTTTATGTGCAATTAAAATCCAAGCTTTTAAAAATTCACTTCAAAGTGAACAGTGAATGCATCATGCTTTTGGACCTTGTGGGTGGAGCGGGGGGGGGGGGGGTGTTACATAAATTTTTAAGAAAATGTGTATCTACCTTCCCTTCCCTCCAGAAAAAGGAGAGTGGATAAAGGAAATGTTGATGGTTTCAGGGTATTGGATTGTTGGTGAGCAGGTGTGTGCTGCTGAATGGGCCTCTGGTGAATTGGAAGCTTTTAAAAGAGATTGATTCTCTTAACTAATTATTTCAAACATGCTTTTAAAGGTATTAATTACTTGCAGAAAAGATTCTCCATTTGCCTCTAAATTGTTTCTTTGGGTGATTCTTTGCCTGCAAAAAATGTCTGGGGTAAAAGTGAACATTCTGTCACCATAATTTTAAATAACGTATTTAAACAGTACATTTAAATGTTACTTTAAAATCATATAAACTATGTAAGTGTAATTAGAACTATTAAAACATATTTTAAATTATACAAAATACTTAAAATTGTTTTATATATAAAAATATATTCATACATAAAATCATTACATGTATTATGTATTATATACATATATATGTAAAACATTTGTATACATATAAATGTATGTAAATATATCTATATCCATATATAATTATATATAAATGCTAGATTGAACATCTCTTAAAAGATCTCTGGTTTTGTTTTATCTGTGTATGTGTGGGTATGTCACATATTTCTATGAAAACTTGTACTCTTTACCTTGTAGAATTGTGTAAAATATAATTAGACACTAATCAGCACCTTCGCTACCTTCAATGCCTATCCTCCAAGTCACAAAGTTGTTTATTCAATGACTTTTACGTTTGATCTGCTGAAGGCATTTGAATCTGCATCAAAAAGGCATCTTTGCTTGGCCTGAAACATTTTAAATACATCAAATCTAGTATCACAGGAGCAGACATCCCTGTAATCAAGTCATCGGAATATTACACACAATTCCATACTGCCTTGTGACTTAATTGTGGACTTTTAGCAGCCCAGGGCATTCAGGTTCACATGAAAAAAAAAATGTTTGCAACCCCTGAGGCATAGAATATTCTCACTGTGCAGAAGGAACAATTTCCAGTGACAAGAGCCCATTTTGCCAATTTGCTGTCCAGAACTCAGACTAATGAGTCACAGACAGCAGAATAAAGAAACTTAACACCCTTGGCATTAATGAGTAGGGTAAGGATTGGTCATTTTAAATGCTCCTTAGTAATGCCATAAAGTAACAAAATAACACTTAAAAAAAAAAAAAACCCACAGGCACCTAGTGTTGGAACAACTACTTTAACTCAGCATCTGCCAAAATTTGTAGGAATACCTTCCCTGTGCCTTTTTCTATATAAACATCTGAAACAAAGAAGAATACCTTTAAAAAGTAACCATATCAATTTTGTTCAGTCCCATTAGACTTTTAAAAATACTACCAGTATTCACTGTCACCCATCCAGTGTTTTAAAAGCTTTATCGCTAATGTGAAATATATAGATAAGAGAAACACAGAAAGTAAAAAAAAAAAAAAAAAAAAATCGGCATCAAAAATGCATCTTTGGTTCCCCCAAAATACATTTTAAGACACTGAATGAATATGTAATTGTTAAAACCAACACAGAGGACTGAAACCTTTCTTTCGATGTTCCCAACAGGATAATAGAGTGTAACAGTTTATAAACACAAGCCAGGAACTAAAACTAAAAACTACCCCAGGTCAGAAATGAGACCACTTTATAATTAGAGCAAAAAACTACCAGTCCCCAGTGGAGATTAAGAAGGGGATAATTTCTGAAAATGTACATGAGAGAGACAAAAATAAACAACTTCCACAGTCTGGTGGCACAATTCTGTTCCCTTGTGATGGAAACACAAAAAGGAGTCTCTAACAAGCTCCAAAAATATGTGTGTGTGTATTTTAAGTAAAATGTAGCTTTCCAGACAACTACGTTTTTCTGCTGGAAATAATGAACTAACATAAAAATGATATAAGGATGTGTGTAAAAAGGACATTTAAGAGAAACAGGTTGAAGAGCTTCATAAATTTACCAAAGATTGAATTAAAGCTGGATGTGTAAGATGTAGTGATAAAATAATTGGGGGCTGTTCCTCCTTTAAGCGAGGATGGTTTGGGCTTTATCGGAAACCGGACTCGCATAACTAATCAGTTGGCACCGCCAGCCCCGACTCTGAAGCCGGAGTCTCAGGCAGACCCTTGCATAGATGCGCAAAACTCATTACGTTTGATATGCCTTGTTCTTGACCTAAATGCAATAGAAATTCTTCCTTGGGGTGCATGATATACATGAAAAAGTACAACTTCTTTTTAAAACGCCATTAGAATATTTTATTGTGTGTGGACATACACTCTTGTTACTCCTAAATGCTATTCTATTGAGTACAGTTTATATTCACTGGCAACGCGAAATCTCCGGGGAAGCCAGAGAGGGAATGCAATTTCTAGTAATAACAGCTCACAACAGTGAATACTATCCACTTATCCCCACAATTTCCAGCTATTTTGGACTCCTTTCTGAATTAACCTTTCATATCAAAAGGAGCAATTCTGCACACTAGAGACTCCGGCACAATTTCATGCATAATTTATTCACTCAGTTCAACATTAAACGCACAGTCCTTGACTTTGTCAAGGTGGATTCTGTTGGCAGACTTCACAAGCAGCAAAACAGGAGAAAGGAGATCTACAGTTCAACCTCTTCACCTATTCTGTCTGGCGAGAGATGGTGGCGGGGGCGGAGGGAAGAGAAAAATAAGGCACAGAGCGCCGTCATCTATAGAATCCCTGGCAAGAACATAGTATTTTCCCATCAGTTAATCTCTGAAGGGTTTTGTTTTGTTTGTTCTTTTTTTTTTTTTAAGTCCAAAACAATTGAAATACGCTTAAATTCTGTTTCACCAACACAAGTCTGGGGCACTTTCTTACCCGACAACTCCACGTTTCACAGGAAAACAGTACTTGTATCTTGGGTCACTTAGTAGGCACGCTTAGAAGAAATTACTCGAAGCCGTTATTCACACAGACCCGCACATTAGCTTGAGGTCATATGAGAAGGGCTCGTTTTAGAAATTTAAATAACACAGACTTTCCAGTGAGATCCCAAATCCCAGATATGCACTCCCAAATTGGCCTTCAAGAACATAGACATTCATTTTTTCTCCTAAACTACCCATTTGAACCCTCAAATGAGGGCTGTGAGCAACCGGTTGTAAAAACGGAACCCTGATACACAAGGTAACTATTCCTCTGTCTTCTCAGAGTGTGCTGCAGCTCCGAGTAGACGGGAAATCCATTCTCTCTCCTTTAAAGGCCACCTTATTCAGAGCCATTCAATCAGATACCTGAGAGCAACTGCTGTCCAGGTTGAAACCCACAGATGACTCTTTCTCAGTCTCACGGATTACAAATGATTCTGTTCATCCTATGACAGAGGGGTTTTTTTTTCCTGTTAATGATTCCTATATTAATGCTTAAAACATGCCAGCAACTGTTTCACAGCAAGGTTTCACAATACTTATTGAATCTATTCCATCAAACATCACCATGAGAGAGCTGATAACATCACACTCTGCAGATGAAGAAACTGAGGCTCATGACGATGCACACTCACTCTCCCTTGAAAGGCAAACAACGAAACTAGAGCAATAATGACATTTTAACACTGAAACAGATTCGGAGTGATTTCCCTAAATACGCCAGACAAAGTGAATTGGTCCCTAACTTTAGCACGTGCTCATTAAAATATTACCTTCCAGAAGCCAAGGCCCACTTTCCAAACCCGTGAATAATATGAGGCCCAAGAGTGTACAATAAGACGCCTTTGGAAATACCACAAAATGCTGGAAATCTTCACCCAGAACACCTTGGCAACAGTCTTTAAACTTTCTAAGCCAGCTGCCCCCACAGTCTAGTTAGAAGAAGCCCGAAGCCCATAAATTGGAGCCTTACCAAAACCGAGCCTCTTTTTTATAATTTGCCTTTAAATTTACTGCAAGACCATGAAATTTAAATGCCTCAGGTACCGTCAAAGTAGCTCCCTGAGAGTTCAGCCGTCCTCCTCGGTAACCATTCAGCAGCCTTTTTAGTGTCTCGAGACTCTGGATTTGGACCAAACCTTGAAATCTGTGAAAACTCAGAGATGAAGCAGGTTTTCGGTTTACGAGCTTTTCAACCCAAAGATTTCCTTCTTAATGATGACATAACGGAATGATCTACCAAAGTCGAGTTTCGAAGAACTGTTTTCCTCTCAATTCCATTTACTCACCTCCTCAAGCCACTGTGTGACTTGAGGTGATTGATAGGCAGTGGGAATACACAAGGCACGTTGGACGGGTTGGACTCAAGATGGCTGGTGACCTTGACATTCCCACCCCTCACCTTCTTTGCTGCAACATTCCTAAGGGCCATGAGCAGCACAGCAGTGGCCTATGACTTCAGGTCCCTTGGAGCAAGATCTCATGCTTCCAGAGTGACAATCAAGTCACGACACTTCTAGAATTCTACATATCTGAAGTTAAATACTATGTCAGGGCTCTACTTCCTGATAACACGCTTGGATCCATGTCAGTTCCTTCGCTTCCCAGCCCAGCGACCTGGGGCACATGTCTTCATTTTTCTGCACCTCAGTTTCCTCGAATGAAATGAGTCATATCTAAGTTAGGGAACTCTTGTGGAAATTTAACGTGGACCTTTTTTAGTTGCTGAACTCACAGCCTGGCACAGAGGAGTTCCATATTCACAGGTAGCATTTATTTGCTTTCCATATCGGCTTTCAGTTTAATCTTCACAACACAGAGGTTATCTGCAACATGTGTCATTTACGTGTGGAATCCAAACTCAGAAATTGAATGACATGGGTAAATATGGCTCAGCAGATAAGCCAAGAGTTTGCATCGGGACATCTCTCTCTAACGTGAGATCCCAAGAAGTTTACATCGCCATTCTGTGCTGCCACGCTAATAAATGTTGCTCAAAGGAGGTCCGCGAAAACAGACAGAGTAGAGGAGAGATGTGTGAAGGGCCATAAACTTACCTGGCAGCTAAATAAATTTAATTTGCTATTTATTCCCACATCATTCTCCAAGCACCCCATAAAAGGGCTGTCCAAATAGGTGCTACAGCACGACCCCCTTGCCCTGTGGGGGCATCCAGCCACCACCTGCTGCTTATACCTGTGACCTTTGCAGGAAACTTGCCCTTCCTTGGCAGATGGGAGCCACTTCCTCTGAGACAGAGATCTGTAGGAGGGGGTTAGTCAACATTCTCCACGGAAGTACTACACAAAGAATGCGTGTGTAGAAGAAATGTTGTGTAAGGAATTGGCTCACACAATCATGGAGGCTAGCAAGTCTAAATCTGCAGTGTGTGTCAGTAGGCTGGAGAGCTAAGAGAGCTGGTGGTGTAGTTTCAGGATGAAGGCTGGCGGGCAGGGACCCAAAAGAGGCAGTGGTACAGATGAAGGCCACAGGCAATCTTCTGGAGAATTCCCTCTTGCTTGGGAGGCTGGATTTCTTTGTTGTAGTCAGGTCTTCAACTGATTGTGCAAGGCCCACCCACCTTATGAAGGGCAATCTGCTTTACTCAAAATTCATGCATTCAGATGTTAATCTCAACCAAAACATTCACTAAGTGGACACATAATATTCGCTATCACTGGAGGTTACCCCCAGCCTTCCCCATCCAGATGGCCAGTGACTGATTCAAATAGGATTCCAAGGGTTCAGACAGAATAACTTTATGGATCAGACTGAAGCCAGACTTCACATAACACTATATCCTTGCTTGGGGCTTTCTCCTTCTCTATTCAGCTTCCATCTCTCTGTCTCTCTCCCTCTTTCTTCCTGTCTCTGTTTCTCTCCCCCTCTCTCCCTCACTTTCTTTTTCTCTCTTCCTTTCTCTCTCTCACCCTCTCTCTATCTCTCTCTCCCTCTCTCTCCCCCCTCACTCTTTCTCTCTTTTTCTCCCTCTGTTTCTCTCTCTCCTTCTCTCTTTCTACTTCTCTTTCACTCTCTTTCTCTCCATAACAAATAGATTGGGTTTTAAACTCTCTAAGCCATATTCTCTGACCTTTGTTCTCATCTGTGAGAACCCTCACATGGAATGTTAGATTCACATAGCCAAATGCCTTAATATGGCGTTCAACTCCCTCCATACTTTGAGCTCAACAACTTTGTTAAATTTACTGACAACACATCCCTCCCCATCAAGGAGGTGTCATAGCCCATTTGGGCTGCTATAATAAGAATAACATAGATTGTGTGGGTTGAACAATACTTACCTCTCATGTTTTGGGAGCTGGAGAAGATGGAGATCAAGGCACCAGCAGATTGAGTGTCAGGTGAGAGCCTGATTTCTGGTTCACAGAGGCCTTCTTCTGGCTGCATTCCCAAGAGTGAATGGGGCAAGGGAGCCATCCGGGAACTCTTTTGTAAGGCCACTAGTCCCACTCATGAGGACTCTACTCTCATGACATAATCACCTCCCAAAGGCCCTGCTTCTTGATATCATTGCACTGGGGACTAGGTTTCTACAAACGGAGGAATTGTCAGCCACCTGACCTGCCAAGCTAAAACACTGGGTGACAACTTTGGCTTCAGTCTCCTTCTGTCCTTCATGTCATCACTGAGTCCACTGAGCCTGCTGCTTCCACATTTCTCCATGCCCTCACGCCCTCCCCCTTCGCACCTGAAGCCCCTTCATTCATCCTCTCTCACCTGGACTGTTAAAAATCCTCCTAATTCCCTGCCTCCTGTCTCTCACCTCCGAACATGGCATCCAAGCCAAGCATGTTACCCGACCTCACTGACAGGAGTCCTATACAGACATCTCTGACCTCTCTGCCTCTCCAGATCCCTTAACCCAGCATACTCTGATCTTCTCACTGTTCCCTACACATCCTATCATCGTACAGGCCTCCGAGGACCACTCCCAGTCCTTGGTGACTTTACAGCAACTGATCTGTCCACGTGGAAGGCACCTTGCCCCTTGGCCCACATACAACCTCAAGAGAGTCCTCCCAGCTCAAATGCCACCTTCCGTCCTCCTTTGGGCTCCTTAGAATTGTTATTTGGAAAGTGGAGAGACAGAGCATTTCACTGGCTTTCATTCCCCATCAGCGGAAGGTTGCCCCTGGGGGCATTAAATACCTGGGCAGTTTGCACTGTACTTTAGGGTCCTGATGCATCAGAGAAAGCTGTCTGACAGAGAAGCTGATAGGCACCATTCCCACTGTCAGTGGGTCAGAACTAGTGCCTGCCTGGCAATGAGTCAGAGGTGGGCAAAGAGGAGGTGATGAATGGCTTCAAAACACCTGCTACACATGTTTGCAAAGCTGTCCCTTACCCCTCCGTGACAGTTCTCCCAAAGGCCTGAGCACTTAGTCTTCCTATAGCACTTAATAGAGTGTGTTATGATTGTCTGCTTACTGCTCGCTCTCGCTCTCTCTCTCTCTCTCTCTCTCTCTCTCCACCCTGAGCTCTGAAAGGGCATGTTGGGATAGTAAAGCAGTGGGTCTATACTTGAATTCCTCAAATGTCTGTTAAGTGAATCAATCAAGAAAGTTTTTTGGAAGCCACTCCATGGTACTAAATGCCCAATTCCAAATGTTTTGAACACAGATAAAAAGGGTAACCAATTCATTCACATGAAGCTTAAGATCTGCAGCCTTCTCTGTGAAACATACGACATACTTTAGACTCAGTCAAAAATGCTGTCATAAAGTTCTTTTCATCTTGTCCTTTGTAATTTTGAAAGTAATAAGTAACAGAGACAGAGGGAGCAAAGTCCTCCGGGCTGAAGGAAGGTAAAGTATATATATACATGTATATTTTTTAAAGTCAATAGTCAATACATCTTTATTATATTTTTTAAATTTGTTCCTACTGTAAACTTAATCTATAAAAAGTTACCTTTAAAATAATCTAAGCAAGTGGCTATATATTTTTTCTATTCCAACTTCATTCAGATTAATTTGAAGAACTTTTTTTCTCTACCCTTCTTCTCCTGTTTGCTTGATGGACCCTGACATAAATTCAATACAAATATGGGTGGTTGTTCAGAGGGGCAGCCTAGAAATGCTAATTGGCTGATCACAATAACAGTATCTTCCTAATTCCAGCAGTGCACCTCCTAAAGCAATCATGTTCCCGAATTTCTATCAATTTAAAAGGGAATTCCAGTGCCTTTGATTGAGTATGCCAGTTTGCGTTATTTTTCCACTTTATAAAACACAAGGCTGGGAAGAAGTGTGCAATATACAACTCCTAAACAATCTTGAAAGGTAAGGGAAAATATTGTATAGCTGTTGACTTGGTACAGTTAGGCATGTCATTCAACAGATATTTATTGAGCACATACCTGGCTGGCGTCGGGCTAGTGGTTGTATTTTTTTTTTTTTTTTTTTTAGTTTATTTTTGAGAGAGAGAGAGATAGCATGAGCAGGGGAGGGTCAGAAAGAGAGGGAGACACAGAATCCGAAGCAGGCTCCAGGCTCTGAGCCAGCTGTCAGCACAGAGCCCGACGCGGGGTTCGAACCCACTGACCGTAAGATCATGACCTGAGCTGAAGTCGGAAGCTTAACCGACTGAGCCACCAGGCGCCCCTAGTGGTCGTATCTATTATGAAGCATACAGAGCCAGTCTGCCGACTCACACTCCAAGAATTCAGTGTTTTGAGATGTTATCATCAGACTCTTGGGGGAAGTCAAGTTAGTTCCATTTAGCAAAGCTAACCAATATCCCACTACTTGTGCATACACCTAAAACAAGAATTTTTCCCTCTTCAAAGATGTTCACTGTCTTTTAAAGGTGATAGTCCCTACAGTTTTACCCAATGCCTATATTCAGATTTATATTTCAGTTGTTACCTACTCTTTTCTTTGCACAGCAGTATTTTATACTTTGGTATATATAATATTTTATATATTATGCATAAAAATATATGTAAAATATATAAAAACATATTATATATAAATACATATATATTTCACATATAAAATATATACTCCATATAATATATGTATAATCACTATAAATATATGCGTGCATAAAATATACACAAATATATATAATATAAATATAACATATGTAAAATATACACAAAATGTAATTTCTAACTTTAACCATCTTAAGTGTACAATTCAGTGACATTAAGTGCATTCATAATGTGTAACAATCATCATCACTATTTCCAAAGTCTTCTCATCATCCCAGATAGCAACTCCGTACCCATTAAACAACAACTATCCATTCTTCTCTCCCCCTAGTACCTCGGGTCTACTTTCTGTCCCTAAGAATTTGTCTCTTCTAGGTTCCTCATATAAGAGGACTCCTATACTATTTGTCCTTTGGTGTCTGGCTTATTTTACTTAGCATAATGTTTTCAAGGTTTATCCATGTTGTAGCATGCAGCAGAACTCCATTCCCTTTTGTGGCTGAGTAAGATTCCACTGTATCAAATGCTATATTTTGTTTATCCATTTATCTGCCGATGGACACGTGGGCTGAATCCACTTTTGACTATGGGGACAAATACCGCTGTGAACACTGGTGTGTAATTATCTGAGTTCCCGCCTTCCATTCCATTTTGAGCTAATTCTTGTATGTGAATTAAGGTAAGTCTCTACATGCAGATGCCAGACTGTCCTTTCCTCATTGAATGACCTTGCAGCTTTGTTGCAAATCAGCTGGCCATGTATGTAAGTGGTCCTCTTACATATTTGAATTTAGTCCCAGTGGGTCAGTTGTAAAAATTAAGCACTAGAGAGCAATAACAATTCAAGAAATCTCACACTCTCTGCAAAGAGAAATGGTCTTTGACACTGCACGAAACATAAGATTTTTAGCATGCTATTTGCCAATGTTGTTTAAATCCCTTATTTTGAAAAATCCAGATATTAAAAACACTGAGTTATTATATAGCTCCACATCTAACTATGTCATGCCACACATGAGACTGAGAAGAGCATTGCCTCACATTTTCACATCGAGGTAATGGTAAGGTGCAGTGGACGCGCCTGCTGTAGTGTCCTCCAGCCCGTGAGGGCTCAGCAGTGACTCCATTAGGAGTGATTTTTAGGGGCGACTGGGTGGCACAGTCAGCTAAGTGTCCGACTCTTGAGCTCAGCTCAGGTCACGATCTCATAATTTGTGAGTTCAAGGCCCGTATTGGGCTCTGCGCTGATGGTGCAGAGCCTGCATGGGATTCTGGCTCTCCCTCTCTCTGCCCCTCCCCAGCTTGTGTGCATGCGCTCTTTCTCTCCCTCAAAATAAATAAATAAACTGAAAACAAAAAGGAATGACTTTTAACCACACTGGATAATTTCACTAATGAACAAACCATGTTCTGTAATTCTCGGGCTACAAGTTACAAATGGCAGTATCTTTCAAACTAATAGGTCTCAACTTCTGCATTTAGCTGACTTTACTGTCCAGTTGAATTCAATCCATTATCAATTATTAGCTAAGGGATTCAGCAGACAGAATCAGTTTAAGATTAGAGCACACAATTCCCTGGACCTAGAAAAAGTAATGGAAACATCTCAGCTACTTCAAACTTCATCTTGAAGTTTCATCTTGTATTTCCCTTTGAAAACGCTACCAGGCAAAATAGAACAAAACAAAACAGAAAACCATAAAAATAAACTTTTTTTAAAAAAAAAATCAAAGGAAATAATTGAGGCCCTTCTTGGACAGACCTTCCATAAATGAAGAGATTATAAAGCCTATGGGCCAAACAGGTGTATGAAAAGATGCTCAATATCACTAATCATCAGATAAATGCAAATCAAAACCTTACACCTGTTAGAATGACTATTATCAAAAAGCCAAGAGATAACAAAGGTTAGTAAGGATGTGGAGGAAAGGGCTTGTGCATGGTTGGTGGGAATGTAAATTGGTACAGCTACTATGGAAAAGAGTACAGAGGCTCCTCAAAAATTAAATATAAAATTACCATATGACCCAGGAATCCCACTTCTGAGTACATATCTGAAGGAAATGAAATTACTGTCTCGAAGACATATCTGCATCCCCACGTTCAGTGCAGTATTATTCACAATAGACAAGTCAGGGAAACAACATAAGTGTCCACTGTCATATTCCAGTTATAATATGATCAAGTGCTGGCAACCTAATGTACAAACAGGATGACTATAGCTAAAAATACTGTATTATATACTTTAATGTTGTTAGCAGAGTACATTTAAATGATCATACCATACACACAAAAATAATAATTATGTCAGGTGATGGAGACACTAACTAACCTCCTTGTGGTAATTCTTTTGCCACATATACCTGCATCAAATCACCACACTGTACAGCTTAAACTTACACAAGATACTACATCAATTTTATCTCAATAATACCGGGGGCGGGAGAGAAGGAGCTGGGGAAGAAAGTAGGTATTTAATAGTGCTGTGTGGTTTGCTTGCGGAAGAGACACCAGGAGGCCAAGTGTAGGTGGTGGGAGTAGACAGCGCGACGAAAAAAACGTGTTTGTTGCTTTATACAACTCTTTGCATGACACGTATAAGACAAACATCAAAACATCTCACAATTTGTGACTTTGATGCATGAATGACTGAAAACATTTTTATTAAACATTTAAAATGTTTTTATTAATAAAATGTCTAAAACATAATAAAGGTAATAAAACACTTACATTACCCGTGCATTGCACAACAAAACAAAAAGTGACAAGAGTTTGTGCCATCATCTTCAGCTGAAGTTTCTGGAACATATCCAAAAAGTCAGTGATGTTGAACAATATCATCACGGGTTTTGGTGGTAGGCAAATACATGTTTACAAGCTGATGAGCCTACTTTAAAGACTGGATCCTGGGGCGCCTGGGTGGCTTAGTCGGTTAAGCGTCCGACTTTCGCTTAGGTCATGATCTCGCGGTTCTGGGTTTGGGCCCCGCGTCGGGCTCTGTGCTGACTGCCAGCTCAGAGCCTGGAGCCTGTTTCAGTCTGTGACTCCCTCTCTCTCTGACCCTCCCCTGCTCACGCTGTCTCTCTCTCTCCTAGAAATAAATAAAACATTAAAAAAGAAAGAAAGAAAAAAAAAAAAAGACTGGATCCTTAGTTTCCTTATTTGTAAAATGGGATTATTAATAACCACTTTAAAGCGTTGCTGGAACAAATAAATAAGATAATAACATAAAACCAGTACAATGGGTGGAGGATGTTCAGGACTCGAGAAACGTAGTTCTATTCTGAATATATTAGTTATCTTTTCTAAGGGAAGTGGTGAGGTTCCTATATATCTTCTCTGGTTATCTTTGTAGAAAATGAAGCAAGATAATTACCCATCAGAACTAGTTGCTTGATATAGTCTCTGAGGGTTGCCTGGAGTATCATTCCTTCTTATAGAAAATTGATAAAGAACAAAGCTAAAGTTATCAGTCTCTCAATTACTCAAGCCTCAACAAGGAAAATCTC
Source organism: Hyaena hyaena (assembly GCF_003009895.1). NCBI lineage: Eukaryota > Metazoa > Chordata > Mammalia > Carnivora > Hyaenidae > Hyaena > Hyaena hyaena. The sequence goes on from NW_024080680.1 coordinate 4,512,308, forward strand.
TTTAAGACAATAAATAAACAATTTGTTAATTCTTTTTTAAAAGTTCATTAAACACTTGACTTGGTATGTAAAACTTACACTTACCAGTGGCAACTATTTTATCGGTAACTTTTCCTGTCACATTTGTTCAAATTTATTGGCAAAATATAAAATAAAACTATATTGTCATCCCATTTCCCTCTTATTGGCATTCACACAAGACAAATATTCCATAAAATGAGAACCAAAATGAAGCTCATTTGAAAAGATCATTACAATTGGATTCTTTCGTCACAATCAAGGAATAAGTATGAATTCAAGGAAACCGTTCTAGAAGTGAAAGCTATCAGGTAATGAACAGATTTAAAAAATGATTTCTTTTTTTAAAGTTTATTTGTTTACTTTGAGAGAGAGAGAGAGAGAGAGAAAGCATGAGCACAAGCTAGGGAGGGGCAGAGAGAAAGGGAGAGAATTCCAAGCAATCTCTGCACTGTGAGAGCAGAGCCCCACCCAGGGCTGGATGTCACTCTGACATTATGACCTGAGCCAAAAATCAAGAGTCAGATGCTTAACCAACTGAGCCACCCAGTCATTCCTAAAAAATAATAATAATAATAATTTCTTTTTTTTAATTTTTAAAAAAATAATTTATTGTGAAATCAGCTAACATGCAGTGTGTGTATAGTGTGCTCTTGGTACATTAGAAAAAAATGATTTCTAATGTAATCCACGACCAAATGGTAAAGACCAAGGATTTCAATCAAATGTTCGTATTAGGAGAAATTACAATCCCTACTCCAAAGGACCTACTCAATACATAGCCATTTTCATCAGTAAATTAAGGTAGAAGTAGTAAAAATATATTGCTGCCTTCTGGAAAAATGGGAAATTTAGAATCACTATTCTAGCTCTTAACTGAGAGGAAAGAACTTTGAAGGTACCTTAGACAAAGAAAAGATGCTGCTTTGGCTTTCTCCATTACTTAAAGGCTAAGAATAATGGCATTTTTAAAAACCCTCAAAATTGATATGACACCTCGCTGAGGAGGGTAGAATTGACCCTTGTGTATATGTTTGGCTGGAAAAATTGATGAACTAAATGAAATATCATCTGGTAAATGTCAATAAATTGGGTGAAGAAATAATTATTTTCAAAACCAGCCTATGGCTTGATGCTTACACTCTCACCCTGTGATGTGGAAAGAGGTATAAGTTTCATTTTAAAGCTCATGAGTCTGCAATATAGTTTAATAGTTTAGATCATGGCATCAGGAGTCAGATGGTCGAAACACCCAATCTCCTATGTCACCCTGAGCAAGTGACTTATCCACCTCAAGCCTAAATTGCTCACCTGTAAAACGGGCCTAAAATGTGTACCTGCCTCAATTCAGTGGGATGGTGCAGAGGAGCACTCAGAGGAGGGACTGGTGGTGCCCCAGACGTTTCAGTGATTATTTCTATTGTTATTATCAAGGGAGAAACTCTGTTGGGTGGATATTTGGACTTACACTTCTTTCTTTGGAAAAACATTAGACACATCTTATTTGGGATATGCCCAAAGAACGGGAATGATACTACGTGGAGAGACTTCTCCCCCAAGTATTAAGAAATAATTCGGTCACAGTTTTTGCTTTCTTTAGCACGAGAAAACACCACACTTACCAAAGGAATGACTTCCACCCAAACATTCCGTTAAATGTTCCATTTTGCTTCTCAGTTTCTCGATTTTAGTGTTTGAGAACTAATGAATGACCACGTAATTTCTGGGCATGGATGTGACACAATTCTGTGGCACACACAGGATTTTACCACCCACCCACATACCTTTTGCCAGAACTAGAGTCTCCAGCCACAAATTCTGTCAGTTAGTCCACCCCTCTGGCTCCAATCATGAGAAAAGTGTTCTTGGGAAACATACCTCCTGCTCAAAGTAAAGAGCTCAGAGTAAACTCTGAATATTCAGGGGAGCACAGGCACGTGGCATCCACAAAGAGAAACAACTTCGGATGAGAAATGGATAAAGCTAAAAGAAAATCCCCCAAAACAAACAAACAAAAAAAGCCACCTTAATTCCCATGTGGGCAACATTAAATTGGTTGTCACTGAAAACGCTAATCCATTAACATCTTCTGTAATGCTGCCTAAGTGCTTATTGCAAAGGCATTGAAATACTGTCTATTTCAGTATTACCCCCAAGTGAAAATGGTTTTGAGATGCCTTCTGTATTCTTTGCTGGGGCCTGAAAAGAAATCACTGCATTACCTTGCATTTGCTCTTAGAGTCATTAGCCTTAGACAGCACCATCATTTAAGAAATTTATCATCACCGCTGTCCTTCGCACAATGTATTAGTGCAATACATTATAAGAACACCTCACTCTGATGATGAATGACTCCAAAGATGGCAACATCTGAGGACAAATGGGCCGAAGAATAGATCTGGTGTAAGAGAATAAATGTATAGATCCACCTTGGTGGTGTTACTCCAAAATAAACCAGTATTTGCTATTTTCAACCTCTAACACTTATAACAATCATTACAATTTCCCTGATTTAAAAACCAAAGGACAACTATTCATGACATTAAATTGATTTTTCATGACAAAGAAGGAAGGTTTCTAAAATTAATGGGTTGGTACGTTGATGATAAATTTCAATCGTGGCTTTCAAAAAAACTCTTAATTGAGTCCACCTCTCGCTCACTTAAATTTTTCACGAGATTCTCCAAAGGAGAGAGCAGATATTAACGTCTGGTGTCTTCAAGGGTATTAGAACCAAAATTGAGTCACAATTAATTAGTCTAGACCAAATTCTAGCTTTCTACATGGTTGATGACACATTTTTTCCAAAGCTCAGCTCCCCCATTTTCATTCTTCAAAGTCCTGAATACTGTCCTTTCCATTACTTTTGCCTAAATAGGACGCAAATATTTTAACTAAGTACCGAAATAAATCATTATGGACATTCAACCTCAAAAATTATGGGAAATGAAAATGTCTCACCGGCCCAGTTCATGCATGCTAGAGAGATCTGCAGGGCCACGCCATCTTTCTGAAAATGGGAAAGGAATGCCTGTTTTTCAAACTTTCCAGCACAGCTCAAGAACTGACCCTACTTTCCCATGTTAAGCACTCTGTCTCTAGGAGTCAGGGCTAAGTGATGCCATAGTCCCACTTGCTACCCTATCCCATCAACCCATCGTGCTTCCTCACCTGGAGTTTATCAATACTCCCCGTGCTAAGAGAAGAAGAAAAGATTAAAAGGATAAAATGCCAGGCATGCACACTCCCGCGTTATGTCCAAATAGCGTATTTCCTATAACCGTGTTGACACACCAGTTAGCTTGGAATCTGAGTGTGGGGAACTCAGAAGAACACCACTGGCTCCTTTTACTCCATGCCCACCCTCATGAATCGTGAAAGACACTTGGAGCTCCTGGGTCCCCTAGCCTGCTACAAGAGCACCTTATTATCTGACCTTCACAAGCAAACTACTTTCCTCCCACAGGATGCTGTGGAGGGAGGAAAAAACCCTAGTCTAGACCACTCGTCTGTGGTGATCAGGGACGCTCCTATACTCTGTCATCTTTTCGTCTCTGCAAGGGCACTTTCCTATGTTATTTGTGACAGATTTCCTAAACCAGCAGGAAATCTTGATTTTGGTGGGGAAGAAACAGAGAGCTGGAAAGAAATACAGATGAGTCAGAGAGACTGAGAAACAGAGAGGGGGAAGAAGGGAGGAAGGAATGAAAAAGAAGTGGATAAAAGAAAGAAATTGCTGAGCTTCAAACTGTTTCATATTTAATGAGCTAACAACTATCTCAAATCAGAAATCCTATCCTCAGATGTTAAAAGAGAATATATTCAATGCCTGGAGAGCAGCACTGAATATCATCTTCCAGTGACATTATTTCCTTTCGTGAAATAGAAAACCTTGGCAAAATAAAATATTTAATTAAGGAACATATCATTGTGTCATTGAATAATTTTCCAAAATTATTTTCTCCTTTTTCACGGTTACGAGTTACAGAACTTTTGCTGCTTGCCATTTCCATGATCCTAGCCTGCTCTCCTTCCGGCTTCCTGTTTTCTAAGTTCTTTCTGAGAATAGGATTTCTGATTGACTAGGTCGTGAGCGAATTAAATAAAAAAGCAACCAGAGGCTCAATATTAAGATACAACCACTGTATTTATTCCAAGATGCCTTTTTCCCCAGACTCTTTAAAGTAAGTGTGTCTCAAACCATTACCCCACCCAGCAATCCTCAAATGTCACAGAGTTTGGCCGATTTCATTTTAAAATAACATGTCCTCCATACCTAAGTGGATTATTAGCCCATGGTGGTCTCTGTGGGAATCTCAAGTTGTCTTTCAGCTCCTTCACTCCTTTCACCAAGAATGGGACACGCTCAGGACCACAACAGACGTCAGACCATCTCTCTCTCACCTTCTCCCACAATTGACTAAACAGACCTGAGGAGCCAAATGTTCTGGAATTCTCTACTTCTCTCGCTCTGTTTCCTCTGTATCCTTCCTTCTTTGCCATCAATGTTAAGATTGAGGATTTGTATGGAATAGGAGGAAACAGATCATTTGATTTATACTATCATCTCTGGAACACATAACAACCTTCTATTGGCATCAACCGAAACAGCAGAGATTTGGAGTAAAAAGTGCTGCCAACAAAAGAGCATTCGGAGAGTTTCCTTTGCTTTTTCCCAAGGGACCGTGTGGAGAATGATGGAAATCAGGACAAAGCAAAATGCAGCGGGGAGACAGTGGAGTGTAGTGGTTGAGTGGCCCTCTGGCATCAGAGGCATTGCTGCTTTCTGGTTCTGTGCCTTTGGGCAAGCATCTCACTTTCTCCAACTTCTATTTCGTTTGATGGCATATGATAAGTTGTTGATAAATACCACTTAATCTTACTATTAGTGTTGAGATGCTTGTGTGACATCATCTCCCAGCTTTTATTTCAATGAGAAAGGATAGGTCTGCCAAATTTTTAATTTGAAGCAAATAGAAAGGGTGACTTTGAAAAACAGAGAGGCTAAGACACGAAAAATGATAGTGAACTACAGTCTTTTTGCCATGGTATACCAAAGAAAACCAGGAAGCCAAGCAATGATTCCATTGATCATTTAATATTAAACATTAATTATTATCATTAATAATGAGTAAATTAATACTCATTTAATATTAAACACCTACTATATATGTGTGTGTGTCTGGCCTTGTGACAGTCACTGCAGGGATATAGAAGAGATATGGGACATTGTACTTTGAGTCAAAGAGCTGCCAATCTAGCTGAGAAAAGAGATGGACATTGAAAAGTGGGATGTGGACCTGTTAGTGATTGAGGCAGATCCGGAAACAAGGGTTGGACCTCTGTGGGTGATAATGATTGGGAAGACGCGAGGAAGAAAGACTTTGAGCCAAAGGAAATTTAGATTGAGACAGGCAGAAGGAAAAAGTGAGGACACTCTAGGAGGAGGCCTCAGTGTGAGTGGAGGCGCAGACACAGAAATCCACACGGCAAGAGATGGAGATGGAGAACCGACCTCACTTCAAAAGCCAACAAGCAGACGTAGCTCAGTCTGTGAGGTGGACAGCTGCAGGCCACTGACAGTTCTTGAGTCAAGAAGAAGCATGAGGAGAGGGGGCAGCAAAGTCAGCATTCAAATTTTTATGCACTAGGAACACTGCCTCCCAGATGGGAATTGTCAACAGTGCCTGTGAGGAGGAAGAGCTACCCAATGACAGAGGTAAGAAAAATATAGAGAAAGGCAGCAAAGATGATGGCAAGATTCCTAGCCTTGGAGACTGGAAATTATCTGGCAGCTTCCACTATAATGAATGATGTTTTAGGGAGGCAACTGCAGGAGAGAGATTATGAAATTAGTTAAGGTTTTGCAATTCTGATGTCATAGCAATATGTCTGAGAATCTAGGGTAATATCACATTAAGAGGGAGTTTGGATTCAATCCCTCTAACCATTTTCATAATTCGGGACAATCACATGAAGAGAGCCACCCAACCTTTTCCTTGCAAGAAAAGTCTCCCTTGCAATCTTCCCTCCATCTCCAGAATAAAAATAAATAAAAATTATCTACAATGACAGAAACTATTGCATTTGAAAATGATGGCAGCTACCATTTTATTGTGCACCAAACTGAGTCAGAATCACCAAGTTCCTCAATAACATTCTGGAGAAACAACCTGGGAAGACCAAGTGAAATGGTGAGATGTTTCAATCCAAAGGCAGCTCATCTGGTCAACTAGACCTGCCTTTGTAACTTATGACTCTAGCCAGACTACTACACAAATTTCGCAATGAGAAATCAGATTAGTCCCATAAGTGTTCCCAACTGAAAAACTAAAAGAACAACAACAAAAACAAAAACAACAGAAAACAAAAAACCACCACGAGGACTATTAGAAATAATCACTTGTTGAGGCGCCTGGGTGGCTCAGATGGTTAAGCATCCAACTTCAGCTCAGGTCAGGATCTCATGGTTCATGGGTTCAAGTCCCATGTCAGTCTCTCTGCTGACAGCTCAGAGCCTAGAGCCTGCTTCAGATTCTGTGTCTCCCTCTCTCTCTTCCCCTCCCCCATTCATACCCTGCTTCTCTCTCTCTCAAAAATAAACACTAAAAAAATTTTTTTAAAAGAAAGAAAGAAAGAATCACTTCTCTCCCTTCTATTCTGTCAGACAACACACTTCCTTAATGAAATCAAATCATGTACCTTTGGGGTCCAAGGGGAACATAATGTCATTTGAATCCTCTGAGTCTCCATACAGAATCAGCGTGTAGAAAATCTCCATATATTCCAGCTTCAATTCAAGGACAACAGATTACTGGAGAAACAATATTTAGGTTGGCATCAACAAAAGGCCCTTCTTGTTAATACATTGCCTTCCGCAAGACTACTTCTCAGCAGGTGACGTGAGACTTTGTCACCTACCATAGTGCCTTACACAGATTTGGATCTCAAAGTCTTTCTTCTTCTTGATAGGGACTACTTCTTTAAAAGTGTTGACGAAGATTTCACAGGTTTCTTTGAAAATAATTATTAAAAAAAAATGGCTCCCAGGCTTTATCCACGCATAGCAATAAAGCCTCAGCTGCGAGCGAGTTTTTTAAGTCAAGATTTTTGCTTCCAAAAAACAGATTTGTACGAATGCATTTAAGAACCTTATTAATTGGAACAGGCTACAGGCCAATTACTCCAGTGGCTTGAAAATAATCCCGAAATAATAAAATATATAATAATGCTGACTTTTTTCCCTGTTACTATCACCACAATCTGAGAAATCCTTTGAGGCACTGCACTAAAATATGATTTGGATCCTTAATGACAATTAATTGTGGAAAATCAAAGGGAGCTTTTGAAAAGTAAAAAAATTCTAATCAGGTATAGTAGGCATACATTTGGCATCCTTTAACATTTTTCTTGACTGCTCTTTTAGCATGTTGCCATTTCTTTATTTTGCCACAGATGTTGTATTTTATAAACTGGTAGACCTCATCATTTCTATAGACTAAAATTTGTAAAGACAGAGTAAATGATTATAAAAACAGCAAAAGGTTAACCAGGCTGAAAGGCCAGCTGCCAGCTTCCTTCTTGAAAAGCAAACCTACTGAACAAAAAGAAAAGAAAATCTAATGCGAAAAATTATGTACATTTTTAACTGAAAACAAAAACTCATTATACTAATTATAATCGCAGGAAATGCATTTTTGTAGCCTCTTACATGTGTCAAGTCCCCTCTTCCCTTCCTGGCCTTCCCACACAAACAAAGCCCTACACACACACACACAGAATTCTCTCCATGAACAGACAACGTGGTGAAAAGAGAAAGACTTCTCAAGTCATTTCCCATGAAACATAAAGTTCCCACTTTTAGTTCCCTCCTGGAAGCTAGGGCCTCATGATCTCCAAAGCACTCATTGTAATATACAAATATTATAATGAGGAACATAAAACATTTTACTTGCTATTACCACCTCTTTCAAAATGTGGTTCTTTCATTATCTCAATCTGTGGAACATAGAAATTTGCTTACACCTTCACAGTCTGAATCTTTCCATTGGTAAGTAACACTGTATGTTTCTATAACAGTCCATGTTTCATAAATTTGAGGAGATGATATGAAACTCTAAAAGTGCTTACTTTGCATCATGCCTCATGAACTGAAGAAGGAGCTCAATCAACAGTAACTGCTACTGCTATTATTATTATTATTATTTCTTATTATCACTATTCCGATTAGCCCCTGGGGAAGGACTGAGAGAAATGTACAATGAAAGCAGTGAAGGACGAGCTGGCGGGTCCAATGCTGCAGTAGCGGGGAGAGTGAAATCAATCCCACCTCCCAAAAATTTTGCCCATGGCCAGGCCTGACTTGACTCATTTGCTGCTACTACAGACCCCACAGTTTGGGGTTGCTATAACAAAATATCATAGACAGGATGGCTTTTTTAAAAAAATTTCTTAAATGCTTATTTATTTTGGAGAGAGAGAGAGAGAAAGCTGGGGAGGGGCAGAGAGACAAGGAGACACAGAACTTGAAGCAGGCTCCAGGCTCAAACTCACGAACTGTGAGATCGTGACCTAAGCTGAAGTTAGACGCTCAATTGACTGAGCCACGCAGGTGCCCTGACAGGATGGCTCAGAACAGAGATGTATTTCTCACAGTCCTGGAGGCTGGGAAGTCCAAGATCAAGGTGCTGAAAGATTTGGTGTCTGGTGAGACTGGCTCGCACACAGCCTTCTAACTGTGTCTTCAAATGGTGAAAGGTACAAGGCAGCTCTCTGCGGTCTTTTTTGTAAGGGTACTAGTCTCCTGAATGAGGGCTCTACCCTCATGACCTAAGTATACCCCAAAGCAGCCCCCTCCTGATATCATCACCTTGAGAGTTACATTTAAACATGCATTTGGGAGGAATGTAAACATCAAAGCAGTGGAGTATAAGTACAAAGTCCAAAGACAAGACATTTGGATCATCTCAGCTCCATTGGCCAATTTGCAGACATTTATACTCTTTCATCTAGGGTGCTGTTGAATCTTTCTCTTCCTATTGAATTTCTGCTTGCCTTTTAAATCTCTTAACTCTTGATTAGGAAAAAGAGTTGAGGGGACAGAAAAGAAATAAAAGAAAGGCTAAAAGATAACTTTTAAACCCAAATTTATTACCCAGTGTTCATCTCTCCAATACTCACTCAAGGATTTGCCTAATCACAAAATCATACTCACAATCGGTACTCAGCTCAGTGGCATGACATGGTAGAAATGCCAGCTTTGGTCTGGTGGTAATGGATACAATGCACACAGTGCACCAAGTCTTTGGACACTCCCTGCCTATAACCGAGACACCAAGCAAGAATTTCCTGAGCTTCCAGTTCACGAACATAGAGGCAGTGGTTCTTCACCAAGTGTTCCAAACTTGAAAACCTGGCATACAAGGTGTTAATCAGTGTGAGGAAGGGTAGTCAGACAAAGTGAAAAGGCTCCCTTATTGCAAGACTTCTAGGAGCCTTTAATGTGCTAATATGGAACATAAACTCCCCAGAGAGGCACCTCCTTAATCATCCCAACACTTTTTTTCACAGATCATTTCATGGAATTGGTGGTCTCCTAAACACTTGAGAAAATTCTCTGGCAAGTCCCAAGATGGTTTTCATCTTGATTTGCTTCTTTTGTCTTAACCTGCATAGATTCAGAAACCCAAGTCCATATTATCTGCTTAGGGGAGGAATTTAGAAACCCTGTAATCATTCTTAGTAATGTGGGTATGATGTTTAAGGACACAGAGCTCCAGATCTTTAACTGAAGCCATTAGTCCTTGAGAGACATAGAGAGATGGACAACTCACACAAAATCACACCTTGACTTTTATGAAAATGTCTTTTCTTCAAACTTCAGTGTAAATCCTTGAGGGCCAAGGCCAGAAGTTACACTGGGGGTTAGAGGAAAGTCAGGGGGACTCATTCTGCTCCTGAACATAATTTCCACAAGCGACACGTTTTCAGACTCACAGATAGGTACACCTTTTGTGTGTTCACTCCACCTCTATCCCACAGATCAAAACCAGTGCATCTGGATTTGGCTGGAATGTGTGGACTCAGAGAAAGGGAGCCTTTTTGCTCAGAGAGCAGACAAATGTGTCAAAGCAAAGAATGCATTTTGGTCCTGAGGCATCAGGGAGCATGGTCTTCAGAAGCAAGCAAATTTCTCTGAAGTCCTCTTAGGGAAGATGAGGGTTGATTATGCTTACAATCCCTTCCACCTTCTTCAGTTGCCAGAATGTATTTTCTTTTCTTTTTCTTCTTCTTTCTTTGCCCTTTGCTTTTCTTTTTTCTTTTCTTTTCTTTTCTTTTCTTTCTTTCTTTTTAAAAATGTTTTTATTTTATTTATTTTGGGAGAGAGAGAGTGCACTTGTGCATAAACCAGGGAGGGGCAGAGAAAGAAGGAGAGAGAGAATCGCAAGCAGGCTCTGCGCTATCAGTGCAGAGCCTGACGCAGAGCTTGATCCCACAAATTGTGAGATCATGACCTGAGCTGAAATCAAGAACTGGACGTTTAACCGACTGAGCCACACAAAGGCCCCTATTTTCTTTTCAGACATATCCATATCTTGATGGAATATCAAGATAAGGGCCGAGACACTCTACCCTCATTGGAAAGGAGGTCACTTTTACCAATGAGATAATCTGAGAAATTCTGAGAAAAACAGACTTGGAAGATGGAAAAGTGAAGATTACTGATGACAGGGGCACGTGGGTGGTGCATTTGGTTAAGCATCCGACTCTTAATCTCAGCTCAGGTCATGATCTCGCAGTTGGTGAGTTCAAGCCCCATATTGGGCTCTGCATTGTTGGTTCAGAGCCCGTTTGGGATTCTGTTTCTCCTTTTCTCTCTATGCCTCCCTTGCCTGTACTCTCTCTCTCACACAATAAATAAATAAACTTAAAGAAAAAATAAAAAAAGATTACTGATGACAGTGATAGAGACCTTGGGCCCCGCTATACCTCTGAAATGTAGCCCTCCAGAGTTTCAAATTACAGTGGTAGTAGGCAGTAATGTTTTTTTGTGCTTAAGCTAGTTTGAGTTGGGTTTCTAAAGCTTCAATAAGAAAAGAGGCTGAATAATCCACTCCTATTCTTAAAAATTCATGCAAAATTTGCATTCTCCTTCATAATACATCCATGTTTGTTTTAAAAGAAAAATATGTTAAATTATTTACCTTTGAGTAAAGTTGACTTTCCAGGAAGATGTGCCATGTTTATATAGTGTCTTCTCACCCACTTGGCTCATTGCTGAGGACCCCAGTTTTGAGTTGCATGATCATGGAATAAGAATGTAAAAGTGTCCTTTTAATCTTACTATCCTGAAAGCTGGGGAAGGAAAATCTGAATAAAATAAGGTGAAGAAGAATTACATCCTAAGTAGGCTTAAGCATAGACTCCTGGTCTCCTTTGTTTGGATTCCCACTGACTATAATATGTCTTAAGTTTACTGAGCACTTACTATGTGCCACATACTTTATATGTATGACCTTAGTTCTTATAAGAAACTCTTAAATACAGAGAATAAACTGAGGGTGGATGGAGGTGGGGGAGAGGGGAAAACGGGTGATGGGCATTGAGGAGGGCACCTGTTGGGATGAGCACTGGGTGTTGTATGGAAGTCAACTTGACAATAAATTATATTTAAAAAATAAACAAATAAAGACAAATAGAATTTAAATGGCTAAAAACAAACAAACAACAAAAACCATTGTGCCATTGTGTAAGATTACACACCTAATGAGAGAGCCCAAATCAAAACCTAGACAATTCATCATCATCATCATCATCATCATCATCATCATCATCATCATTATCATCACATTTACCAGGCTCCAGGCATTGCTCAAGGGTTTTATGTAAATAATTCATCAGATGGATACTATTATCTTTTACTCAAAAATGGAGACACCAAGTTTAACTTCTTTGCCTACATGGTCACAGTATATTTCAAAACCAGATGGTCTTGCTCCAGTGACTACAAACTTAATCAATCTACTGTCTTCTCTCTTTGGCCTCTGAAGGTAGATAAAAAGGAATAGTGCTTCCTTCCAAGGTAATGATAGGTCCCAGGATGTTTATGCTATCCCACCCACGTAAGAAACCAGTGCTTCTAAAAACTAAAGGAATCCTATTTTTTCATCAAAAACTAAGAAAGCAGAAAATCTGCCACACAAAGCCCCACCTTTCTATCACACTCAAAGCTGCACCTTCTAAACTGTAGCCTGATACATGTCTTCTGATTTGACTAAGGCATACCAATGCTCTTCTTGTAGTTGCAGAAGAAAGGGGCAAGTAGGTATGTATTTCCTATCATCACACATTACCACAAACTTAGTGGCTTAAAGAGGCACAAATGTATTATCTCACAGTTTTGGAGATCAGACATTTAAAATGGGTGAGGAGTGGGGCTGTGTTCCTTCTGGAGACTCCAGGGGAGAATCTGTTTCCTTGCCTCTTCCACCTGCTCCAGGCTGCTGTCTTCCTTGGCTCATGGCCCCATCTTCCACCTTCAAAGCCAGCGGTGTCTATCTTCAAATCTCTCCCTGACTCTGACTCCCTGGCTTCTCTCCTTCACTTATAAGGATGCCTGAGATTACACTGGGCCCACGTGGCTGATCCAGGGTACCATCTTAAGTTTCTTGACTTAATCACATTTGCAAAGTCTCTTTCGTCATCCATGCAAGGTATCATATCCACAGGTTCCAAAGATTTGAGTAGGGACATCCTTGAGGCTATATTATTTTGGGTACTACAGTAGGCAAAGGAGGTTTTAGCTTCCCCAGAGGTCAAGAGATGCTGCTTCTCAAAAATAATTTCAAGTTCCATGCTTTCAGTGTGAAGTAGCGTCTCTCTACTCCAGCTCAGGATCTTGGGGTGGAACCAGCATGCCCTCCTGTTGCCAGGAGGGATCTCAGATGAAGGGGTGGAGATAATTCACACAATTATCCCTGTCTCATCTGGGCCAAAGGTCACATTGCCTTTTAACCCTGAGCTCTGCTATTTGTGGTCGCCAGGGGTGCGGGCCCCTGCGGGAACTAATTTCATCTGCCACTTACAGAATAAGTTTCCATAGATCCCTTCTAAATAATTGTGTTTTAAAACATAATATGAATAATGATTATTTCCCTGTTTAGGTCTGAGATCAGAGTGCTGCTTTCCATGCTTCATAATAGCAAATGATTTATCTGTTTTATAGCTAGCTTTCTTGGATTCCTGCCCAGGTCATGTTTGAATGGGCATTATCAGATTTTTTCTAATCTTTGTTTTCTTTGCTATTAGAGAAATTGAACTGAAATACCCAGAGTTTTCTTTTCAGTCACTTCTTAATCAATGGACTTCACTTCTATAATAAATTAAAAAATTAAATCTATGTTCACTTCAGTCTCCATGCAATTCTGAGTTATCTTCACTCTCTTGAATTTCAGATTAAATGTAACCAGTCATGGGCCAAAGTAGACTTTCAGTAAGATTATATACATTTTGTATATATTTTGTATACATTATATACATTTTGAATGAATAATAGGAAAACCAAAATAATATTTTAAAAAAACCCAGACTCTCCCCAGCTACATATTGGGGCTAAATTTAAGAATGTCAACAGCCAGACCTTAATTAAATGTACTTTCAAAGCTTTGGCCAAGCCCATAGGTGTTCAGAGGAGGCCTAGAATGGAGTTTAGAGAAAGAGCAACGGAGAAGTGGATTCCTGTGCCTAAGAAAATGGGTGAGTTCTTGGTTTTCCTTTCTAATCCTTAGAAAGCAGTCATAGACAGATAAAAGTAAAGCTATTTCAAAAAAAACTTTACAAAAGTAGGTAATAGGCCACATTTGGCCCATGGGCCATAGTGTGCTAATACCTACTCTAGTTCTTTACACCATCAAAGCTCATTTTCACTCCTGGCATGTTTTCCAGTTTTTTCTTGGGCTAAATGAAGTTCTAGTTCCCAAGTTAAAGCATATCTCAATAAAACGGACTTCCTTTGTATTTTATTATATACTTTTAGAAGCATTAGTCTTAGGAATCTTTAGCACACTGCCAAAGGATCTGAAGCACAAAAAAGGTTAAAACCCCCCAAGTAACACCCCAAAGTGCTCTGTATTACATACATTTCTCAGAAGTCAATTATTCCTCAGAGATTATATATGATGAAATTATAAATAGGTTATTAAAGGAAGTTGGGGAAGTTTAACAGAAGCCATAAGATATGAGAATGACATCAATGTAAGTAGCCTTCATCCCTTGTTCTATTGTCTGCTGAGAACACCAACAGACCACAGGACAGGCTGGGCCCTAGGATGATCCCTGGTCGTATGTCCCAGGTAAAATTTTATTCCCTTTGAGAGAGAGTATGGGAGCAGGAAATGAAATGGATTTTGTGAAGCACTGACTCTTGGGTTTGAATCCCACTTCCAACTCTCTGGAGCTGTAGGTCCTTGAACTACATGCTTCATCTCTGCAGGTCTCAGTTTCCATCTTTGTCACTGTCAGAGGTCTCATAAGAGTAACAAAACGGAGGACACAATGAAGAAAGGGCAAGCTCTCCATTGATATCCGCTTACTGATCCATTTGCTGTGCTTATTGGTTTCCTTTGGATGACTATTTGAAGCAAGAGGCCGAAGCATTCTACAAATGTGCATGAGCACAGCTGCTCATTTAGCATTTCAGGTTTTTATTAAGCAAACTGATAAGACCTATATTCTGTAATTGCTACGTGTTCTTTTTTTGCCTAATGACACTAATCTGTTTTTATCTTTGTCATTTAACTGAGTTTCATGATTAGCACAGGCAAGGTTTTAGGGATTTAAATAATTTGTTTGATGTTTTTGCTTTTAGGCGTGTTTGATTATTTATTAAAATCGATAAAATCAGCTGTGTCAACTAGTTATTAAAACTATAATTCTTTTATTGGCTAATACCAGGAGGGCTGAAGCAAATGAAAAACTAAAACATTACATGAATTCTTGATTATAAAGCAAGCTTCTATAGGGGTGGCCTACATACTTTGCATTAACTGCAGCCTGTTTAGAACAAGTCTGTTCTATCTTTAGTCAATAAGGAAAGGACCAAGTGGGTAAGCATATGCGCGACTCATGTTCTAATTTATGCTTTAAAATAAATACAAGTTTGAAAGAAGCAATGTGTTCTGGTCTTCAGAAAAGAAATATGAAATACTTGCTAACAGAGAGTGGTGAATAGCATCCAAAGATGGCTTCCGTTAATTCCTTCCCTCCCTGTACATTCATGTGACTCCAATGACCAAGAGGTAGATTCGATTTCCCCTCCCCTGAATCTGGGTCTGTAATGTGATCTGCTTTGACCAAGGATATATGGTGGAAATGACGCTCTGCCAGCTCTGTTCAAGGTCTTCAAGAGACCTTTCGAGAGCCTCACTTTCAGTGTAGAAAACCAGATGTCAAGCTCTAAAGAAGCTTAGGCCAGACTACTAAATGATGAGACATACACTGAGAGAGAAAGGACATGGGAAACAGCATAGAGTTGCAATGCTGGACAAGCAAGTAACATCTTCTTGTCTACTCCAGCCTGGCCCACCCATATGGAACAGAAGAATTGCTCAGATAGCTCTACCAGAATTCCTGATGCAAATATTGTGAAAGGTGATAAATCATAATTGTTTTAAGCCATTAAGTTTGAGGGTGCTCTGTTATTCAAAAACACATAACTTAAATGGAGGCAGGATAAACGAGGGACCGAACACAACTTTTCATGTAAGTGCTCAAAATAAAATACATGGTTGAATGAATGAGCTTCGATTGACCTGGGATTCTCTCATCCCTTCAAAACATTTCACAAGGGAAACATTGTGGAGAAGAGAGGGAAATGCTGAGGGTCACACAGTGGTGGAAAAGTTGGTCCAGGAGTTTGTCATGTGAAATGAGTGACTGTCAAGAATGCTTTAAAAGTCCTGGTGGCATTAATGAGGTACTTATCCACCTTAAGAGTTAACTTATTAGCCAGAGGCAGCTGTTAGATCCCCGTGTCTTGGTGTGTGCAGGGACACACCAGCAAAATTAGCAGACAGGTTGCCCAAAAATATATATTATACTACTTTAACCTCATTTATGTGAATAATTAGTTTCTTCTCATCTCCTGCAAGAGAAAAAAAAGATGCTTTTAACTTTATGAAGAAATTAAGTATCTAAGAGAAGAAAGAGAAAAGGTAGTAAATATATAAAATCTATGCAAATTGAAGCAGTATGATACCATTATCATTTGTCAAACTGGCAAATTAAAAAAATTAATTCCCAATGAAGGTAAAATAAAGACATTTTCATTCTGAAAGACTAAAAGAATTTGTCACCAGCAGATGCTCACTACAGAATATATTAAACAGGGTTCTTTAAGTAGAAAAAATTTTATCCCAGATGAAAGAATAGAGATGCAAAAGAGTGAAGAGCAACAAAAACGGTACATAGGTGAACATGTAAAAATGGATATTAAATATAGAAAACAGTAACTCTAATGTTTAATTTGCTTTGGTCATGCATAAAATTAAAGTGTACAATGTCATATTTATCAGCAGCGGATAAATAGCATTAAAGTGACTAGCATTAAAGTCCTCAGATTATCCATAAACAAGTTAAAAATACTAATATTTGACTTTGGTAAGTCAAGGATGGATGTAATAACCATATAAATAACAGATGCATGTCAATAAAACTTTCAAAATCTTAGAGAAAAATATGAGACAATTAGGAACTGTTTAATTCAAAATAATACCACCAAAAAATAAAGGAAAAGAACAGGCTGGACAGATAAAAGACATTCTGTAATATATAAATAACCATATTAAATATAAATGTACTAAATGCTCCATTTAAATGACAAAGACGACTTGACAAGGTTAAAAAAACAAAAACCACTATAAGCTGTTTACAAGGAGTAGGTATAATGGATTTAAAGCAAAAGATTTTAAAGAAAAATTTATGCTATATAAACTAACAAAAGGGAAGCTGTGAGATAACACAAATAGAGACCTAAGCCAAAAATACTAGTAGGGTTGAAAAAGGAAAATATAAATAATCAATATGTAACTCACCAGGGTAATACAACAATTCTAACTGCGCCTCAGACAATATGAAGCAAAAAGTGTCAGAATTATACGAGGAAACAGATAAATCCATAATCATGGTAGAAAATTTTCACATGCCTTTCTCTGTTACTAACAAATCAACAAAATCAGTAAGGATTAAGATTTGAATAGCACAACTACCGAACCCAATTTAAAGCAGGTACAAAGAATACTGCTCAAAAGTAGAGAAGATACTCTTCAAAGACACACCTAACTGCAACCACAACTGAACATAAAAAGTGGTCCATGAAGCAAGTCCCAGGAAACTTCAAAGCACTGAAACCATACAGAATATATTCACTTACCACTAGCAATTAAACTGGAAATCAAAAATATAAGTTAAGTAGAAATCCCATATACTTGGAATTCAAGGAATACAATTGATGCCTTCTACTTCTAGCTATGATGGTATTGCTTGTTTATAATAATCCTTTTTAAAAACACTTGCAAAAGTTGCATAAAAAAATAATAATGATGAGCAGATGTCATTCTACCATTGTGGGTGAGAGGATTATAAGTGATTTAGGGGGCACCTGGGTGGCTCAGTCAGTTAAGCACCCTGGTTTCGGCTCCGGTCATGATCTCGTGATTCATGGATTTGAGCTCCTTATCAAGCTCTGTGCTGACAGTTCAGAGCCTAATTGGGATTCTCTCTCTCTCTCCCCCTGTCTCTGCCCCTCCCCAGCTCACATGCTCTTTCTTTCAAAATAAATAAATAAACTTAAAAAAAATAAGTGATTTGGTGGTTGCCTTTTTTGTGTGTTTATATTTATTTTCCCAGTTATTTAAATTCAATAGAATTCGTGACCATAAAGAGTTATTACAAATAAACTCTTTTATTACAAATAAAGTGTCACTTTTTCATTATTTATATTCTCAATCTATAGTTACAATAGTGCACTCATTCTCAGGTGAAGGCCTTCAACACTGTCCAATGTTATTAAAAACGTATAAAAATATCTTTTGACCCAACAGTTTCACTTCTAGAAGTTTATCCCCCACAAAATATTCATATATCTGTCCAAAGATAGATATTCAAAAATATATGGTGTGTGTAGATGCATACTGTGAAGTATTTGTTGACACAATATTGGAAGCAACTAAAACATCCACTTACAAGTGACGGTTCAAGAAACTAGGATATAGGCATCCCCACTTTTCAAACGTGTGCTTTATGCCACTTTGCTCGTACAAAAGACCTACATTAGTACTTGTTTTTGCAAACCCAATGAAATCTGGAGGGGATCTTCACTTTTACTAGAAAACGTGAAAAGCAAAAACAGAGTTCATTGTTTGTTTTGCAGGGAGCTGTTACAGAGGTGGCAAACGCTGAGCAGTGGGAGAGGGCTCGTCAAGCAACTTTCCCGGGAACCACACTCAGCATCTCAGCATCAAGCCGCCAGAGCTTTGAACTGTGTCGGCAAGCATCTGGGCTTTATCTCCATTTATTTTGCTCATCTGTTGGCAAGATGTGTCCTAAGGTACCATAAAAGCCTAAGAAGTTATTTTGGGGGTCTGGGAACGCTCAACATTTTTCCATATAAATTAATGGTAATTGCCTCTTCACTTTACACCATTTCAGCTTACACAAGGTTTCATGGAATGCACTGCTGTCAGATAGCGGGAGAAACCTGAACACGGACATAATGGAATGCCTTTCGGGACCTAACAGAGAATGGAGCTAGGTCATGTGTGCTGAAATACTGTATGCCATGGTTAAATACCTTTGGTTACTAGTGGCAGAAATCAATTCTGGAGCGGTCGAACAAAAATGAAATGAATTGGAGCAATATGAGTTAGCTCACCTAACTGAAGGGCTGGAGGGCCCATGACAAATTATTACCTCCACACCACTCAACATGGGGTATCCCTCCATCTCGTCGTCTGGATATTGTTGTTTCCATCCCGAATCATTTGGGTTGAGATTCACTATAGTGAGGGAGCCAGGGGCACATACCTGACCCTTGGGTACCAAAGGACAAAGGATGTGATTTACCTTTCCACAAGGAATAAGCAAAGTGAGAAAGAGGCGATTCTCCAAAATAAGATCAGGGTGCTATTTGGAAGGGAGGGAGAACGTTGTACAGAAAAAAAAATAATAAATGCCCTCCACATACTATTACAGAAATAAAAAAACCCACAAAGGTGTGTGTAGAGTAAATCACCATGTGTGTTCTTAAAAATGAGAGAATACATATTCTATAGAGAGGGTATACAGAGAATACATATTATGTATATGTATTCGCACAGAAGGTGTCTTTAAAAAATTTAGAAAAACTTAAACATCTGTATTTCGCATTAGGCCCTTCATTCCATGAGGACAAGAACTGCGCCTATATTTCCAATGACAAACACACAGAAGGGGCACTGGGTGGCTCAGTCTGTTAAGTGTTCGAGTTTGGCTCAGGTCATGATCTCATGGTTCATGGGTTCGAGCTCCGCTTTGGGCTCTGTGCTGGTGGCTCGCAACCAGGAGCCTGCTTCAGATTCTGTGTCTCCCTCTCTCTCTGCCCTTCCCCAGCTCACACTCCGTCTCTGTCTCTCAGAAATAAATAAACATTAAAAAAGATTTTAAAAATTTCAAAAACACACACACAGGAGACCCATAAGTACATGCAGAATGAATACAAGAATGCAATTCTAAGGAGGGGAGCAGGGAGAGAGAGAGGCTTACTTTTCATATATTAATATTATTTGGTGGTGGAGGGGAGTCAAGAGCCTGTCTGCAACTAGGAAACGGGGTAAAGAGAACTGCAAAATAAAACTATATCCACATGTTTTTATTTGAAAATTCCATACTCTCGGAAGTTTGGGAATTGGTGTTAGCAATGATCTGCCCGCCCTCCCCCAAACCACGGCATTGTGTACGTGTCCAGAGAGAGTCCAGCAGAAAGGCCTCATTGTCCAATGGAACGAACCAGGTTCGGCAGGGGAGGCGCCCCTCTGCGCTGCACACGCTGCAACTCAGCTACTCCGGGCCTCGGGAAATAATGACTGTGGAAAGATAAATAGTCAAGGGTGATTTGGTCATCACACTGGGGCTCCAGCTCTTTAGAAGTCTGCACTGATAGCAAAAACATTGCTGAGTGTCTAAATAATGTGAATGATATTAGTAGGGAGACCCCGGAAAGAGGAAAACAACAATGGCTTGATGACAGCAAGCTGACAATGGAACAGAATTTTGTGGGCTGAGATGATTGTAAAAGCAAACAATGGTGATATTGTCCTTCTGGTGTTATTGTGTAACGCTGTAATTTATGGATGAAGTGGAATTTCAAACAAAATAAACAGACTTGAATTTGTTAACTAATACAGTAAGCATAGAACATTCTGTTATGCGAGAAGAGAAAAGGGAATGCTTTATATGCCCCTGCTATTTGCTAAACAGAAATATGTTTATATTTGGCATAAAGTCTTGCTTTCCATTGTTTTTGCTAGCTTTTAGAGACTATCCTTTTTCATTTAATGTTGAAAGCAGATATAAAATGTGGGTGAGAGAGGAATATTGTCAATATATAACGCTGTACCATTATGTTTATTTTCAGAAGTTAAAAAGTAAAAGCGCGTATATATCACCAGTCCGAGAAAACTCTGCTGGGCAAGTGGCAACTCATTTCCTCTTTTCTTTGAAAACGCAATGCTTCTCTTATCGCAGCTAGGCGACGGGATGGCAACAATGACAACAGCAGCTTTCTATCACAGGTAATTTCTGGTGCCACGTAGAACAATCTGGTTCCCTTTACACTTCTAAAAGAGCAACTACTTCCCTTTCAAGTGTAAAAATCAGCTTTCTATCTAGTAAGCATTGTTAATAATAAGTTATTACTTACAATATCATTGTTAATGATTATTATTTAGGAACTTAGTAGATTCTAAAATTATTAGTCGTGAAATTTAGTATACTGGACAGAGGGCAGATTATATATCTTCTAACTCAGTGCTGGGAAGAGTATGTGGCATATAGTAGCTAACCAGCAGATATTTGTTGAACGAGTAAATATTTGACTGTCCTCTGGACGAGGTGTTGTTCTAAGTTGGGGACACATCTGTCAGAGACAACACTAAGTCGGAGACAAAATTAACAAAGACTACTTCTTCATAAACTTGCAGAAGAACCCATGCGCTGTCACTTCTCTTTCAGGAAGAGACTCAAGAGTGTTAGAAGGAAGAGTGAGTTCTAGAGAGTGAAAAAGGAAAGGCAAAGATAGCTTCTGACTGGTATGGGCTCCATGAAGGCAGGATTTTTGGAAGCCAGAGTAAGTTTCTGCAGCTACACTTGGAAGTCCTTGGTTGGCTGCAAAAAAGCAAGCTAGCCATTTGGGAACATTGTTGAACTGAATGCTAGGGACATAGGGTTTTCTGTGGCCGGTCATTTACTGGAACATTGTGGTATTCAGTGGGGTGCGTCTTTCACAGTCCAACTCTCATGACGGTCCTTGTTGAGAAGCTGCCTGTCACCCGGGTCCTGCCCACCCACCACCTCTCTTTTTCCAAAAAACCCAAAAGACAAAAAACCAAAAGAAAAAAACACCCACAAAAAAACAAACAAAACCAAACAAGTTCTGTCTCTAAACTGGCAAAATCGTCCCAGAAAATCTAAAAGCAAAAAAAAAAAAAAAAAGAAAGAAAGATTTTCCACTCAGAATAAAAATGCCACTATCACCCCCAAATCCTAAATGTAATAAAAATAAAGGTGATACAATTTCAACTGTTCATGAGAATTCATCAGATGTAAGTCGACTTGTGTTTTTATATTCAAGTCCTATTTAATCATAGATGTGGTTCTGAGACAAAGTTCAGTATTTTATTGGAATTTAGGTACAATCCGTGAAAAATGACTTGATGAATCAAGAGCATGTTTTCTACAGGCGTTATGTTTATTGAGCAAAATAGCCACCTTAAAAGAAAATAATAAAGCTTCCAAACATTGTTCGAAGTTAACTGTAAGGATTCACAACCTTTCTAATGGCTTTGTCTTTATTTATAAATTTATGAAACTGCCGTCAGGGGGACAGTATTAGTGACCAGGGGAAATTGTGAGAAATTAAATAGACCTTTGGCTTCCTGCCCAGAAAAAAATGTCAGCCCTCTACAGAAAACCAGGCAAAAGATAAAAAAGATTCCATTATATCTATAACACAATCTTCTTATGGCTTTAGTACAAGTTTCTTCTCTGCTAACAGAAGTCCCTGCAGAAGGTTTAAACAGTCTCAACAATTTCATTATGTGAGCGTAGCTAAATCCAATAATGTAAAAGGGTTTAGAGAGCCTTCCCATATGCTCAATTCATACCCTTTCCTTCTAGGGGAAGTCAAAGAACTTGGCTCTCTGGAAACTGATTCTACTCCGATTGCCCGGAGCACAAATCTTGCTTTGTTGACATTAACGCGAGCTCTCCTGAGGACACACAAAGAAGAGAAGAAGCCATTAGAATTTCTCGTGACCCTGCTCGGAGCCAAATCCAGCTTCGCTTAAATGAAAGAAAATGCTTGTTACATGGCCCAAGAAGCTACTTTGTCCATTTGAAAATTAATTAGACCGTAGCTGGATGAACAACCGTAAGACGCTTTCACAATGTTCTTAGATGGATGACCCTGGCCGAGTGCCCAATTTTAACAAGTTTACCCTAAAGCGAAAACATGGCCTTTTGGCTCAGCGAGTGCCTACAATTATAATGCCTTCCTGAGTGGTAGCCAACCCCTAGGCACCACCCCAAAAGGAAAGGAGGCGAGGAAGAGAGTAGCTACAACTTTTACATGCAGTTGTAAAAGAAGTTGCTCCTGAAGGAAGTTTTTTTTTTTTTCTTTTTTGTCTCAACGAGTCAATTTAGTTACCCACTGCACAGCTGAGCTTGGAGAACACGTTAAAATCTTCTATCTGTCGTGCTCCACTGTAGATTGAGATTCCTTGAGGGTAGAAATTCTGTGGGTCCTTGTAGTACTTTAGGTATAGTGGAACCACATAGATTAACTAGAACCGTAAAACACAGACGTACATGTAAATCTGATTTCCAGTGTCAGGCTGAGAGTGCCCACGGCTGGCTGTGCTTAACAGAGAGACTCTGGGACGTAAGATTCTGAGCTGCTCTACTCACAGAGACCAATGGCTCTTTTTAAAAGGAGTCTGTATGTTGCTACAGTTAAGAAGATCACGAACAGGGGCGCCTGGGTGGCTTAGTCGGTTAAGCGTCCGACTTTCGCTCAGGTCATGATCTCGCTGTTCATGGGTTTGAGCCCCGCGTCGGGCTCTGTGCTGACTGCCAGCTCAGAGCCTGGAGCCTGTTTCAGTCTGTGACTCCTTCTCTCTCTGACCCTCCCCTGCTCACGCTGTCTCTCTCTCTCTCTCTCCTAGAAATAAATAAAAAATAAAAAATAAATAAATAAATAAATAAAAAAGAAGATCACGAACAAGTATTAAGTATGGCAACATAACTCATGTTACCTATCTGCAAGGTACAGTTGGGAATGGAGGTAATAGGAGTTAGACCCGTGGCGCGGAAAAAAAAATCCCAGAGACTAGCAAAAATGGAAAAAGTTTCGAAAGCCGGCTCGATCTGCAACCGCTTTATCAATAATAGCAAAGCTCAAAAGTTTATTCTGTCCCCGAGAGCAAGCTGACTAGGGCAAGGACAGACATCAGACTCCAGGGGAACTGGTTCATGGGCTGATGCTGACCAATTACATTGCTTCTCTGTCTCCAGTGGGGCCTTTCCATCTCCTTTACGTGCACTCTCTTTCTGTGGCAGACAGTGGAGGCTCTCCAAGCATAAAGATGACTCAGAAGAGAGACCAGTAGGTCTGTGAGGAGAAGAGCTCAGGTGTGGAGAGGACAAGGAGAAGAGGTCATGTAGACTTTAGCTTCTTAGTACGTCGGAAGATTGTAAAAACCAAAGAGACATAATGGAGCAGACTATCATGCACCCTCAAGAATTCTTTCTTCGTGCTCACCTCCCACCAGGAATTTATAGAGTTCAAGTGCAGAGATACCAGCACATAAATATACTTTTCTGGTTTTTCCTAATGTAGCTAATTGTTTTAGATCAGCTTTTCCTGGCCGCCCCCCCACCCCCTTAACTCCAGACCTTCTTCATGTCCTTGTACAGCCTTAAGAGTTACAAGTCATCATCTCCCCCTAAACTCCTTCCTAAAGAAAGTAATTAGGTCTGGGCTCTGGAACATCTAACACGGTCAGAAACTTTTGGTAGTGTGGTGGTATACGGGCGCCAGAGAATGACTTTGGAAAAGAGGGACATTACATAGCCCTCCTCATGCTTACCCGGAGAGAGAGGACTTGTGTTGATCTACTGGTTCAACAGGTGATTCCTTGAACTGAGTTACAGAAATCACATTGTTTCTTCCTGTGGAGCCATTTCTCCGGATGAAACATTTCCCAAGCTATAGGATAGAATTGGCCAGGTTAAGTTATCGGAAACCCTCAGGAGGTCACTCCTGCTAGCGAGGAGAATAACTTGGTTTCCTGAAATAGGCTGGCTATTGAAGATTGGCCAAGTTGTTGCTCTATCCTTTCAGTGAAGCCTCCTTTAGTTAGCCTTATGTAAGTCAGATTCTGTCCCCAGGCTTTTGGCCAATAGTTTGTTTTCACCCACCGCCCAAACTAAACTTTCAGAGAATGTTAGAATACCATCCAGCAAGTACCCAAACATTAGAGGCCATCAGGTTCCTCTCTTCTGTGTCTTCCATTTCATCTAGAGAACTGACAGAAGGGATTGTTTTGTCAAAGTGGACTGAGCAACAAATGAACCATGAAGAGGCAGCAAGGAGACTTTCAGACCGGTTAAACGGTCTTTTGTAAAAATATTTATTTATTGGGGCGCCTGGGTGGCTTAGTCGGTTAAGCGTCCGACTTTCGCTTAGGTCATGCTCTTGTGCTTCATGGGTTCGAGCCCCACGTAGGGCTCTGTGCTGACTGCCAGCTCAGAGCCTGGAGCCTGTTTCAGAGTCTGTGACTCCCTCTCTCTCTGCCCCTCCCCTGCTCACGCTGTCTCTCTCTCTCTCTCTCCTAGAAATAAATAAAACATTAAAAAAATTTATTTATTTTGAGAGAGAGAGAGAAAGAGAGAGAGCAGGGGAGGGGCAGAGAGAAAGGGAGACAGAGAACCCCAAGCAGACTTTGCACTGTTAGCATGGAGCCCAACGCAGACGTCGATCGATGAACTATGAGATCATGACCTGAGCTGAAACCAAGAGTTCGACCCTTAACCAACTGAGCCACCCAAGTGCCCCTAAAGGTCTTATAATATACAGGAAAGATTAAGCAGAAAGTCTTATCTGACAAATATGCAAACAAGACTTATCACAGGCAAACTGAAGTGTGGAATGTAACAACAAAAATCAATAATAATAATAATAATAGTAATAGCAGTTTGTATTTTCCATGATGCTTTACCGTTTTCAAAGAACTTTCAAATTCATCCTCACAGGCAAATCTCACAACACACTGCAAGGAAGAGGGTTTGGTATTATCATACCCAGACTGCAAGGGCAGGAAGTGATTCTCCCAGAAGTTAGGAAACTTTGCCAGAAGAACAAAACAGAATCGTGTTAACAGCACACACCGTAGAGGTAAACAATCTTCAGTTGGGAGTTGGGTTCCTGCTTTTTATTAGCTGAATGGACTGGGGCAACTTATTTGATCTATGCTTCAATTTATTTATCTCTAGGATTGGATCACTGCTCTAAAAGATACATTAAATAATTATTCTTTCAACAGCCCCGTAAGATAGAAGCCCCATTCTTCAGATAAGAAAATCGAGGCAAGCAGAGGTTAATTAACTTGCTGAAGAGGACACAGCCAGGAAGTGGCAGAGGTGGGAATCAGGCTCAGGCAGTTCGTCTCCTGCCCATGCACTGCCGCTATGCATCCTCTATACCTCTGTTGTTAGCTGGCGTGAAGAGGATATGGCATCACGAGACTGTGATGTTTGGCAATAGGGAGAGCTCTACACATGGGAAATATTCATTGCCTTTAAAAAAGTTTTTCTTCATTATTGGCTGTCTTTCCCATGGAACCGGGGCTTTGCCAGAGGTGTCCGTTTTGCCCACCCCTATAGCCCTAATGTGTGGAATAGTGTCTGACCTAAAAGAGGGGCTCAGAAGTTATTCACTGGTGAATGGAAGAGTAAATGAGTGAAGGAATAAAGTGCATATTCAGAAGTCTTTTGGAGATTTGAGGGTGGTGGGGGCCAGTACAGAGCAAGAGCTAGACCCTCTGAACATATTCTTCAATGCTGGTGCATCTTACTATTCTACAGAAATACCATTCATATGAAAGTTAAGAGTCAGATAAAAAAATCTTTAGAAGCAGAGTGAAATACACAACTGAAACTTCAGAGGTCAGATCACGAGTCAGGGAGAAAGGCGGTAGAGGGCTGTTTTGGGTATCTATGCCCTTGCTCACTTACCAGTGCCTCCCTCCCCACGTTCAGCCTTACACGTACCCTCACCCGCCCTCACCCCACCTGCCTTTCCTCCAGTTTAGAATCTAGCTGCTGCCCTGCGCACACCTGACCAGGTTGGGGACCGAATGGAACTCAAACCTCCAGACTCCTATCTGTTTTCTATCATCCTTTGTGACCTCGAATGTCCCCAGAAGGATTCCATAAACGGACTAGGATCCAAATGAAACAACTAGATTGAACTGAGGCAGAAAAGTAAGAGTGTCCTTTAAATGCCAATAGGCATTGCCTCTGGCATAACAAAGGAGTTAAAACATAATTAAGATCTGAAGGCTGATTACAGGAATGGGTATGATTATTTTTATTATTTTTCCTCTTTCTATCTTTGTGATAGCATGTGATCAACCTCTACCATGCTCCGTTGCTTAGTAGCAGACAGTCAGAGTTTTAATTATATACTAAAATAAGCTAAAGAACAGAAAACTGCTTTATGTCTAATACGTATATATCAAGAAAGGCATGTGACAGCATCTAAATTGCTTTAGTGCCTGATAAAGAGTGTCTCCGGTAGGGGTGTCATCAAAAGATCACGGATGGAGTAGAAAAGTATTATTAATAAAGCTGCTACTCTATTTATATGTCCTCCATTGTTTGTGATTCCTTGTTAGAAGCGAGAAATGAATTTTTATCTACCACTAATTTCATCAGGTTTTTTTTTCAAGTCAGAAGAAAAAAAAAAAAAAACTTTTGTCAATTGCACTGCCAACCCTAGTCCTCCAAATAGAATTCTTTTCACTCCTCCAGATCTGCAATTCCCAAAATATTGTATCCCGCAATAAAAAATTAAAGAATTAGTTCATTCATTCTTTCAACATTCAACAAAGTTGTGTTCCAGCAGTGAACCCCAGAGGCTTTCTCTGCCCTGGTAGAGGTTAGATGTTAAGGGCGAGGAAAGATAGTAAATAAGTAAAACAATGAAAAGATAATCACGGACTATACCAAGGGTTAAAAAGAAGTAGAGTATATTACTTGAAATTAGGTTTAGCTGCAAGTGACAGAAGATTCAAAATCATTTTGCTTAAACCAAGGCTGTGATTCAGCTACAGTGAATTTTGGGCCCTGGCATCTATTCCGATTGATGCGTACCTCTTCTCTTTGGTCAGTTTGGGTTAACATGCTGGACAAGTTACCATACATGTTGAAGGATGATTGTGGTTTCAAAAGTTAATTTCTCCTTTCACATTAAAGGAGTTCCTTCTGAGTGGGTAAGGCAGCTTCATGAATTCATCAAGGACCTAGATTTGTTGTTCACCATTCTAAGCACAGGGCTTCTACCTCATGGTCTAGGAATGCTGGCGTCAGTTCCAGCCATGGCGACTACATGAAGGACAAAGGCAAGAAGAGGAAAATACCTCCCCCACTTCAACATGTTTTAGTGTTTCTCCTCATAGCCTGCTGCATTCCATGGCT
This sequence comes from Hyaena hyaena, assembly GCF_003009895.1. Classification (NCBI taxonomy): domain Eukaryota; kingdom Metazoa; phylum Chordata; class Mammalia; order Carnivora; family Hyaenidae; genus Hyaena; species Hyaena hyaena. The sequence goes on from NW_024080680.1 coordinate 4,540,334, forward strand.
GCAAGAAAACCTGGAATGTGTAGCCTTCATTCTAGGTGGTCATCGGCCCATCTGGAAATTATGCAATAATTTATCACTAACGAAAAAGGGAGAACAGACAGACGGGTACGAGACATTGCCACACAGGGTGACGTGACAGACAGTGAGTGATATAGAGGGGACTGTGTTAAATAGGGTAGTCAAAGCTTTCTTAGGAGGTAACAATTAAGTCAAAGCCTAAAGGATACAAGTGAGCTTTCCTTCAATCTTTTTTTAAAAATTTTAAATTTTGTTTAAAAGTTTAAAATTTGAGAGAGACAGAGACAGTGCGAGTAGGGGGAGGGGCAGAGAGAGGGAGAGAATTCCAAGCAGGCTCTACACTCAGCACAGAGTCTGATGCGGGGTTCGAACTCATGAAACCATGAGATCATGACCTGAGCCAAAACCAAGAGTCGGATGCTCAACCAACGGAGCCACCCAGGTGCTCCAAGAATGCCTTATTTCAAAATAACTTGACTTAGGCTCACAGAATGATCTTGACCTTATTTTTATAAGTGATATTATGCAACAATTAAGTTTCCCTGGGCTGGATGACAGTCTCTTTTCTTCCATAATTCTTAGTTCTCCAAACTTCAAAGCATGTTACCTAATGGGAATTTTTGAGTTATTGAAACAGCCAACTATTGTCACCCAGTAATTCTGAACCTGGTAGGAAGATAATTGAGAACATATTCAGTACTGGAATACAGTATTATTCGATATATTTTTAGGGGTGTGTCTATTGGGGTAGGGAAGGTAACCAAGCCAAATAAAGTATGCATCTAGTATGTCTTAGAAACCACTGTGAGTAGTGTAAATAATGCTAGATTCAGACAAAACTACCTACAAATTAGAGTATTAAATCACAACTCACATTACAATAACATGATTTGGTTTGGTGTTCACTGGAATAGAACTGATCGTATGGAACTAATGTGATGTTTTGTGTGAATGTCACATTAGTTATGCATTTGTTACATGAGATCGTGGGCGCCAGAATGCAATTCATTGGAATAAACAGAAGAGCCTAGTGGCATTAAAGCCTAAAGCTATAAAGGGGAATTTGCCTTCATTAAGCCTTCTCATACTATAATTAAGGTGACATTACATCCAGCGCATTTTCTTAATAAATATCTCACACTGACATCAAACAAAAGAAGAAATCAGTTATATTATTTATTTCCGCAGGTTTCACGTGAACAAAGATCATTATAAAGTAAGCGGTTTTTGTCTAAATATATCATGCAATGACAACACACGCTACCACAGAATAAAAAGATAGTGTGTGTGACTGCATGTGTGCATGTGTGTGTTTCCAGCCTTTCTCTTGACTCTGTTGACCAAACCACAGAAGAAGGGAACTGCCATGGGGATTATTATTATGTGTTTGGAGGAAGAAACCCTAAGAATATATGCTTTTTTTTAACTGATCAGATTCCCCACACTTATATGTGGGGACATAAGACCTAGCTCTGAGATAAAAAAATCATGTCTGTTCTAAAGCTGTTAGAATATAAGCTTCATTTTCAAGAGCAAAGACTCTGACCTTTTTACCTGTGTTAACTCCACTTAAAACAATGTTTGATATAGAGCAGTTGCTCAGAAAGGTTTAAATGAATGAATAGTAACTCTCATTCACAATTTCCACTCACTCAACAGCTAAGTCTCTATCAATGTATTCCATAGAAATGCAATATATAATAAAACTCCAAGAGAAATGAGAATCGATTAAAAAAAAAAAAACCAATGCCATATAGAATTTTACTGCATATATCCACCTCTTCCCAGAAACCTCAATATGAAACAGTAGTTTCTCATCTGAGTCTCTCACCTCCTTTTAAGGAGGTAGAAGGTTCATCTTCGTCATGTGTGGGTCATCCCCTTCCTTTTCCCATGGGGTTTCATCAGAGTTTCATGTGACTCTGTAGAAAAGAGGCTCTGGGGAGAAGAAAAGTGCCCTGTCCTCCATGGCATTTTCTCTGGTCCTTGGCAATGGGCCTATGTGCGTTACTGGTGAGTCTTTTCTCATCCTCCTCTGCAATGTCCTTCCATGATTGGTTGTTTGCTTCTTCACTTCCAGGTCTTTCTAGTGGGTGGTGATACTGCCTAAGCGTCTAAGGCCCCATCCTACCTCAAGCTCCAGTCATCATGTTTTTTTCTAGAGCACTGCTACCTTTCTGGGAACTCAACTGGGAAGAGCTTCACATCTCCTGTTTTCAGATCCATAAAACTACGTGTGATTTTTGCCATCTCCCCAGCCTTTAACTGAAGGAGCATCGCACAGGGCCTGTCTTTCTGGAACCACTCGTATCTCTGCTCTCATTATTCTCCCTCCGACCTTCTCTTCCCCACTAACCAAGGAGTCTTTGCATCCAAATATTTGTCCTATACAGTGATACTCTTTTCTATTTTCCTATGAAGAGCCGCCTCTGTTTTCCACTTTCTAAAGATGTCTCCCTTTTCCGAGCCCATAAGCACAGGATAGATGAGCTTCAGCAAGCTGTGGATAGACCAAGGAGGAAGTGGGAAAGGTTGGCTAGTATTATAAAAATATTTTCCCACCCAGTGAGTTTTCTGTAGGCAGATGAACTGAAGCAAAGAAAGGAGAAGGGAGTCAGGGCTGGGGAGTGGGCAGTGACAGGAAATGCTGTCTGGGCTGTGGAAGGAGCAAGTGAGGGTTGACATAAGGATGCTCTAGAGTCCAAATCATACAAGTTGGGGTTAGTCAAGGGTACACAGCAACCAGGGAAGACTAGGGACAGTCAGAGAACTTGGGTAAAAAGTTCCAAACAGAGCCATATTTACAGGATATTTTTCTTAATTTGAGAGAGAGAGTGAGAGAGCAAGTGGGGTAGGGGGCAGAGAGAGAGAGAGAAAGAGAATGAGAGAGGAAGAGAAAGAATTTTAAGCAGACTTCACACTCAGAGTGGAGCCCAACATGGGGCTCGATCCCCCACCCTGGGACCATGACCCGATCTGAAGTCAAGAGTCCAGTGCTCCATGGACTGAGCCACCCAGGTGCCCCTAGAGGAAGAAAAGTTTTAAAAAAGAAATTAAGGGCTCAGATCCTTGACCTTTCCTCCATCCAGAGTGGCGTCCATGTCCCTTCCCCCGGAGTCAGAGAAAACTTGCGACTGCTGCCATCAGTAGAGCAGAGGCAACGCTTGTTGACTTTCGAGGCCAGGTCACACAAAGCCATGCAGTTTCTGTCTGGGTGTTTTGAAATACTTGCTCTTGGGTTGCTCCTTCTCAGAAATGAGCCACCATGTTGGGAGAAACCTAAGCCACATGGAAATGCCACGTGTGGGCACTCTGGTCAACGGTCCCAGCCAAGCCAAGTCTTTTGAGTCACACGGCCCAGGCGCCAGACTTGTGAGTGAAGAAGCTCCAAATGATTCTAGCCTTGGGCTACTGAGTCACTACCAGTCATTGGAATCTTCCCAGCTGAGGCCCCAGACATCATGAAGCAGAGAAAACACAAGCCATCTCAGCTATGTCCTGTCCAAATTCCTGACCTACAGAATCTGTGAGCACAGAATGTTTTTTGTTTTGCACCACAATTTTGTGCTGGTTTTTTAATGCAACAGTAAATGTTACCATTGGGAACCAGAAAGAAGAAAAACACCAGAAAAGTAATGAGCTGGAGCTACCTTTTGCTAGAATAGAAGGTCCATCCAAGAAAAAACAAAACAAACAAAAAACCTCAGCATCTGTGGCACAGTAAGAGCTAAGAGTTACTGAACTGTAACAGGCACTGACTCTTTGATATGTACTGATTCTGTTCGTCCCACACCGCAACGTAAGGGAAGTTATTTAGTGACATTTTACACGTGAGGAAAAGGAAGTAAGCAGAGGTTAGAGACCTTGCCCCAGGTTATAAGTTCATAAGAGGATGACATGGACTTCAAACCAAGTCTGTTACTAGTATTCATGATCTTAAGCACAGCATAAAGCCTGCTATGGGACAGAACTTGTGTGAGTCCTAAAGAAAAACATGCAAACCGAGAGAAGGTCCTGTTAGCATTTGTGATACAAGAAAAACAACTAGGGCGCCTGGGTGGCTCAGTTGGTTGAGTGTCTTACTTTAGCTCAAGTCATGATCTCGCAGTTCTTGAGTTCGAACTCCACATCGGGCTCTCCAATGTCATCAAAGAGCCCACTTCAGATGCTCTGGCCCCTCTCTCTGTTTCTCCCCCTCTTGCACTCTGTCTCAAAAATAAATAAACATTAAAAAAAAAAAAAAAAAAAAACAACTACTGGTGTTTTCCCTCAAGAAACTCTATTTAAAAGATAATAAAAAGCAAAGTTTGACATCTCATACCATTTCAAACACTATGACCAAATACACTTTGGGATGCTGGCTAATAACAGAGTTCTGGTTTTTTGTTTTTGTTTTTGTTTTATGCAGAAAAGACAACTCTGGCTCAAAAGAAAACACTGTAGTCTAAGCTCAACCAGAGAGAAAATAACAAGAGCCATCAGGTGTGGCCAGGTGTGGAAGAATGGGTATTTTACATTTTCTCTCATTAGCCCTCACTCCAGCCCTCTGAGTTGGACACTTTTACCTCATCATCTAGATGAGGAAACTGAGCCTCAGAACACTAAAATTATTCGTTCAAGAAGTCATCACGTTTCCCACAGCCTTAAAAAAAGGAGGAGAAAAATGCCTTTATATCCCCTTTTCCTGAGGTACATCGCAGCATGGACAACAGCATTTGTACTTGTTTCAGTGTCTCTTGTGTGATTTTTAGAGTTTTTTGCAGTGTGTGTGTGTGTGTGTGTGTGCGCGCGTGTGCACGCACGCACGTGTGTATATAACACCGTGTGCTCAGCAGGTCCCCATCTCCAGCAGGATAGGATTAAAGTTCAGCTGACAACCAAAGAAATATTGAAGGCTGTTATCCAGCCTTTTATAATCATCCCCATAAACAGATAAGATGGGCCTGATGGTTTCACTAACTGAGGTAAGATATGTTTTGCCAAGTTTGTTTTGCTTCTCGCTATTATAAAAGAGTAACTTCATCTCAAGAGCTTCATTTTAGTAATGCACAAAATCCTGGGGTAGCTTTTAAATTCTATTCAGTGATTCTGGGGCGCCTGGGTGGCTCAGTCGGTTAAGCATCTGACTTTGGCTCAGGTCATGATCTCACGGTTTGTGAGTTTGAGCCTCACATTGGGCTCTGTGCTGACAGCTCAGAGCCTGGAGCCTCCTTCAAATTCTGTATCTCTCCCGCTCTCTGCCCGTCCCATGCTCATGTTCTGTCTCTCTCTGTCTCTGAATAATAAAAACGTTATAAAATTATAAACAAAGTAAATTCTATTCAATTATTCTCATTCAAGCTTTTACAAAGGGAATTTAATTTGGTTTTGCTTAAGCCAGAAAAAAAACTCAATGATTTAAATGACTTGAGTAGTAAGGCCAGGAGGAAAGGGTGAAAACCCTAAACATAATGTCCTTGAAGAAAAAGATGTAGAAGAAGAGAAGGAAAAAGAGGAGGAAAAGTAAGGAGAGAACCTTTCTTCCTTTTAATTGTAGAGTGTACAATACACAGTATTTGCAAGTACAACTATATATCTCAGAATATAGACTTTAAATATGTTTCTTTCTTTTTCACACAAAAGTCTAGAGATGAAAGGTCCAGGGCCGGTGGGGCAGCTTGTCCAAAGTCATCAGGGTATCTACTCTTTCCTAGCCAGTAGGAAGTAAGGAATGGAGGGCTGCTCCCCAGAGTTGCAAGGAAGGTTGAAAGAAAAGGAACCCAGCCATGTGGCTATGAGCTGAGCGAAAATCCAAAGCATTATATCACTAAAAGGAAGAAGAAGAAACAGATATTGGGGGACTCTTATCAGTTTATGCCACAGTCCAGAGGTTGAAAAACTATGGCCCGACTCTGGCCTGACCCTATTCCTGAATAGCCCATGAGCTAAGATGGCTTTTACAGATGAATACCTACAATCAGTTTGATGCTAAAGAACACTAACGTCGAACTCCAATTTAAGCAAAATGTTATTCCCTCCCTCCCAAAATTGCATTAGTCTTATGATTAAAAGTGTGTGGCAAAAACTGTCCTCAATTATTGGTATTATCCTTTGAAACTCATTAATGTAAATAAAATTCGTGGAAATTTGTTTTCTCTTTTCTCATTCAAGTACCAACATAATATCCTTGATTTTTTCCTGTTAGTCCACAAAGCCTACAGTATTTACTACCTGGTTGTTTCCAGAAAAATTTGCTGACACCTGTCATAGTCTGAGCTGGACTAATTTAGTGACACTCTTGCAAAGGACAGAATGAAGAATAGCCTACAAGTGGCATAGCAAAACAGAACCCCATGATCCCAAGTGCTCTGGCCTGTGTTTCTAACCATAGTAACACTTATTTAAGAAAGTCACAAATCCAGCAGCTACTGCTAACTAAATCCCAGTGGGAAATAGAGGAAACTTCTCTCCACAGTATAGTCAAAGCAGGAAAGCTGATGTACTGCATATAAGAAGAATGCCCAGATCTCCATATATGGCACAAGACACAATTATGTCAACTGTAAATGGTTTAACCGGATGAGCAGTTCTCCTAAACCAATGGCAGAGCCGCAGCAGTAAATTGGAAGGGCCTGGAGAGGAAAGGGAAGTAAATTGGAAGGAATTGAGGAGGAAAAGGAACGGGGTAAGGCACCATCTTTAGCACCCCTTTTTCTTTTTGAGTTATTTTGAAAGAGAGAGCGAGGAACAGAAACAGAGAGAGAGAAGGAGCAGGGGAGGGGGAGACAGAGAAGGGGAGAGAGAATTCCAAGCAGGTTCCACACAGTCAGCGCAGATCCCCATGTGAGGCCCACCGAACGTGAGATCATGACCTGAGCCAAAATCCAAGAGTTAGATGCTCAACCAACCGAACCACCCAGGTACCCCTCTAGCACCTCTTAATACAGGGCCCACAATGTCTGTCCCATCTCTGAAATCCCGAAGGACAAAATGTCTTACAGCTCAATGAAATAATGATCTTAAAGATGACCTTGTACCATCCAGCTCAGGTAAAATTATATTCTTTATATTCTGTTTCAAAAGCAGGGAATAATACACTTGAGAAAGTCTATCATCAAAATAGTGACGAGGACATTTGGGACATTTAAAGTTACATTATTTAATTCATATGGAACTTGTATTTTCTCAAGAACTCATGTGAATAGAATGTGATGACCATCCTTGTGACCAGATATTTCTACAGTTTAGCAGACTCTTTTAACGTAGTACTCTTTTCCAATCTTATTTATGTTATTGTTTAAAAAGACTGCATCCTTGTTGATAATATTGTGGCAAAAATTGCCAGTACTTTTCTACTGATCGCAAACACGATTATTTCATATACAAGTGACAGGAAACCAGCTCATTGGTTTAAGGAAAGGAGGAAGAGGCGGAGGAAAGGGTAGAGAAAGGCGGAACAGGATGGGGAGGAAGAGAAGAACAAATAGGCTATGAAGAAAATAAACAAGATGGTGTGTTAAGAAAATACAAATGGAGCTTCCTTCCTGAAAGTTGGTCAGTGCCCTCATCTCTAAGGTGGTAAAATTTAATCTGAACCCTAGATGATAAAGGGTCAAATGTTGGAAGAGCAAGATGTAGACACCCACAGACAGAAAGGACACCTGAACAGGGGCCGAAGGAGAAATGGTGGCCTTCTCAGCTGTCAGCCTGTCCCTTTCCCCGGCAGAGGGACAGGGTCCACCTGGCTCAATGGGTGGAAATATGATGAGGCACGACCTATCAGTCTGTTTCATGCACTGGCAACAGTGATTGGTCCAGGAATAAGCACACTGGCTAATGTGGGCTAAGGAGACTCTGGGAGGAAAGAGATACCTTTTCTGTGCTAGTTGATAAACTGCAAGAGCAAGTTTGGGGCTATCAGTCACTCTGCCGTCACACAGGGAGAGCTTGCATGAGAATACAGCCAATAGAGAGGAAAGCAGAGGTCAGTAGGAGACAGCAAACCATTCATGACATTGTCATTTGAGTATCTGAGATCACTGTTCTGAGTTTCATCCATGGAGTTTTTCGTTACGTGACCAGTAAATCCCTCTTTTCAGTCTGAGCCAAATGCAGTTTGATGCAAGTGACAATACCCTGACAGCCCAGTGGGCTTTGGGAATGACAGAAGTAAGAATTCTTGGGTATTTAGAGGAACTTGAGCTTCACGAGTGCCCTCAACATCTTATGGAAGCTTTGGGGTCTTAGGATCTTCGTATGGTAGAGGACTGGCTCGGGATGGAGGTGAGAGCTGGAGAATTGCTTCTGAAAAACTAGCCACAAATGAAAAGGAGGGAGATACAACTATAGGGACTGAATATCTTCTTTCCTTCCCTTTCCACCATCCTGCCATTAAAGTAGAGGGGGAAAAAAATCCCAAACTGATGCACCTGGGAGAAGCAAGAGACTGGCGAAAGTAGAGCTTGGCCAAACCTCTTGAGAGCTACAAGAATGACTGCTTGTGGTTTTGCCTGCCCAGAATCTCCTCCCCATTTTAGGAGTAGCATCACGCTTTGCAGTCTATGTGAATCAACCCCACTCTCCTTTCCCTTGGCCCATGGGGTTTAGATGCCATTGGGGGAATCTAGTGGAGTTGATCATGTGACCCAAACCTGGTCAATCGGTATGTTCCATCTTCCTGCCATGGCGATACTACTCAATAGGCCAGACCAGAACTGATATGGGGAATTGGCCAGGGACACTGGGAAAGAGGTGCTAGCTTTCAACAGGACTTTGAGGTCTACATGGAGAAGACTCACCTGCAGAGAGGAGTACAGAATCAAGGAAATGAAGGACAGGGAGATCAAACGCCTTTGAGTCCTTCAATTCAGGCATACATGAAGTTACATTTACCATTTCAACTGTGTGGTCCTATGAGCCAACTAATTCCTCTGTCCCACCGAAGCAAAGTTCCTCTGTTCTGCGTTTCTTTCCAGGCAAAGAGTGGTACCTGAAAAAAACATATTTTTAAAAAGGTGTTGAATGAAAGAAGTCTCTGATCTCATTTGTAAGGAATAGAAAGATGTGCAAATGTGTTTTCCCTCAGACTCTGTAATATAGGGTATTTCAATTCTTGAACAATCTTAAAACTATAATTTACCAAACACATGGTGATTAGTGTGGCTTGCGTGGGCTGGCTTACAACCCAATCACTGAACTTCTGAGATATAATCTAAACATTAGGATTTGCCTGAATTAAAAAAGAAATCATTGAGAAGACTATGTAAATTCTGAATACCATACAATTCTTCCTAACTCCCTTCCACCAAAAATCAATGAGCAGGACCCAAAGTTATAAACCACTTGAACAGTAGCCAAAATCTCCGTCCTACTTCCCAAATATCAGGTATTTGTACTTAAATTGGTGGGAGACACGCAGTTTAAAGGACTACTTTTTACCAGTCATAGAAAAGGTACAATGAACATGAGCCCTAGAGAATTTATATTTCCATTGAAAATGAGAACACAGATTACTTCTTAAATTCAGGAATGATAATATTTTAATGGCAATAATTTCCTTAACCAGAATTTTATGTTTCAGTGGAAATCCATACCTAACCTAATTTGCTTATTAAAGAGTAATTTCTTTAGCAATAATTTTTACCTGTAGAATAATAAACAAATGTGAGCATACTTACATTAAAGGATGAAATTATCTTTTATCAATTCTATATAATTTCCTGAAAATCTCTGGCATTTCCCAAACTAGGTCCTTTGGAACCACAAACAAATGTTTTACACACACACACACACACACACACACACACACAAGAAAGCCTGTGGTCAAATAAGATTGTGAAACATTAAATACTAACTATTCTCAATCCTGAAAACAGTGCATATTAGCGTGTTTGAGAATGTGGGAAGTCTTTCAGTGGAGATGCCTGGTCAAATGTGTTGAACGCAGCATTTCCCAGCATTAACTTCCTCAAAATTAAATACAGCATTTTGTTTCCGACCCCAACCTCCAAGCCCCAATTCCCCAAAGCAACTTTTGGAACAGCTTGTGGAACTAGTTCCATAAAGCAAAGTTTGGGAAACACTAGTTTAGTGGTTTCTATCTACACAGATTTTGCTGTCTGAATAATATGGAAGGCATTTTGAGTGACAATTGCACCCATTTGGATATAACTTTAACTGACTCCATAATTAGAAATTTAAAATGCAAATTTTTCAAAAGCAAACTGCCTTTACCATTTAGAAATGTTGCTGAGACTTACTTGGATTTGCGTACAGTTATATTACTTTCCAGTATATCTGGTATAGGTAATAGGCTCCAAAGACCTATAAATATTGAACACAAATAAGATTAGCCTTGTCTAAATTTTATGTATAAACAAAGGCTTGACAATTTAATATGGCAAATGTACTTTTTTTTTTTTTTTTTTTTTTGGTACATGCCTCTTGGGAAAACTGGGAATGGAATGGAAGCTTCTTCATTTATATTCTGCACAAGATGTATATTAAGGATTCATGTTAGTATGGGTGAGGACATGAAGCCATTGCTATTGAGCCTCAGACGTGGCAGCAAAGAATTAAGAGATCATCACCATCTCTCTCTAAATATAATGAAAATCTAACTTTACAACACTCCACTTAAACGAGCTTTCCTCATGCTACTTGGCTATGCATTAAATCTTGGCATACACAAAAAATAAAAACAGGGTAGTTCTAAAGGTTCATTTATGTTGGCTGGATTATGAAGATTAGCTCCTCAGATGGTATTCCAAAGAAGTCATCAAATGTAAGTATAATTGAAAATAAAAACCTGAAAATCATTTAAATATTGATAGGAAAGTGAACAGAGAGGATATAGGCAAGACACCACTCTTTAGATGCGTAACATCAGTGTATATCATAAAGGATTAAAAAGTTTAATTCTCTAGGGAATATAATAGAGATTTCAACTTCAGCAAGCACATATTCTGGGACTAATATAGCATAATTATTCTCACGGCAGAGGCACATGGGCAGATTATACACATTTAATACCATTTAAATTTTAGGTCATTTGTGCTGATGATGTTTTTAAAAGGTGACAAATTGGGTTTACTATTCTCTAAAATATTCTAATCGGGTCCTCGATACAGTGAGGTCCTCTTCTCTAATGTACCCTGTGGCTTCTGTCACCTTGCCGGTTCACACAAATATTAGCTCTGGGCTAACATGCAGCGTTTTTCAAACAGCACATGCCACCACGGATACATATGATGATTTGAGGGAGTCCAGGGAGCGTGTTCCATTTTAAGAATGAAGGTGATGCTTCAGATTCTGTGTGGGTCTCTCTCTCTGACCCTCCCCTGCTCTTGCTCTCTCTCTCTCTCTCTCTCTCACACATACACACACACACAAAGAATGAAGGTGATTATGACAATATAAAAGCAGTTACCATTTACTGAGCATTTACTACGTGCTGCCAAGCAAATATTGCAGTCTGCTACTTTCAGTGGACTTCATAAGACCGCCAATGTGGTAGCTACTATTATTATCACCAATGAACAGAAAGGAAATGGAGGCACTGAGAGGCTAAGTAACTTGCTCAAAGTCACAAGCTGGAAATGGGCAGAGAGACAGGATTCAGGACATTTAGCTGACGGTCCATGTTCCGTCACTTCATGGATGTTTCTTTGTTGCATGGGTTCACTTAATAAAAATTTAAGAAACATGTGACTTCTGTGAATATGAAATAAAGTCACATGAGTTGTAGGCAAATGTCTGATGATCTCAGGCAACAGTGCTACCTGAGTATGTGCTCTTTTCTTTTCTTTAGGCAGGGGGAAGCTAGAGATTAAGGAGCCTTAAAGACTGTGACGTGAATGTGAACCGGCAAATGACAGGTCAGTGCCATAGACTTCCTGAGATGCAGAGCTTCAACCTTCAACTTACCTGCTTTCAATGTTGCCCAGAAAACCTCTTGTTGAGAGAGGAAATCTTCCTACTTTTACATGTTTTAAAGACATCACATAATCACGTTTCTATGGGAAATATAAATAATTCAAATAACTCTGAAAAAGAAAGGGTTTGATTATTGTATATTACAGTTTAAGGGGGGAAAATCAAATTTAAGAAAAGGCTGACAATCAGAGCAGAAGCATTACAGGAAGTTTCTTGCTCATTTTCTCCAGAGGTTAAACCAGAATATGTTTTAAAGAGGGCAGAAGTTTAAGGTCTAGCTAGGGAATAAAGACATGTTTTGTCTGACACTTCCCAAGTCAAATCCAACATTGATCAAATGATTCCTAAGTGCTGTATTTAAAAAAAATACAGCCAGGAGCTGGCAACCTGGGTATATTAGGCTTTCATTACTGTAAATTTGTATTTTAAAAACCCAGTATCTTTTTCGTAAATATGCAAGGGCTTCTCTGACAATTTCTCTTTTTGTAAAGCCACCTCTCACTAAAACATGTTAAATAAAACTCCTATATGTAAAATGAATTCTTGGCATCTGGGAGTTTAAAATCTCCCCCAAATTCAGAGGTGGGGGGGAAGCTGTATAATTATAGTTCACTTGAGTGCAAGTCATAATCAGAAAATGTTTAAAACCAAAAAGTAATATCTTAGAGTGGCATTTAAAACCAAAAAAGTACTTACTGGCATTTAAAATTTTTTCATGCAATTTGTTATTCGTTAAATCAGAAGAAAATGTGCGCTACCATTTCTGATAAGGCAAGCAATATTCAAAACTGTCATTAACTAAAAAAAAAAAAAAAAAAAAACTGGCCACCACTATGTGAAAAACCAAATGCTTTAATGAGGCTATCAAGAACAACAGTTCAATTATTTCATTGGATACATTAATATCGATCCATAATATACAGTGCTATGGACCATACAGAAATTATTGCTGCATCCAACAGCAAGTGACTATATTATTAACATTACAGTACCAAGCGTCCGCAAGAGACAGTCATTTGTCATTTTTTTCAAGAAATAGGGTTTTTAAATATACTGTTATCAACACCAACGTTTCCCCAGTGCATTTTTTAAAAATATTAATAAGTGCATTCCTTTGTGCTTTATTTTATATCTCTTAACTTCCTATGTATTTATTTGTTCTTATTGCTTTATTATTTAAAAAACAACCAGAAAGAACTTTGTCATCCTATGTATTACCACGTTGGTTGTAGGGTTTTTGGCAAAGTCAAAAGGTTTGGTGTTTCCATGGCCTTACCCAGAGGCAGGTGGGCAAGTTTGGCATTTTGGTCCCTCCGTATGGAGGCCCAGCCCCGAGGCACCAGTTTGCTCTCGGGGATGGGGGGAGCGGTGTGGATCCTTCTCTCATCACAAATGGCGACCCCAAACCACCGCTTCTTGGCTACAACAAATCCACACTCGATTTGGCAAAAAAGAAATAAATAAAACCACCCCCGAGGCTGCAGCATTCTCCTGGGCTTACTCACCCGCCAATCCCAGAAATTGTCTCTTAAGAAAAGGGGGACAGGGAAGCAGGCGACAGTGAGCTCAGGAGTTGCGAAAGTCAGGACAGTGGTACAAGATGCCATGCTTCCTCTCAACAGAGCTTTCTATGAGGTCACTTGGCCCTGGCCACATTCCCTGGGCCAGGGGCTAGTCAACCTTGCTCCATTTTTTTAAGAGCCCTCAAAATCACCTAAAGAAAACAAGCATCATACCATCGCAATCTTTGACTTCTTCACCCAGCTGCCCTCCCCCCACAGAGATATGAAGAGAAAAATAGACAATGCTATGATTGTATCAATGAACACTATGGTACAATTAGCTGTTCATGCAGATTTGCATCACTATTCTAGGAAAAGAGCTATACAATTAAGGGGATTGAAAGAATGGGAATTAATTTTCCCTACCCCCTTAAGTAATAAAGCTATAAAACTGATAGCATCATCAATGTTTCCAAGGATTCTCGTTGCCCAACGTGCATGGGAACTATGCAGTCGATTATTTTCACGGAAGCCACCCATTCATACACCTGACAATCACACCTCCTCTTTGAACCTCCAATACCCATCCACCAATTCAGATTTGATATTTAAACTCGTTTTCTTTAAAAAAAAAAAAAAAAACCTCCTGAATAAGGTTTCCTGATGAAAGAAGTTGGCACTCTGTCACTAAAATATATTTAATATTAAAAATATCTGAAGGAAAATTGGAAGCTCTTATATTGTCTACATAGGCACCATGCTCCATGATCCTCTTGACTATAGATACCATCTTGAAACTGTCTCCTATATTACAGTTCAGTCAGTGCTAGTCCAAAAAAGACTACTGCTATATTTAAGGCACTTCATTCTGAATGGATATGCTTTATGCCACTTGCTATTCAATTGTAGGCTGCTACTGAGAAATTCCATTCAACAGCCTGGCTCTTAACACCATATGTCAGCTGTATAAAACACGTAGGCCAGATAGATTACATGTAACACTACTATTATTGCATAGGACTACACAATATAATGCACTGAGACTAACTTACAACATTGCTGCTTGTTAAAACACTGTCATCAAGTAACAGTAATTTGCCAATACAGTATTTCTCTCCTTCAAAAAAAATTCAGCAAGTTTGCTGAAATAAACCCCAATTTAAATGACTACAACGGGCGTTATTAACGCTATGGTTATCAGTCTCCAAGAATATTGCTACTTTTATATCACTAAAAATAAATATGTAAGTTTATTCTCTCTAGAAAGCTGGTTTTAACCTATTAATACTACACCTTAAATGTGTGGAAAAAACAGTTCTGAGTGAGACTGTAATATACAAAATATTCGCAAAGCTCTCTTGAAACACAAGACCTTGCATAAAAGTTTTCTTTCATGTGTGTACAAAGGATGCGGAAAACCACCAGTGAGTTGTAAAAATATTGAAAACTTGCCATCTTAAGATGCGTACTTTTACAAATGAATACAAACATATTGAAAAGAACGATGATAGTAAAGAATCTGTACAAGTCAAATGAACAAGAAAACATAATTTAAAAATAAAAATAGGAAAGCTGATTAGAAATGTGCCCAGTTTGGTTTTCTTATCAAAAGTGAAATTGAAGAGGGGGAAAAAAAACCAGGACAACTTTCAGGGCTCCTCAGTATTTTCCTTTGAGAGGACACGCAATTTCTTTTCAAACTAAAATAGATCTTATGGAAAACTGAATCACACTCATTGATGACGGGAACTGTAACAGAACAGAGAGTGAAAGACAGCAAGATTAGACCCCATGTTTCAGAGCCTTGGTCTCTAACCCTTCAATTTCACTTGCACCTAAGTATGGTACAGCAGTTACATTTTCTAACCAGACAATCCTCATGAAATTGGTTGCACTTTTTTTTTTTCCTTTTATAGAATATTGTATTGCCTTAAACAATTCGCAGCAGAAAGACTAAACAGTGTTAGAAAGGTACTGGATCTTTAAGGCAGTACCGATGAATCAACACATTTACAAAATTAAAAAGGGTTAGTGTGGATTTCTTTTCTTTTTTTCTTTCCTCAATCTCTTTCTCTCTGGGGTTTTTTCTTTGTTTGTTTGTTTTGTTTATTTTTTGGTTGGTTTACATTCTCTCGATTAAACTTTACACTTAATTTCCAAAGATGTCACAGGCATAAAAATCTCAAACCAAGTCTCCCCTGAATAAAAATGGACAGAAATTTCTCTGATGCAAAAACCCTCTTGCTCATAAAGTCCGGGGGTGAATTCAGTTCACAGATACGGTACACTTATCGTACAATACTTTGGAGGCATTTGTAGTTGTAAAATAGAATATACAAGTCCGTTTCACAAAATTCTAAAAATAAAATATATCCTGGGCTATTGATAAAGCATGAAAAAAAATTTTCATATTAAAGGAAAATTATCAAGAAAACCCCTTCAGGTAAATTATGAAACCTACGAATCAAGAAAGGAAGCAGTTTCGGACAGTGCAGAGCATGGACCACCTGCTAACAAGCATGCTCAGTTTCCTCCATGCTCATGCTGCTCCTTCGGCTGCTGGCTTTGGAGGCTCCGGGAGACACCGACGAGAGGAGCGGGTCAGTTACGCCAACGGGAGAAAGAGTGTCGTCCATCAGGATGTCTTCCAGTTTGGAGCCCATTTTCGTGGGGACGCTATAGGCCTGGCTGCCCTCGGTCCCGGCCCCAAGGCTGTTGTTGAAGGTGATGGTGCCATCTGTGAGATCGAGTGTCGTCGTACAAGGTAGGTCTGGGTGGTGCGGAAGGAGGTCTTGGCTGCAGTTCTCGAGAGCAGGTTCCTGCTTGATGATCCGATTCACCAGATCTGGAGAGCAGAGGCCCGTTGACGGGATAAGCGAAAGTCCGTGAGCTCGAGCCTGCATTTCAAGTTCCTAAAATAAAAGTAAACAGTCAGATGCTGATAAATGGGGGAGTACAGAGGATTTTAGGGCAGTGACAGTCAGTACTGTACAGGATACTACAATGAGGCATACGTGTCCTTCTGCATTTGCTCAAACCCGTAGGATGTCCCAACAGTGAACTCCAATATAAAGAGGGACTTTGGGGGATGATGTTGTGCAGTGCAGGTCCATCAGTGATGGCGAACGTACCACTCTGGTGGGGGATGGTGACAGCGGCAGAGGCTATACATGTGGGAGGGCAAGAAGGATATGGGGAATATGTCTTTACCTTCTCAGTTTTCCTGTGAACCTAAAATTTCTCTAAAAAGCAAAGTATTAAAAAAGAACCACACATTTAGAGGGGGGGAAAAACCCAATACATTATGAAAACAATTATTTTGCTCTTTTAATTAATAAATGCCAGGGCGCCTGGGTGGCTCTGTCAGTTAAGCATCCGACTTCAGCTCAGGTCGTGATCTTGTGGTCTGTGAGTTCAAGCCCAGCATCAGGCTCTGTGCTGCCAACTCAGAGCTTGGAGCCTGCTTCGGATTCTATGTCCCCCGCTCTCTCTGTCTCTTCCCTGCTCAAGATCTGTCTCTCAACAATGAACAAACGTTAAAAAAAAGTTCAATTTTTAAGAAATGTTAATTCTTAAATTTTGAGAAATGGTATTTCTTAAAGTATAGGAATCACTGATCAAGGACAGGATTTTTAGGTGGTATACGCACTTCATTATCTATTAATAAAACTGAGACTGTCTCTCCCATATAGCAATATACATGAAAACAAATTTTTAAAAACACAAAAATAAAAATAAACATAAAAACAAAATTTCAAAATGTGAGATTAAAGGAAAATATTCAGTAAATAATATAGTTCTGGGGTCCCACCACTGTGAACACACATCCAAGGCACTGAGACATTTTAAAATACCCAGGGAGGGGCACCTGGGTGGCTCAGTCAGTTAAATGTCCAACTTTGGCTCAGGACATGATCTCACGGTTCATGAGTTCAAATTCCGTGTCAGGCTCTGTGCTGACAGCTCAGAGTCTGAAGCCTGCTTCTGACTCTCTCTGCTCCTCCCTAACTCTCACGGTGTCTCTCTCTCTCTCTCTCCCTCTCTCCCTCTCTCAAATAAATAAACATTAAAAAAAAGTTTTTAGATACCCAAACAGCGCACTACTCAGAGAAGTACCAAATTCAAGATGGTTCACAGTTTCACCATTAAATGGCGCTACATTCTTTTCCATTGCATCATAATCACTGCAAAGCCAGGTCTTCGATGGTTGCTGTGATAAAAAGTAAGAACTGCACGAAAATCAAGGAATGAGAGTTGAGGGTGGCACTGTTCAACAGGGTTCCAAGGCTAAAGAGGCCATGTGTGCCCATCAGACACACGCATCCCATTATGTGGTAAGTAGTGTGGTTATTTAAAAATAAAATAAAAATGCTATTTTTTTTCAGTCAGTTTATAGGTTTTATAATTTCAAATGGCTGCTAAGTTATTAGGACCCAAATATTCAATAAGCTGTTTGGACCTAACAAAGAAATGGTAGAAATTTCTTTGGTCTGGGGTGCAGTGATAAAAAACTAAGGGTACCATGAGCTAATAAAGTCGAGGTAGTAGCAGCAAAAGTTCTACACAAATGACTTAGGTTTGAAACATCACTTAATTCATCTTACCAAGGTCAAGGGAAGTTTTTGCTTGTTTGTTTGTCTGTTTGTTTAATCCCAAAAGAAAGTTCTTATAGGGAGGATGGATGAATAATTTCTTTCTATACTTCTTCATATCCTTCCTATTTTGGGGTGCACTGAAAAACTCACAAGTTCAAGTCCTAACCCCAACACCTCAGAATGTGACTATGTATGGAGATACTCTTTTTGTTTTACTTTTTTTAAATGTATTTTTGAGAGAGAGAGAGAGAGTGCATGTGCATGAAGGAGAGCAGGGGAGGGGGAGAGAGAGAGAAGTAGGCTGAGGATCCAAAGCAGGCAGGCTCCACACTGTCAGCACAGAGCCCGATGCTGGGCTTTAACCCATGAACTGTGAGATCATGACCTAACCTGAAGTCAGAAGCCTAAGGCACCCAGATGCCCCTGGAGATACTGTTTTTAAAGAGGTAATTAACTTAAATGAGGTCATGTGGGTGGGCTCTAATCCAACATCCAAAAGGACCCATGTCCTCCTAAGAAGAGGAGATTAGGACACAGAGAAACACCCAGGTAAGATCATGAGAAAACACAAGAAAAAGGCAGCCTCTAAGAGAAGTACAGAAAACCAAGTCTGCCCATGTTCTGACCTTGGATTTCTAGCCTCCAGAACCCTGAGATGCTATGTTTCTGGTATTTAAACCACTCTGTGATATTTGTTACAGCAGCCTGAGCAGACTAAGACACTTCGTGTCACAGCCTCGTCTCTCCTGGTTCGCTATCTCAAAATGCCTTCCAAGCAAGCGCTTTCCATTCTTCCTGAGTATCCCTGGACCCTCTGAAGATGAACCCAAATGACTCTCTATGAGCATTCTGTTTCTCCACGCCAAGGCGATCCTTTCTAAGCTTGCCATATGCTAACATAATAATGACAGGAAATAACATTTGAAGCAAGTCACCTTGCCTCACGAAGGAGGGAAGAGCAGCCTCCAATGTGGCCCGGCCATCCAACCTCTGCCCATGAGCCTCAAAACACATGTTCCTGAAAAGCCACGTTCAGTCTGTAGTAAAGATCATTCAGTTTGCAAGATCATTCTCTGGATGCATGACAATTAAGAGACAGGAGCCTGACATGTCACCTGAGTACGTGCACGTTCCCGTGCACAATCTCCAGAAACACGAGTCTCTCCAGGCATCGTTTTAAACCCCTGGGCTGTTTAATACAATTACAGTTCCAATGATATGAAGGCTTCATGCTCTTTCTTCTGTAAAAATTTCTGCATGCATCACTTAGAGTAAAAATGAAAAGAAGCCCTTAGGCCCAAGGTGAAAACATGCACTACTGTAAATCTACACCAGTATAGTGTGCTAATAAGAACAGATCTCCACACATGCAGTTCGTCTTTAAAGAAAAAAAAAAAAAAAGCCAGATTAAAAGAGGCAAACATCTTACTCTGATCTTTTGTTGTTTAATTAAAAATGTTTATCAGCTGATTAAAGCGTCACTTAGATTTCTAAACAATGTGATAAATCTCATCTGGAGAACTCAGGCTCACTGCACGGCAGAGCTTTCCTAGTTAATAATGTTTTCCGTGATATGCAAAAGTTCGAAAGGCTGCCTCACGCTGTCATTGGGAGAAACCCAAGACATCATCACCGTGGAATTTCTAATCCACACATTTCACAATATTCCATTCCACATGAAGAGACATGTTAGGAAGCTTAAAACAAAACCTAACTTCTCTTCCAAAACCCTTCCTATGTTTTTAACATTTGTATAAGGAAATAACACATTTAGTACAAGCTGCTTTTATAAATGGGGATGTTAAGTTCAAGAGAAAAAGACCTGGGGCTACTTATTGAAGAGATCGAACATAAAACAAACAAAAACCAAAAGAAAGATTAAACAAAAGAAGTATTTTCAAATGACAAGCAATCTCTACTGTACTATGGACATTCTCAAATGCACCCCCTAGAGGAGAATTGTCTTCTGCTGCCCTGACCCAGGGCTGAAGAACACTGTGTTGAAATGAAAGAAGTGACATATGGAAATGTCAACAGTGTTATGGGGCATTCGAAAGATCATCGGAGACTATTTTTACAAATGAATTACTCTGTTAAAGAGGTTCAAGGTCCAGGATTAACACCACCAGATAAAACACAATGCTGCCTGAAGGGTCAGACTGTGCTTTGGTGTTCCACCAACAGTTGCACTGGACACCTGAAAAAATGGTACAAGGTGGGTCCATCTACTCAAGAAGAATCTGTTCTGTTAACTGCGTCTTACTGGTGGATTGCATGCAAAGTCAGCAGGTAAATGAAAATCACTTCTGCAAACTCCTTTGGTCATTAGCAGAGTCCGTTTTTCTTTCTCTTCTTCCAGACAGTCTCAGAGGAAGTTATGTTCACACTCAGCATGAGAGCCCACGTGCCTGAGAGAAGTACCAAGAGCTGATACTACAGAAAGACCACCCCATCTCACACTTCACACTTGTACATCCAGCCAGTACACAGAATGAGAGATGACTTCCACTCATCATTAACATTAGGATTTCTCCCTCTAAGAATGAACAGTGTGAGTTATAGATACGTATGTTATCATTTCACTACCTGTAACTGTTTCTAAAATTTGTCATCTTGATGATAAGATCTTCTGGATGTCCTTAAGTTCCTTACACACGGGGGCTTTGACCAGAGACTACATAACCCCATCAAATCCCAAGGTATCTTGGAATTTAACAACTACAGTCAGTTCTCATTATTTGAGGTAATTATTGTGATAGACTGAACGTTTGTATTCCTCCCCTCCCCCAAATTCATACACTGAAATCTAATCCCTAACATGATACATGGGGAGGTAGGGCATTGGACAGTGATTTGATTATGATGGTGGAGCTCTCAGGAACAGGATTTCTGCCCTTGTAAAAGAGACACACCAGAGGGCTCCCTCCCTCCGCTGCTACCTTAGCATCCAGTGAGACTACAGACTACAGCTGTCGACGAAACAGAAAGCAGGCTGTCATCAGACACTGAATCTACCTGCACCTTGATCTTGGACTTCAGGGTCTCCAGAATTTTGAGAGACAATGCTTGTTGTGAGAGCCACCCAATCTATAGTATTTTTGTTACAGCAGCCCGTATAGACTAAGACAGTCATGCTCTACAAAGTCACTCTGAGCCCTGAGTTAGTAAATACCAAATGATTATTCCCAGAGGAAATACGGGGTTAAGTTTCTGTGAGTGTCCAACCACAACGTTTTCATCAACTTATCCACACATAACCTTGTTTTATGTCTAAAGACACCGTATTTAATACATAACACAGATGCAGTAACATCAAACTCACAGTCAACAGCACTGTAACTCACATACGAAGGAAACTTATCTCCATAAAACACATCAGAGCCTTCTCGTGCTCTGGACATCAGACAGCTTCAGCACTATACGTGGGGGCCATTTTAAGTAGCAAAATTCACCCACAAAACCCACAACAATGTGGGGGAAAAAAAGCAGTGGACTGAGGACCACAAAAGGGATGCATGTTTATAGTGTGAGCTGAAAGAAGACAGCAGGTCATTGCCTTGTTCAGCCTTAACTCAAATCTTCCCCTTTGAGCACAATGACCACAAAAGCAGTCTAAATGTGGGTCTTGGAATTATAGTAGATTTTTAACGCACAGGCAAATTCACAAGTAGGGAGTTCATGAATCATGAGTATCTACTATATTAAGATCAGTGCGTCGAGTCCCCCATGGCTTATTAGACAGCCTCTCCTCCCACCTCCAAGTCGGTGGCACTTGGTCCGTGCCCCATACCTGTATCCTGAGCAACAAGTGCCGGTTGGCATGCTCCAGTTTCTTCTGTCGGGTTTCAAGTTCCTTGGCACGCTGCTGTTCTCGTTGCAACTTTCGAATATAGTCCACGGAGGCTTTCAGTATGGTTCCCTTGTTCCAGCGCATGTCTCTGTAATGCAGACAGAAGAGGGTAGCCTGTGTCAAGATGGGAGGCGCACGGAGAATTCATGCGGCAGCGCATTCCATTTCTAAAGGCAGGTAACAATGGCGGTTGATGACAGCTGTCATTCACAGAGTGCTTGCCACGTGCCAGACACTGTCCACCCACGTCTTACACATTATCTTACTTAACCCAGACGAGCACCTTGAGAGGGAGGGACATCGTGCACGTGTGGAAACAAGACACTCTTCATTTTGCCCTCGCTCACAGAGCTACTACAAGATGGGAGTCAGGACTTATATTTAGGTCTGCTGATTACAAAAATCAGTGTTCTTAAAAACTCTATAAAATAGTTAAAGGTTTCTAGGACTATCAAAGTTAACTCATTCGGACACACAGAATAAGCTACAGTTAAAAAAATATTCCGTGAGATCCTACTACTAGACTGTGGGAAGCATAAAAGTGGTCTCCTTGGAGTTTCTCATGAATATTCATGGCCAAGTTATCTAACCTCTCTCTGTGTCCCAATTTCTTCATCTATAACATGATGATACTAAACATGTATGAGCAGCCTTGCAGGTATGTTACTGGAATCTAAGGGGGCTTGGTACATGAATGTGCTATGAAAAGTTTAGAATGCCATTCAAATGACAGGGCAAGCACTGTGTTAAGGGCTCAACATGACAATTATCATGGCTACCTTGAAACAGCATTTACTATGCATCAGGTACATTTTAAAGTGTTTTGCAGCTCATTTAATCATAACTACTTCAATGGCTAGGCACTGGTATCATCCCCATTTTACAGATTGGGAAACAAAGGCACAGAGAGGTAAAGGACGCAAGGTCACACAGCTAGGAAGCAGAAGAGCCAGAAAGTCTAGAGCGTCTGGCTCTAGGCTCCCATTTACTAAACCACAGTATTGTTCCTCTTACGTGGCTGAGTTCTTAGAACAATCAGACTAGGAAGGAATATTGTGAACCACCGCCCCTCACCTATTTTCTTCTTCTTTTTTTTTTTAAACAGAGGAGGAAAATCAAGTATAAGAATTCAAGTGTCTTCCCTAAGATCACGTATCTAGTAAGGGACTATTTTGGAATTCAAACTCAAGCAGCCTGAGCTTGGTACCTTTCAGTTTTTAATCACTGTAGCTGTAATGTGTTCATATACAAGGAAATTAAGAACACCATTAAAATGCAGGTAAAAGTGAGCTGAAACATTTAGAGCACTCCAGAAAAATAATTAAGAATCAAATTATAATTACATAGGTGGTATTTCTGTAGTACATTACATTCATCTGAGCTCTTTCACAGTGTTCTTGACGACAACGAGGACAATGAAAAGCAAAACAAAACAAAAACAATGTATGAAAACTCTCTACTCCATCATCTATAGCCATTTGAGGCAGATCAGAAGTATCAGGTGGGATGTGTGAATGGAGAGCCATTAAAACAAGTCACCAAGTAATTGATCCTCATATGGATTCGATGAAGAACAAAACAGAAGTTCTCCCACGAGAGGCAGACTTACGGCCCCTCGAGAATTTCCCCGAGGTTCATCCCTGGGGTCAGGGCACCAAAGATGGCTATGCAGGGAGGGCGCACGGCGCTGGCTTGTTTAACATTCAGGGCTCAGATCAAAGTAACCGACACTCGAGCAGCCAGAGAGAAACGTAACCATAATGGAAGATGCCTTAACTAGGCCGGTAAGTTGAAAAACTCATGTTGAAACATGTGAGCAGCCATTCAGTTTTTAAGAAGTGACTATTTCAACCAATTATCTTGGGTTTTGCTTTCTTGTGACATCCAATCAATCAATTATGCTTTTCTTGTAATGAGAGCATTTTTTCACACAGAACTGTATAAAGATTCTCAGTATAAAAATCAATGAAAGCAGATCTGCTATAGGGGAGGAGAGCGTGTGGGGCTGAGACCCTGGTCCACGAGGCTGTACCTCTGTAGCAACCCAGGGCCTGTTCCAGAAACCTGGTAGGGAAAAACCCCCATTAGAGATTGTGGTCCATTTATCTTAAAACAATGCCTACAATTAAAGATCATTATCAGTTCCGATTATAAACACATAAGTATTCTAATACAATAGAGAAAGAAGATATGCAAATAGAGGCTTTCACTGCAGCCCCATAATTTCATAATATGTTGCTAAAGAGATGCACATGCTACAGTTTAAAAGAATATGCTAAAAAGTGAAAGCTGATAAAGAACAGGAAAATGGGAATTCAATTTCAACTATCATGCAAGACTGACTATAGGAAATGAAGGTCGCAGCCCCTCAGTAGGATAAATTTGTGCGGCAGAACTGAGAGTTTGAATGTTCTGAGTTTCAAAATGGCTTTTCCTTGAAACCTGGCAAAGCAAAATGTGGATGATGGAAATTGTGCTTGAACATTCATCAAAGCCACCTTACAATGGGCCATGATTTTATTTTATTTTGCCACAAATTCCCTGACAATAACATGAATAGCAAATTTAATAAGCCTTGCATGAATAATGCTTGATTTCATCTTTATATTTTATTAGGTGGCTAAAAGGTCCTATTCAAAGGCTAATTTCAGACAATGCCACTGGGGCCCACAAAAAAACGTATATATCCTCTGGCCTCTTACGTCTAAGAGGCCACTTTCTAGTGGATAAAAATTGTGTACCTGTTGTCCTACTTGCTGACATGGTAGGAAAATTATCTTTACAACTGTTCTCTCCATCGGAAAGGTGAGGGGGAAGGTAGGCAGAGACTGGAAGCTGAAATCCAAATCTACTGACCTGTACTTAAAAGAGATTTTAAAAATTACCTTTTTCTAAACTGGTGAAGCATATAAAGGGCAGGCAAGTTTTCAAAAAATAGTATTTTTTTGACCTTTTGGCTTTTGAGTGTTAGATGTGGAATCTCCCATACCAGCTCTTGGCGCCCACGGATGCTCCATGAGCTCTCAAGTACACCAGACCAGAAACCAAAGGGACGGGGGAGGGGGCTGTTTTCTGACTCTGGTTTTTAGAACTGTGCCTTTTCTGCAACATATGAATAAGCATTAAGCACCCCAAAAATAGAGAATGCAGATTAACATGGAATTGTACTCACGGATCATTGGACTTGGGAATCAAGGTACCTAGTTCTTTAATGCGATCATTTATGTTAAATCGTCTTCTTCGTTCAACTTCAAGAAAAGAGCACAGGAAGGGACTGTCAGTAACAGCACGACATACACATGAAGCATATCTCGTTAAAGCCATGTACCATTAGCCTGGCCAGCCTAAGGCAACATAACCCGGATCTGTATTTCCCGTTACTATCATGTTTTGGGGACTGAGATTCAAGGGCTGCCAAACACATAGCTACCTTTGTACAGAATTCTATCATTTACAGAGTCCTGAGACTATAATTTCTCCTTTGATCCCATAACAGCCTGACAATGGAGGTAAGTATCTTCAGTGATAAATGACAAAACTACTTTGGGGGAATATTAATATTAGGGACTGGATAAGGACACCCAGCAGCAAATGAAAATAGCTTGAACTCAACCCTGACCATTCAGATTAGGGGCAGCCAACATTTTCTACAGGGCCAGATACTGAGGACTTTGGGCTTTGAGGGTCAACTGGCAAAACTGAAGATGTTATGTAGATACTTACATAACAAAAGAGAAAATAAATTTCTTTTGTTTCCTGACCACATTCAAAATGTGATAATAGGGGCACGTGGGTGGCTCAGTCGGTTAAGTGTCCATCTTCAGCTCAGGTCATGATCTCGTGGTTCGTGGGTTCCAGCCCCACGTTGGGCTCTGTGCTGACGGCCAGCTCAGAGCCTGGAGCCTGTTTCAGATTCTGTGTCTCCCTCTCTCTCTGACCCTCCGCTGCTCACGCTCTCTCTCTCTCAGAAATAAACATTAAAATAATTTTTTTTAAAAAACAAAATGTGATAATATTAACTGGATACAATTTATTTATTTATTTTTGTTGCAATGCCAGTCTACTAACAAGAAGCACTGGATGCCAGAATTTGGATTTTATATAATTCTCACATATCAGAAAATATTCTTTTGATTTTTTTAACCATTTAAAAATCTAAGAAACATTCTTAGCCTACAGGCTATACAAAACTCCGTGCCCTCGGCCCAGTGGTGCCCAACAGATAGACAGTGCAAGTTCCTTTGGCAATTTAAAATTTTCCATGTAGGGGCGCCTGGGTGGCTTAGTCGGTTAAGCCTCCGACTTTCGCTTAGGTCATGATCTCGCGGTTCGTGGGTTCGAGCCCCGCGTCGGGCTCTGTGCTGACAGCCAGTTCAGAGCCTGGAGCCTGTTTCAGTCTGTGATTCCCTCTTTCTCTGACCCTCCCCTCCTCACATTGTCTCTCTCTCTCTCTCCTAGAAATAAATTAAAAAAAAAAAAAAAAAAAACATTAAAAATTTTTTTTTTAATTTTCCATGTAGTCCCATTGAAGAAGTAAAAAGAAAGAGGAAAAATGAACTGTACTATCACTTCAATATGTAAGCTATATAAGTTTTTTAATTAAATATTTAACATTCTTTTCTGTGTACTAAATTTTTGAAGCCCAGTGTATATTTTATAATTTTTAAAGGTTTTATTTATTTATTTTGAGAGAAAGAGAGCATGAGCAGAGGAAGGGGCAGAGTGAGGCGGGTAGAAAGAATCCCCAGCAGGCTCCATGCTGCCAGCACAGAGCCTGACGGGGGGCTTGAGCTCAAACCATGAGATCATGACCTGAACTGAAATCAAGAGGCAGATGTGTTATTAACTGACCGAGTCACCCAGGCGACCCAAAATCTAGTGTATATTTTATACTTAGAGCACAATTTGAACTAGCACATTTCAAGTGATCAACAGGCAAATGTGTTGAGTGGGTACAGCAATGGGTAAGACAATCCTAGAAGTTAAGTCTAGCTTGTTTAACTACAACATGCATCCTAATAGCATCCCTATTTTATCGATTCAGTTGCATGTTTAGCTAAATTATCATCTTCTTAGCAGAGGGTGAAACAGTAAAGTATGGGAGTTAATGTTTCTAGTTTACCTACCCTGGCAAATAAATTCCAAACTACTTAAGGTCTAATAAATTGGATTAAAACATTAATATTTTACTGTAAGCATATTATAACCTAATACATAACTATATTTGACCTATTAGTACTCCATACATTTAGGTAAATAACATATGCTATGTTCCCAATACATCCTATATTTTTTCTTAGCAGATGGATCCCTTCTATGATTAAATCAGGTATTTTAAATACTGCCTTACCATTAAACTTTTATAAAATAGAAATACTGATACTCACTGGTTCTAAAGAAGGAATTTTTGGACCTCTGGTCTTTTAGCTCACCTCCTCCAAAACTCTAAATCATGACATGTTTTCTTACTTTTCCAAGCATATAACAATCAGAAAAATCCAAACAGCAGTGAAATGCATAAAGTGAAGTAAAAGTCCCCTATGATCCAAGTAAGACCACTGTTAAGTTTCTTTTATAACCTTTGTGATGATTTTTATTCTCTAACCATGCGGCCTGCCCAGGGCACAGTTCTTGGGACTCTTCTTGATCTATATTCACTTACTCATGATCTCATTTTGTCTCATGGTTTTCTACACCACCCATACACTAATGACTAGTTGTTATTTTCAGCTCAGACAGATCCCTGGAACTCCAGACTCATATGTCTGACTACTAGATGTTTCCACAGGGAGGTCTAATGGGCAGCCCCAATACTCCAAATACAAGCTCCCAGTCTTCCATGCTCAAACGATTCCACCCAGAGGCTTTCCCACCTCATTTACTGTAACTCCATCCCTCTAGTTACTTGGGCCAAAACCTTGGAATCGATTCTGCACCTCTGTTCCTCTCACTTCTCACATCTGATCCATCATCAAAGTCTACTGGCTCTCTCTTCAAAATATTTACAGAATCTGCCCACCTTGAACCTCCACTATTACCTGATAGAAGCCACCATCACCTCTTGCCTAAGAATTACTGCAATTCTCCTAATGACTCTGTCACCCACACCTGCTGCTTCCTTTCCACTCTGGTCTATTTAGACCACAAGAGCTAGAGGAATCCTGTTAAAACCTAAGTCAGAGCATCCAACCTCTTTCAGAAAACCCGTCTATCATTTCCCACCTCAACTAGACAAAAACCCAGTCCTCAGGATCTGGTGGACCGCCATCCCTCTCACCTCATGCTCTGCTCCTCTCCCGCTCTGACTGCATCTTCTGTCATGTCTTACCTGTGTCCCACCTCCCTTCAGTCCCATGGGCTTCCTGCAATTCCTCAACCAAACCAGAATCATTCCCCACTTTAGGACTTTCCCCAGATATCTGCATGATTCTGCCCTCACCTCCCTCAGGTAGTGCCTCAAATTTACCTATAAGCCTTCTCTGACCATCCTATTTAAAACTGAACCATCACCTCACATGCCTATCTTGACACCCTATCCTGTTGCCTGTAGTTTGTTTCCTCAGAGAACCTTCTACCATCTGCATATTTCATTTGTTTCTTATACATGACTTATAATAACATAATAATATAATAATGTAATATGACATAATATAATTACATAAACAAAATGTTTTATATTGAATGTACAGTATATATTATAATATATAACCAAATGAAATATATAAATGATAGATGGTTCTATGAGGATATATATAGGTATATATATAGATGGGATACATAGAGATAGAGATAGATAGAGATAGATAGAGATAGATAGAGATAGAGATAGAGATGATAGAGATAGAGATAGAGATAGAAATAGAGATATATTCACTGCTACATTCCAATTACCCATATACATTCCAAGACCCTCAATACTAAGTATTAGATAAGAATGAGAGAGTTCAAGTAGAATTACACTAAAACTGATTCTGCATCTATCTTTTCTCACTTAACAGCATATTGTTGACATAATTTACTGTCAAAATTTAGACATACTACATTTTCTTCAATTCAGTGCCTTCCCTCCCCAATTATTTTTTATTATAAAAGTGATATATAAATTTGTAAAATATTGTAAGGCATAAAAGTGCATAAAGGAAAATGTAAAGGCCATGCAACATCTACTTGCCTGAAGAAATTGTCAATGATAAAGGTAAACTCCTAATCTTCTTCTTCCTGCACACACACATCCATAGACACACACACACACACACACACATTTATTGTATTCTTTTTACCTGATGAGATAATTATATGTATATTATCTGCCACTTACTTTTCTCACTCAGTTAATGTATTGTAGATATCCATGTAAATCAGGTAAAACAGACCAACCCCATTCTTCTTAAGAGCCACTGAGTATCCCTTATATGCATATATCATAATTTATTTACAAATACTCTACTGATGAATATTTAGACTATTTCCAATTTCTCCCTCTGTCAATGGTAGAATGAACATTTTGGCCAATGCTCATATATACATCTTATTCCTATCATGGTTTTTGTTCTATACTGGAAACACCACCTTAATGTATTTGTTTGCTCATCTATTCCATAAGCCCTTGACTCAAATGGAACCTCATAAGAATGTGAAGCCTGCTTGTCTAGTTCATTTCCATAGAGAAATGCCTCAGACATAATGAGGGTTCAATAAATAGTTATGAGTAAATAAATGTATTATTTTGCACATTTTGGTGACTACTTTTACAAGGTAAGTTATTAGAAGAGGAAGAGCTATGTCAGTGGACAATCTAACCTTGACTATTCATGTCTCTCTTTTTTTAATGTTTGTTTATTTTGAGAGGGAGAGAGAGAGTGCACACAAGTAGGAGAGGAACAGAGAGAGAAGGAGACAGAGAATCTGAAGTGGGCTCTGCACTGAAAGCAGAGAGCCCGATACGGGGCTCGAACTCTTGAGCTGTGAGATCACGACCTGAGCTGAAGTCAGACGCTTACCTGACTGAGCCACCCAGGCACCCCTTGAGTATTCATTTTACATGGTTAGATGAGATTTTAAGATTTTATTTTATAGACCTCAGAGTATGACCTAATTGTGTTTATATTTTACTGACAATCCTAAACTTGAGAGTTCAGGTGCCTAAGGAAAGGTATCGTTTTTTACAAGATCCAATGCTGTTTTCCACCTGTCAGTTAGGTGGAGTTTTGGGTAACGCCTAATGATCTTAATTCTATGTTACATGGAAAGAAGAAATGACTTAGAGTACAATTACTTGGAAGCCAGAGGAGATCTTAGATCTTAGTCCCAACCTTTGGGTTCAAAGGAGCAGAGCTTCAACAGGGAATGGCAGTATCTATTAAAAGAAAGAACCCACTCCTCTGGGGCCCAACAATTCCTCTTCTCAGTACCTGTCCTGGAGGAAGAAACTCCCATGTACACAGAGTGGTGTGTGTGCAAATGCTCACTGCGGCATTGCTTAGAACAGGGAAAAACTGATAGTAATATCAGCACTTAGCAGTAGGAGGATCACTCCATTTCACTGAGCCATGCTGCAGAATACTATACAATAGTTTTTTAAAAGGAGGCACACCTACACCAACAACAGCAAAAGTTTTTCAGGACAGATTGCTGAGTATAAAAAAGGCAAACAGCAACAAATATGGATAAGCTGATACTGCTTGTGGTAAAACAGACACTGAAAAGCCCACTATCTATTCTCGGTGTGCATGTGCACGTGCGTGTATGCTTAAACACACGGGCAGAGGCTTGGCAAGATCAACAGCAAACTGGAAAACACACAAACAATATGATGTTTAGGGATCAGAGAAGAATTCTAGCTTTATTCTATCATTTTAAATTCAGGTCTCATTCTGTCATTTTTATGAGGACAAAGCATTTATACAGAACTTACATTCTTAAAACTCAATTTAGGAAGAAGAGGACAGGGAGTCAAGAGATGAAAAACTCTTTTTAACTGTGCAGCCTCTTTTAGTTTTGTTTATGAAATAAAATCTTAAGTTCTCATAGGAAAAAGCTTAAAAATTTGATCAAGAGTAAAGTAAATGTGTTTTTAAGTGTCAGGAGACTTTTTCTTTTTAAGTCACAGGTAAAGTCAGAAAT
Organism: Hyaena hyaena; assembly: GCF_003009895.1. Lineage (NCBI taxonomy): Eukaryota > Metazoa > Chordata > Mammalia > Carnivora > Hyaenidae > Hyaena > Hyaena hyaena. The sequence goes on from NW_024080680.1 coordinate 4,571,335, forward strand.
TTGGGAGGGTACCTCACCCACTGAGTCCCCTCCAGGTGATTTATTTTTTTTTCTTTCAAATCTCACTGGAGAAGGTGATCCCATCATCCCCTTTTGTTAATAAGTTCCAGTGTGAGCAACACTTATAATTGGGTAGTTGGGGATCAAGTCTCCCTCTCACAAAACACACACACACACACACACACACACACACATACACCATTACTATAAACACATAAAATAAATACTCTTCAGAATACTGGAAAAATTTCAATTTGACCAGAGATATGGGGAAATATATGTTAGTTTCTCTGAAAAACAATTTTTCTTCCACAAATTATATCTTTATAACAGCTATAGATACCAATTTCCTCCCCCCATAAGGTTTCAAATAATTTTGATATAAAGGGGAACATCCACTCCAATATCAAATATCATGAATATAAAGCCAACTTACTCAAGTTGTGATTGTCCTTTTTCTGCCTCTCTTTGGCCAATGCTCTTGCTTCAGATTCTGTGGGAAAAATACACGCTGTGCACGTGAATGAAGTAATTAGAAACTGGAACGGTTCAAGGCACACAAAGACATCAACTACAAAACATCTCATTTTCTAAATATATGGACGCTTATCTGACCAGATTCTAACCATCAAAAGAGGGTTTTTAAAATTGTGATTCTTAAAAAGCTTGCATTTTTTCCACAGCAATACTTACGAAATAAATGCAAAGACTTGGCTTCTACAAAATGATAAAAGACTAGTAACAAAAATGTCTGACATACTACAAACATACAAAAGGAAAAATAAATAACCAGAAAACTATGGAAATTTGCTGTTGATATTCTATTATCAGGAGTGGAGTTGTCTTTTCATGCAACAGAGCTTGGAAGTTATCTCTTCGAGGTCTTTTATGTTGACATAAAAACTGGGTACAGAAGCTACCACACTGGCTCTCTAACTGACTGGTGGAAATGGCGTCACTTTTTCAGAACTGGGAGCCAGGTTCCAACAGAACCTGCTGGAATGAAATTATGATCCTCAGGAGCAACTATTTACCTAGTCTGGGTTTATAAAAACAAACAGAGGAATAGGGTACTGAGGCATTTTGTGACAGCTCCACTGGAAAAGATGTATTTGCATAGCAAGTCTTGTGTGTTCTCTGTGATAAGGGATTACTTTGCACCTTTGTGGACAGCAAACCAAAACAAGAGAAAAACAGTCCTTTAGCTAATCATCCTGGGATTTTGGAACCTCTGTTATTTCCTTTTCAGAAGCGGTATCTGAAAGATTATACTACCTTAACTCAGAATCTTACCCCAAAATAGAAATCTTTTTAGCATAGCTCATAGCCACGAAAGCATATATATGTATATGTATTTATTATGCGTGTATTGTTATGTACAAATAAATTATTCAGAAGCAAGATTATTTCAGTTGGGAAGTTCGATCCAAATCATTTTCTATTTGTTTCTCACATGAGCATTACAGACAGCTTTTATTCATATACCCTCCACTTCACTATCTTATTTTTTGTTTTCTCTCTTTATTTCTTCCATTTTTTTTTCCAGTTTGCCAGCTCCACACCATGGTTTTCTGCCCTGTCAACCTCAACCCACCAACTGGACACCAGCTTCGGACAAGGCAATCCAGTGAACTTCCCTACCATCTGGTAGCTTCACCCGCATCCTCCCCAAGGGGGTGGACCCCTGGCCTGGGAGTCTGGGAGGTTCTATCTCAAGCCTGGATACCTCCCGTAGCCTCAGGGTATTCCTTAGCATTTCATCCTCTCTAAGTAGCTGAGAGCCTGTACTTGGTTAACAATTCTTTATTTTTTTTTTTTTAATTTTTATTTATTTCTAGGAGAGAGAGAGAGAGACAGCGCGAGCGAGAGAGGGTCAGAGAGAGAGGGAGACACAGACTCCGAAACAGGCTCCAGGCTCAGAGCTGGCAGTCAGCACAGAGCCCGACGCGGGGCACGAACCCACAAACGCGAGACCATGACCTAAGCGAAAGTCGGACGCTTAACCGACTAAGCCACCCAGGCGCCCCAACAATTCTTTATTTTAAACCTCCACTGTTCAAATCACCCTGTGGTCTCTGCTTCCTGGCCAGACCAGAACACAGGTGAGAAAACCAAACTTAATAAAGATAATTCCCACCCCCACTCCCACTCCCACCCCCGCCCCATAGATCGGATCTGACTCCTAAGCTTCCAGCTACATCATTCTCTGGCTTAAACTAGCAGGGTTCAGAACCCCAGTTCCTGTCTATTTCTCCTTTTCCTGGCATTTTACCCTTTTCCTGCCTGGATCGGTCATTTTCTAAGATATAAAGTGATTCTGGAAGTGTATATAGTTCATTATATCTGCTTCTTTTCTTTAAAAAAAATCAACTTATACCCCTTACCTATTTATCTCATTCCCACCCCCTGCTTCTGTTTTTATCTTTTGTTTTCGAAGAAACAATCAAACACATAATTCAAAACCCCACTTTGCATTTAAGGTGTAAGAATTCTGTTCATGTCCTGCTAACCACATTTTATCATTATTTGGTACAGATCTCAGCATTGTTTTCTAAGAATTTCATGATACTTTTCCTTCCTGGTAGGGTTCCTGCTTTTTGTTAACTCCCAGTGGGTTTTACATATTAATTATCTCTTTCATTTAAAACTTAAAAAAAAATTTTAATGTTTATTTATATTAGAGAGAGAGACAGAGTGTGAACAGGTGAGGGGCAGAGAGAGAGAAGGAAATACAGGATACGAAGCAGGCTGCAAGCTGCAGGCTCTGAGTTGTTAGTATAGAGCCGATGCAGGGCTTGAACTCATGAACCACAAGATCATGACCTGAGCCAAAGTCAGACACTTAACCGACTAAACCACCCAGGAGTCCCAATTAATTATCTTTTTAAACCAAATCAATGTTTTCTTAAAATGTCTTTCTCCTGCCACAATCTTCTGAAATATATCTTTTTTTTTTTAATTGTTTTAATGTTTTATTTATTTCTAGGTGGGAGAGAGAGACAGCATGAGCAGGGGAGAGTGAGAGAGAGAGGGAGACACAGAATTTGAAACAGGCTCCAGGCTCTGAGCTGTCAGCACAGACTCTGATGCGGGGCTCGAACCCACGAACCGTGAGATCATGACCTGAGCGAAAGTCGGACACTTAACCGACTAAGCCACCCAGGCGCCCCTGAAATATATCTTTTTTAAAGACATCCTTGAACAAACAGGAATTTTTTGCACCAAGTATATTTTCCATATTTTGAGTGTGTTCACGTAATCTTGCAAGATGCAAGGACCAAACATTAAAAAGGGGGATGAGGTGAGGGCCATAAAACTCAGCATGATAGAATGCCAGTTCTAATGTAGTTTCGTTATGTTTTAGTAGCCAAATGCCCTCCCTAAAGCATTGAACAAAATGATGAAATAGGTAATTTCACACTTGCTTCAGGAACAAACAATACCCATTGCTTGGCTTTATAATCTATGTTTTTATTCTGTGGGATAAATCTTCTGCACATGATGTAGCAAAAATAACAGGAGGCATGTGAAGATGTAAGAAATTACCCTATCCTGACAACTGCGGGCTTCAATGTATGTCCAAGAAAAATTCAACCCAGGATTCCCAAACTCAAATGCTTCTAGGGGCTGGGCATAAATACCAGCCTGGGTAGAGACATTTGATCATTAAAAACGTAGCCTAGTGCCCCCACCCCAAAGGGGACAGCAGCCGGAGACAAAATGATGGGTGTCACGGAGAACTAATGGCACCATGGAGAGCAGCCCCAATTCCCAGTACCCAGAAACCTGGATTTCCAAGTATCAACCCTCCATCTTAAACTATTGCTCAATGTTTTCGCTACTGCATAGACCTAAAACAAAGTATGTCTACAAACTGGAAGTAGTCTGGAGGTCACAATTTTGATAACTGTGCTTGTCAGAAACTTAACAGAAAATCCCCAGTAAGAGGCATTCTTGCCAGAATTTACCTGTGAGCTCCCTTTTGATGTTGGGAAGGTTGGCTGGACAGGAGTTGCTGATGGTGAGGCCCGGGGGTGGCAGGCCTTGGTTGCCATAGAGATCAATCAGATTTCCAGAGACAGGTAACTAGAGAGAGAAAACAATGACAGAAATGAACTGTTGAACAATTCCTCAGTTATTCAGCTAGACTCATATCTATTCCAGACTTTATTTAAGTTGGAGGTAAAAAGTCATTTTTTTTTAAACAGGAAAGCATGACAGGTTTACCTTTTCGCTCCCTTAGATACAGGGTCACCTTAGCTTGTTCCCTTTGAGAGAAGAAAGGATGCAGACTCTCTAACCCATAAGATGGTTATATTATCAGCTTATAGTTATACTTTGAGCGTGCAGACAATGGATAATGTGGCAAACTCATTATGTAGCACATGCAGGAGCATACACTAGATGTTCAGTAAAGGATGGCAATTACCGTTAAAATAGGGTTCCACGTGGCATCAGTTTTTCACCAAATCGGGTTTCTCATCAAAGTCATTCTTTTCCTCCCCTGTCCCTTTTTAACTCTCTTTACTATAAAGTAAAGAGCACTTTTACAGAGGAAAAGCACCGAAAAGTGTTTTCTATTGGCAAAGAAATGGCTTCTCTATTGCTAACGACAGGCTATTTTCCTTGAAATTGAAATCTTTCGCAAAGCCACAAGAGGGAGCCCACTGACTTTAATAAAAGAACAAAATATACACTTAAAAAAAAGAAGAAGAAGGAAAGAAGTATTTCGCCTTCTCAACCTAGCTTCAGCGTTTTTCTCCAGTTCTGAACTGAATAATTTGGAGCAGTGAACTTATTCCTGTCCCCGGTGCTGCTGTTCCTGTATCGAGTTCACTGTGGGACCCGTTTTTGTGGCCCGAAGCGGTCCCAGGCGTTTCCTCTTCCCACCAGCTGAAACAAAGTTCTGAATCTTCACTCCGGGGACACAGTCAAGGGACCTCACTTCTGCCACTGCAGAAACTGCCCATTCCCAGCTTCATTCAAACACCTCCTGTAACTATTAATACTGAGTATAAAAATACATCATTTAACCCTTCCCACCCTTGACTATCCACTCTAAGTTTTACTCTACATCTGAGACGAGTGAATGTTTACTGACCAAGAGGTGTCAAGGAAAGAGAACAGTGCAGATTTCACCTTTCGTTTTTTCCAGTGGCTACTAACATATAGATAAAAATATCTCACAAAATAAAGACAGAAATGTGTTTTCCTTCACCGGCCGCCTTCGACCCTCTATCCATCATGGCTTCCAAATATGTCCTCTATGAACTAAACCCCTAACTAAAGAGATGAGGAAGGCCTGTACTTTTCGACAGGTAAACAGGGCACCTGCTCTAACACGACTGGGGCCTGAGGGCAGGAAGCACAGGCAGATCAGCAGAACACGTCTCTCTCTTTTCCACTCAGCCTTTTGCTTCTTTTTGAAGGCAGGATGTTTATTATGTATATAAAACTCAATACAAATATCTCACTACACAGATTCATATAAACAATGCGCTGTGATAACTTAAAATGTCCTTGAACCATAATTCAAGACCCTCTAGCTAAGGACCTGATCCAAAGGGACTGTGGTTTTTAGCTGTCATTTTACTAAGTAGTAGAATGAAGTAGGTCACCTTCTTAGGGTCAGGCTCCCCCTGTGTGTGCTCGCTCCTACTCTGGTCCAACTTCAGACGCCACAAGGAAAGGAGTACAAATGTCTCAGTACAGCGCTGTAGAGAATCTGAGCATCAAAACTTCTACAGCTGCTATGACATCTGGTAACCCCTCTGGATCCCAAAGATATCCCAAAGATATCTTTCCAGAGTTTCAGATTTTAGAGGAACTACTGAGTATTAATAAACCAAGAATGTGGCTTCAAACATTCAATGCAGTAAGCCAAAAAAAAAAAAAAAAAAAAAAATTTCCATTCCTCTAGAAAAACAAATATCTAAAATATTTTGAAATGCAAACTGTAAGCAAAACATGCAATTGAGTTATTATGATGATTTGTTAGGGGAAATTAATAGGCAACACATACATAGAGAGCTTTAAAGAAAACCTCTAAGGCACCAAAGGATTTACACTGAACAGATATCCAGTTATAAGCTTTTCCAGGACAAGAACGTATTTTCTAAACATATCTAAACATATATCTAAGCAAAGACTCAGGGGAGGGGTGGAAACAGGAAGAGAGAGACACATGTACACACAGGCAGACAGATGGAGAGGCATGCAGGATGGGGGTGGGGAGAAAGACTGGGGCGCTCCAGAGAGGAATAGGTTGCGAGGGAGTTAAAAACTCCAGAAAAGATTGCTGTGAGTGGCCTGGACAGACGGCAATGCCCACCACGAAGGGAGATGAATTAAAATCTCTATAACAAGATGCCTTATCAGGTTCTCCACTGAGGTCAGACAGCATTACTTCCAGCCTAAAAAGCAGCTTATAACCGTCCACCTACATCTCTAAAAGATTTCCTGCTCTGGCTGCTTTTCCAATACTTGCCGATTAGGAGCTGGTAGCAGACAGCCAGAATATTTTGCTGGGGAAAGTTTTTTGTGAGCTCCTACTCTGGGCCAGGCACAGAACTAGAAAGGCGTTTTGTGGATGTTGTCTTAATTGATTTTGACAGAGAAGCCAGGGTTCTAGCTCCGTGTGAATAGAGCTTTGTGGTAGCAAGTTCACATACTATGTTAATAGTAGTATTGGGGCGAGGACAGTGACAACCTGCTGATAAACCAACTAGAAAGTGCAATTTGCAATTAATCTCCAACTAGATCTAAGCAAATAAAAACCTAGTTGCTCAGTAGCCAAGTATGGATACTCAAATTTACAAATTAAGAGTGCAGCAATTCATAGCCAGGCTTAGGAGCTGGAGAACTAGGTTAAAACCTGCCTGGGTTACTGACCTGCTGTGTGATATTAACCTCTCTGAAGTATGGGGCCCCCTTTGAAAAGTGGTAATCATATCACCCATCTCGCAGGGTTTTGTAACAATTAGAGCTAAAGGGGGGTGAAACATTACATTTAAGTGATCAACACACTGCCAGGTTTAGTAATACTATGCTTTTCTACAAAGTACTGTGCTCCTGGTCCACCTTAAACTTTGATCAATGACACCACGAGCCATGTTAATTACTTAGTAGCCTGTCAACCACTGTACCAATTTTAACAGACTGCAATGCAAATCTAAATACAGGAATCAAGGGAACTACAGGGGTGGACTACTGGCTCAGTGCTAAATCAAGGCTTCTTCAGTGGGGACACCATCCCTTCCCCGAAACGATTTGTCAACCTCTAGAGCCATTTTTGGGTGTAACAACTGGGGGATAGGAGGGTACCACTGGCATCTGGTGGATGAAGACTGGAGATGATGCTAAAAACATCCTTAAATGGGCAGGATAGTCTCATAACAAAGAATGATCCATCTCAAATATTTGTGGTGCTGAAGCTGAGAGACTTTGCCCCTAAATGGTGCCTTATGTTCTTTGTGTTAATGGCTGTCATTCATTGAAGCTACTTAATGGAAGGTTGATTAAACATGGCTTTCTGGGGCACCTGGGTGGCTCTGTCAGTTAAACATCCAACTTTGGCTCAGGTCACAATCTCCCAGTTTGTGGGTTCAAGTCCCACATCGGGCTCTGTGCTGACAGCTCAGAGCCTGGAGCCTGCTTCAGATTCTGTGTCTCCCTCTCTCTCTCTCTGCCCCTCCCCGCTCATGCCTTGTCACGCTCTCAAAAATAAACATTTAAAAAAATTATTTTAAATAATTTTTTAAACAATCATTTTAAGTAATAAAAAATTTTTTTTCTAGTTAAAAATCAGCCATACATACTTAAGAAAGGATTTTGTGGTTCCCCTTCTGGGTTAGAAAAACTGCCCCATAAACACAGTCAACATTTATAATTAGAGCAAAATAGTATCTTTGGAGCTAAGGAAGAGGAAGAGGCATCTTCTGTTAACATGGGTATGCTGTGTCTTTGCTGGGTTTTTATCCAGCACATGAACCTGATGGATAAGATTTCACTTCCTTGGGGCACCTGGGGTGGCTCAGTCAGTTGAGCATCTGACTTCAGCTCAGGTCATGATCTCACGGTCTGTGGGTTCAAGCCCTGTGTCGGGCTCTGTGCTGACAGATCAGAGCCTGGAGCTGCTTTGGAGTCTGTGTCTCCCCAACCCCCGCACCCCCGCCCCTTCACTGCTTGTGCTCTCTTTCTCTCTCTCAAAAATAAACATTTAAAAAAATAACAAAAAAAGATTTCACTTCCAGCATAGAAGTGGACAGTGGACAGATTAAAGCCAGAGTCTAATAGGGACAGATAAAGAGAAGTTACACACCTGTGGGCCTATGCCCCAAACTTGGTCTGAAGTGAGTTCTTCAACGTTCTGCTCCACCAAAATGAATATTTTTCCAAGTAAGTGATCATTGTAAAATGTTATTACTTTTTTTTCTTTCTGGATGCTCCCCTACTCTGAATATCAATTGAGTACTGTGAGCACAAGCAAACTGGGACTTTTATTCTTTGTTTGTAATGGTACAAGAGGGCCCTTGTGCTCTTAGAATAGTTATTTCTAGACTCCAATTCCCTTAGGATAGTTTCCTCTCTAAGTGTTCCTTCCACTTTGCTTTTTTTTTCAAGAAGTTAACTTGAAATAAAGCATATCAAAGAATCAAATAAAAGGAAAAGAAATGCCTAACATAAAGAACATGAAGCTTAAACTCTACCGAGGGAGGAAAAATTAAGATGTGAGTTGCCGTAGCTTTGTTATTTCTTTTGACAATGCAAGCCCAAATGTATCAAGAGTCAGAGCTAGTAACTAACATTTAGTAAGAGCATTATCAGAATCAAGACTCTTCTAAATGCTTATAGATCAACTCTTGCAATCTTTATATGGATTCTATTATTTTATATGCTATTATTATTTTTCCCATTTTCCAGACAAAGAAAGTGAGGCAGAGAGGTCAAGTAACTCACTCAAGAGTGTGCACTGAATTCAGCTGCCTGGCTCACGGTCTGAGTTCTTAATTTCTATATTATAGTCTCCACTGATAGCAAAGTGCTGAACCGCTTTTGCCATGGCCTGATTCTGCTGGGGCTCCCTTTAGACTTTTTCAGGGTATAAATACAGAAAAGTAATGAATGCCTGGATAGTAAGTGACATTTGATGAGGGTGGCTACAGGTGATTCCTCCCCTGGCTGGGAATTAATTCAACTCTGCCCAGGGGATCTTTACCACCCAGGAACTCCTCCGAGATTGTTCCCCTGCTCCTGAATTATCCTCCTTTATTCATGGTCTGACATGGTCTCCCCTTCGCAGGCTGGTAAGCCCTATGAGCAGAGGAAGCATACCTCACCCAGCGCTCGTGACATAGTAGTTAATTCAATCCTAAAGCTAACTTAGGAGCAATCAGATAATGAAGAAATAAGATTTCCATTCTAATGCAGAATGACTGAGGAGACACAGGTATTCAGTCTAAAGGAGAGAAGCAGGGGTGCCGGGGTGGCTCAGTCGGTTAAGCATCCAACTTCGGCTCAGGTCATGATGTCTTATGAGTTTGAGCCCTGTGTCAGGCTCTTTGATGACAGCTCAGAGCCTGGAGCCTGCTTCAGATTCTGTGTCTCCCCCTCTCTCTGCTTGTACTCTGTCTCTCTGTCTCTGTCTCTCTCTGTCTCTCTCTGTCAAGAATAATTAAACATTAAAAAAAAAATAAAGGAGAGAAGCAAATGGGGGTCTGGGAACTGTCTTCAGAAGGCTTGTCATGAGGGGGAACCTGGGTGGCTCAGTTGGTCAAGCTTTTAACTTTGGCTCAGGTTTGTGGGTTCAAGCCCCACGTCAGGGTCTGTGCTGACAGCTCAGAGCCTGGAGCCTGTTTCGGATTCTGTGTCTCCCTCTCTCTCTGCCCCTCCCCTGGCTGCACTCTGTCTCTTTCTCTCTCTCTCTCTCAAAAATAAACAAACATTAAAAAGAAAAAAAGAAGGGTTGTCATGACGACAAGTTCTCCATGAGGCAACCCGGGACCCATGTTTAGAATTCACAGAAAAACTCACTGTGAGTAATATCTGGATTATAAGTATTAAGTATGATGTTATTCTAAAATAGAGCTAGACACATTACAGATGCTCAAGGAATATCACCAATAAAATACTATCAAAACTACTTGATATTACAAAAAATTATGCTTAATAATTTAGATGTTGTAGAGCACAACTTGTTTCCAATGCTGAACGCTATACATACTTTAGGAGATGACCACGTGAAGCAGACACAATTATCGGTCAGATTTTACAGATGGAGAAATGCGGTACTTCAACAAGGGAAGTAACATGCAAGACGACACAGGAAATGGCAGGCTTTGTAGAGGAACCCAGATATGAGCACAAATCTCCAACTCCTAACCATTGTGTCTTCCTGTTTGTCTTGTGAGTTTAGTGCATATCCTTCTTCAGAGGCTTTCAAGAAGATAGAAGACTGATTTTTTGTGTGTATGCGGGGGACACAGAAGATATACAAGGAAAGGCTAATGCACGGAGTACTAGGTTGGCTCAGACGACTTAAAGACCCTCACCATTGGAGAAAACATTTTAAATGATTTATAAAAAATCACAGTAACTTTATAGTCCTCCTGAGTGTGCCCAGATACCACTTGAGGCCACTGGCAAAATGACCACCCTCATCAAGCAAAGTCCCTTTGGGATGATTGGGCCATTGCTAATAATTACTGCTAGGGCACTGAAAACATTGTAAATATACCTACATTTTCTTTTTTTTTTTTTAATAGTTCATTGTCAAGCTGGTTTCCATATAAAACCCAGTGCCTATCCCCACAAGTGCCCTCCTCCATGCCCATCAATACACCTACATTTTCGAGTACATTTACATATTCTACAGTGCAAGCTCTCCCAAGTGTTCTGCTCACATTCACCCTAGGATTTCGACTGCTGACAAGTGTGGCCCTCCTCACGAGAGGCAAAAAGTGGGAAGCAGAAGGGTTCTGACTGAAGCCAACTAAGGGCTCAAAGAGGGTGGGGGGAACTCTGGAATGGAAACATCTGTCAAGATGGCAGAACACCTAGTTCTTTCAAAATCAGGGGGTGAGTTTACACGAGCAGGAACTTGACAAAGACTAAGGATCTTAGAAAAGACTTTGGGGTTTCAAGGGGAGTTCTCATCCCTCAGGACTTCAGGTAAGTGGACTGAAAGAAGTGAAACAAGATGAAAAATAAAAGAAAATGCTACCTATAAAACTTTAGTTTCTATATAAACTATTTTGGTGTAAATAAGTAAGAGCTATCGTATTCCCTGGCCACAGAATTTATTTACAGGAATTTATTCTCTGAAAAGATTTTCTATTGCGGTAAAAACTCACATAACATAAAATTTAGCATCTTAACTATTTTGAAGTGTACAGCTCAGGAGTGTTAAGTCTATTCACAGGTTGTGAAACATCCCTGGGACTTTTTCATCTTCCACATATTAAACTCTGTACCCATTAAAGAACAAGTCCCCTCATATCCCTCTCCCCTATGGAAGTTAGCCTTTTAAATACAGGTTATTAAAGAATATGATGGCACCATGGCATTGCGCTGAGAGAAAACAAAAAAAGATGGGACAAGACACTCAAAGCCAAACGAGGAGTCCTGACTCTGACATACCCAAGCTGTGTCAGTCTGTGCAAGACCAGCTGACGTTTCCTAATCCCAAAAACGAGGCCAGTGATACTACCTGAAGTTGACTCACAGAATTATTGGAAGAACTAAATAAGATCTACAATAAGACTTTGGCTAAATGGTAACATAAGACACCACTCTAAGGAGCGAGAAAGGAAATAACCAATACAGGCAAGGTTCCAAATTATAGAGAGAAGGAAGCTTAATAAACCACTGCTTTATTAACTGAAATTGGAATAAATTTTGCTGAAGGAAGGCAACTTGAATATCATTCTATCATCTGTGAATAGAAAGGTACCACCTTTAAAAAGTGCATTTCTTTGTTATGCCAAGGATAATGCTACTGTGAACAGTACCATGCACAGTATTTTCCCCTGGCAGTGGTGCACTCTGTTGTCATTAGATGTCATGGGGAAGAGGAAGGCCTATTGTCCCAGTGACAGTGAACTTGGACACCAGGGAATGTAGAGCTTTGTCATGGGGCTATTGATAAACCCACGAGAAATTCTTAATTTCCAATGTCACAATCACTTATTTGCAATCCTGAGACAACTCTCTGTATTAGTACTAACAAATTTCTCAGTCACTTGCAGAAATAAATTAAAAGCTCAGGAAAAAGGAGAGAACACTAGAAATATCTCAAGATAGTCTTTAAGAAAAGTCATCAATACCGTGTTTGCCATCTGCAAAGCAGGGTCCATCAAGCCCAGGATTTCTTCATTATAACTGGATTCTAGGCTAATGATGTCATCAATTACATCATCCATCTGTAGGAAAAAAGGGCAGTGGAAGAGACAAATATGAGCAAAAACAGTACAAAGCAACCCAAAGAGAGATCCATGGTTCTTTTCTTACCCTCAGCGCTCATGCTCTTCAGTAAGATTTCTAAGAAGTTACCATCCCCTTCCCCCCAACTATGAATATCACTGAAGGTCACTGACACCAACAGGTGATAAGGACGACATCTGTAACCAGTGCTTAGGAGGACTAGGGGCCAGGCACCGGGCTCTGGGCTTTGGATGGGTTCAAGCACTTCCCCCTCACAACAGCCCTATCAGTGTAGGTACTGTCAGTATATCCATTCTCCAGCTGAGGCGAAGGAGAAGTGCCTTGCCCAGTGGAAGAAGGCCTCAAGCCACAACTTGAACCCAGGGTCTCAAGCCCTATGCTCAACTGCCACTAGTAGACAGGAAAGATGGACTGAGAGACCTCATCTTGTATGGCAGCTGCAATTTCCTTGTTTTTCTCGAAGGACTATACCCCATAGCCTTTGTAGACCCTCTTTGAAGTAAGAAAACACAGGCGGTCACTCAGACCTTTGCTCTCCTAGGAACTTGTGTGGGGGGTCACTGTGGCCCTCAGGCTACTGGCGAACCCGGCACCGATCTTACAGTGCCTTGTAAACTAAGAGTCTCCTTGTACAGCTGCCAGTGTGCGCGGGGTTCCCCCAGGAGTATACCAGGACGGGGTTATCATTACAGTTGTGGAGCTGACAGTCCCTCTAGATCAATTTTATTCCTCAAGTACCAAAACATCAGTTATGATAATAAACAACAGTGATTACATGTGCATTGCAGCAGTTGCAAAGACACGTCTGTGAGAACATTTCTTTGTAAACACCTTACGTGTGTGAGCTGGGTGGTGTGCCTGTGTGTCTGTCAGGGTGCACTCACGCTCGAATCTAAACAGTGCTTCACAAGTACACAGTGAGGTCTCGGAGCTCAGAGGAATGCCTGTTAGGTCTTTTGGCCATTTCCAGTGAAAGGAGACAGGCCCCACCGTCAGTCACAGGGCTTGTTGGAATTCTCCTTCTCCCATTTTCTGTATTAAGGGCAAAGCCCTCAATTTTTAAGGGCCTCAAAAGGCCAATCAGGAAAATGGGGTTAATAATACTCATTGTCTTATTGGACTCTTTTATGTTTTTTTAATTTATTTCTGAGAGAGAAAGAGACAGTGTGAGCAGGGGAGGGGCAGAGAGAGAGGGAGACGCAGAATCTGAAGCAGGCTCCAGGCTCTGAGCTAGCTGTCAGCACGGAGCCCGACGCGAGGCTCGAACCCACAAACTGTGAGATCATGACCTGAGCCGAAGTCGGACGCTCAACCAACTGAGCCACCCAGGTGCCCCTCTTATTGGACTCTTGTGAGATTTCAGGATAAACCACATAAAGTGCTCAGAGTGTCATGGATACAGTAAACACCCAAAAAATGAGAGTTATTAAGTGACCCTGACAAGAATAAATGTGGGTCAGTTTTGAATAACTTCCAGCACACTGTTTATGTAGTTTCATTTCTAGATAGACCAATTCTGTTTGTTTGCTTCTAAGAGATGATTTTCTAACTGAGTTGAAGAGTCAAATGGGCCAGGAGACTTATGTACAACCTCTCGTTGTAAATTTTTAGGGAAATAAAATTAGTGGGCCTGGTGTGATAGAATTTTTTAAATCATTTCTTTTTCTGATTAAAAAATCACTAATACAAGTTAATAATAGGAAATAGAGAAAAGTAAAGAATTTTTCATTGCTTATTCTTCTTTCTTTTATATATCTATACACACATTGTAAAATATGTAAGTGTTAATAAATGTTTGTGGCATTATTTATTCATCTATTAAATAGGATGTCACAGAATAGAGACTAGAAGAATCTCTAATCACTTCGAAAAAATCCATGAAATATTATTAAATTAGAAAATTTCAAATGCATGTTTCATGGGAGTCCATTTTATAAAACAATATATAGATCTCTCTCTCTCACACACACACACACACACGTACACACACACACACATACACACACACACAAATACCCAAATCGTGGTTTTACTAATAGCCTATTGAAGTTGCTACCCTACAAATTTGTGTAACACACTGATGATGGTATCTAAATGAATACATCATTTTACATTTTGTCTTACAATTTATGGATTTCAAACACTTTTTAATGACTTAAAGCAGCTTAAGGAAAATGCACTTCAAGTTTAATTTCCCTTAGTTATTTAATCATCAGACACAATGAGGAAAATGGCCCTGTTTGTAGCTTTCTCCATTAAAAAAAAATCAATGAGGGGAAAAAAACCCTGAAGTCATCAGGAAGGCGTGAGGAGCCACAAATATAGATTCGCATTAGAAAGTGTTACATCCTTGGGCTGCCGAGTCATTCAGTACCTGCATGCATGACGCTCGTGAATGCGTGTTCATAGTTGGGCATTCGCTTTCCGCCCTGTTTTGCTCTTCAAACTTATAAAATCCCTGCAAAAACACAAGCAAAATCAGCCCATGACTTGGATTTGCAAACGACTTTTCAATGACACGTTCACATGAGGCTGAATGTGTAGCAACAAGATGAACTAATAAGCTTTCAAACAAAGGAGAATCTGACTGAGAAATAAAATGATGCACAAAGAAATTCCATCCAACCAGCTTGACAGATGACAAATATGGACAGAGAAAAATAAGACAGTTGCTTTGGGCACAGGGGAAAAGAATGAGTCCCTCTCGAAATTAGAACTCAGAAACTTCAGAAAAGTCACCTCTGAAATCACAAGAACATTTCAGAGTACTGTGAAACTCCATTAAAATGAGGCTTATCATCTCATAATTTGGAAATAACAGGCATTAAATTACAACTCTCCTCTCAGGTATTTTTATGCTTCAAATTTTGATGCAACAATTAGCTTGAGGTGCATTTGAATCTTGTCTCCAATCCAGCCTTTACAAAAGCAGACTCCACGGCAGCGGCAATCTCATCATGAAACGGAATTTATCTAGCAATTAAACCTTTGCTTCTCTGTTAAATTCTCACGTGCTACATTATTCAAATCCATCCACGCACATTCTGTGCTTTTTTTTTTTTTTCTCTTCAACTCAGGGAGAAATAAAAATAATATTCCAGACATTCACAACAGGCGGAACTTCTAAACCGCCTGTCCCACACCTTTTCTATTTTTGTTTTTCCTTCTCCACCTTGCCTTCTCCTCTCTGCATTTTCACTGCTTTGTAAATGGGAAGGCACTGAAAAGAAGAGAGCGCTCAGCTAACAAAGCGGAAACAAGGTGGGAGAGAAAGTGTCCCCGCCTCCACATCCCACTCGGGAGCGGCCAGGTGTCCTGTCCTGAGCCATAACCCAATAACCCAGTGACGGTGAGAAAGAAGTCGGAGAGCGGCGGCCACGTAGCAGAAACTGGGACAAAGGCCAGCGCATGTGGCCCCGCAGACAGACTAGAGTCCAAAGTCAAGTGTGGGAATAATATCCAACAGACATTCATTTAGTGTAAGAAGACAGGAGAGGGGAGGAGACATGAATTACCTCTTTTTCACAGTTGGAGTTAAGTGTGAGCATAGCCATGGGGCTGTTGGGTGCGCTGCTCCCCGGCACTGGTGGCATGACATGATCGCCAGGCTGGCTTGGACATGGCAAGCTCAGGACTTGGTTGGCATGTTTATTTGCTAAAGTGGTAGAAAGGTACTGCTTTACCTGCTGCCTTTGGGCTTGCTGTATGTGGTACTTGGTGGGGTTTTCGAGGTGGGTCTGCACCTGAACATAGCCACGGAGGGAAGAGAAGACAGCGCCGTTATTTGTGAGTTTCGGTCGGCTCTTTGCTCAGGCACAAACATGAGACTGGCCAGTCCACCAACAGAATAAATTATTAAGCCCCTGTTTATGTACCAGGCACTTTGCTAATGGATTTTGATATTACTGAAGTTTAAAGTCTAACTCTCAGGATTTGGGGTAATACTTTGCCCTGTTTTATTTCCCTGCTAATGAGCTGCACATCTCCTGGAAATCTTGTGCCCTTCTGCTCATGTCTAAGAATTGAAAATTTGCAACCATCTGTAGGGTAAAACTTTCCCCAACACAACTGGAAGAGTTTACTGAGATGAAAACAATCTAGAAAAAGGAGCATAACAATTTATTTTACTTTCCTTGGCAAACAGAACAGCTTTCTGTTTAAAAACACCAAAAACCTCCTTAAGAACCAGCTGTAAAACGGTTGTAGAAAATAAACAGAAACATTCTGATGATTAAATCAACTGGTTGTAGATTAATTCCTCCCACTTTCATTTGGACATGATTATTCAACATTTTAATTAAGATCCTGAACTCAACATTAAGCCGTTTCTTTCAAATACTTCACACTTACATGTATGTGCTTTTAAAGGCATGGCAATTAAGGCACCAGGATATTTTCCCTCCTTTCTTATAAACATTAATACAGAATTAAAAATGCCTTTTTGTAAAAAAAAAAAATCAATAGTACTCATTTTAAAGTTACTTTCTCCTTGATAAATACAACTTAATCTTAAGAGCTCCTAACAGGAGCTGATGGACAGAGTACAGCCAGGCACTAGGGGAAAAAAATACCCTACTGATATTTACTTTGTTCAAAACCACATTGAATTCCTTCTTATGGTATCAAATAGTAAACAGCATTAAACTAGTAGACTTGCACTTATTGGAAAGAATACAATAAAATGAAAAGGTGAATTACACAATTTATTGCATTGCATTCCAGACACTAAATATGATAAGAGTAAAGCTCACCTGATAGTGATTATATTCTAGCATTTCCAGCATAACAACGTTTTAGGTGGCCCCAATCCAACGAGAAACGGTAGCCTATTCACTCCCTCTACTTTCTGTAATGCCGATTTGCAGACTGACTGGCATAGAGAAGGCACTATAAACAAGGCATCCTGAGACACCACCGGAAACTTTATCACAGCAGCCCTGCTTATAATAACCTAAGCTAATTAGTTATGCATGTAAAAAAAAAAAAAAAAACATTCGCACAAGGGGCTTTTTTTTTTTTTTTTTTTTTTTTATGCTTTTTTTTTCTCCATTTTTTAACAGGGTTTTTTTTTTTTTTTTTTTTTTTTTTGGGAAGCCCAACGAGCTTGGTCCTCAATATTTGTATCAGCTTTTCCCCCTGGCTTGACGTCATGGTTTTTTTCATAAATATAAAAGAACCTTTTTAAGTGATGAGCTATCAAAGTCCAACTCACTGTCAGATCAAGGCCGATTCACTATTCATCTTTAGTTCCAGTAGTATTAATAGACAATGGTATTTCTCTTTCAGCAATAGGTTAAGAGCTAGATGCCCCCTTTGGAGTAGACACTGTCTAAAAGCTACTATTACACATGAGACTTTACAATGGCCACATAACTCTGTAACTGCCAACTGCAAGAAGAGAGTCTATAGAGGAGTCTCTGTGCTGCACTTTCAAGTTCAATGGCCTCATCCTATACTCTAGTCTCAGTGTGCATCTTATTCTTAGCTGCATGGATATGTAACTCTCCTGCTGACCCTGCATCAGGAAGAAGGGAAACTATTCTAAGCAGAACAGGAAAAACATACACACACACAGGGCTAGATGTATATTTATGTGAAGAATGAGAAATAAACGTCTCCCCAATTTAACCAAGGTGGGAAGCATAAAAATGTTTTGTAAAACTCTTTTATTACAACTCTTAGGGCTAGGGAAGAGTAAGAGTTACCATATACATGACTAATGTACTTCTATCTTTACTCATTTATTCGCTCCATTATTTACTGTTATTATATGCTAAACACTGTGTGAGACCTGGAATATTCATTGTGAACAAATAGATCTGACTGCCAGCTTCATGGAACTTGTAGTCTGGGGTGAGACAAAAGAAGAAAAAGGCAAACAAATATATATATCTAGACATTATGATAAATGGTTAATATTAACTGCTGAAATGAGGAGATATTTAAAGCATAAAAATTTGAAAATCAGTAATGCTGTCCAAATCCCAGGAAAATGGAAGTTCTTTACATTGACAACCTCAAAGTATCTTCAAATGACTGATCTAACATGCACACGGAGGTTCACAGAGACATTTTAAGTTTATGAAAGGGTCCAGACACGATAATGATGAGGACAGCAGACATTACTAAAATAAACATAAAATGAGGGCAATGTGTGTAATGTGCTTATTTCACTATTACACTTAAAAAAAGAAAGGACTACACATTTAAAAATAAATGTTAATTCACTGGCAGATCCTTATTCTTTAATGAATTAGAATTTTATGCTTTAGTAAGGAAGGAAGTGACCTTCTCTGTTTGGCATTGCCAGCAAGTTCTTTACTACATCCAGGTTTGGGTGATCAGAGTTGAACGTATTTTGTCCCTTCACGGTCACTATCTTCTTAGTTTTCAAGTAAGTTGAGAACAGAATGGTTGTATAGGATGTATATACACACATGCAGGAAGCAGAACATCTCCAGCTGTCTCCAATCCAAACACTGGAAACAGGTCACATTAGTGAGGAACATGAACTCTAGGGCTAATAGGGAGTAGGGAGGTCTGTGGCCAACTGGAACACACATGCCTCATCTAAAAGAAATGGCTGACATGAGCTGTAGCTGACTGTGGCCACATGGGTGTACCAATCCAGTCCGGATCTTTCAATTCTGAGATGTAGCTGGGCAATGTAAACTTCTTTTTGAAGTTAAATCTCCCAGATTAAAAAACTGACACCTAATTGTTGGACTTTTCACACTGCATAAGACAAGTTAAACACATCTGTGGGCTAGACTCAACCCAGAAGCCACTAGAATGCGGTCTCTGCTTCACACCACCCTTAAGGATAATCTTCCTATCTACATTCCCTGGGGGTGGCCTAGGTTCTGAGGACTAGTTACTGTCAAAACCCAGGCATTTCCTGGTGCTTCTCTGAGAGACAACATGCCTAACAGCACAGTGAGAAGGACAGTTAAGAATTCAAAACCTGCATTCAAATTGTGACTTTGCAACTTAACTGTTTATGTGACCCTTTGCAAGTCATTAGCTTTTCCAGGCTCTCATCTCCCCATGTGCTCAAGAGGGTTGATAAGAGAGCCCGCATGGTAGAGGTTTTCAGCATTAAATGAAATCACACTTCTGACAGGCTTAGCAATATATCTAAAAAACAGCAGTTCACAGCCTTTTTCTTTTTTTTTTTTTGGTCTTAAGATGGTTTCAAACCGTTCAAATCAAGAGTATTTATGTGAGTTCTATCTATCAGTGCTTATCATATTAGGAATTAAAGCAGAAATTTTTAACACAAGATTATACACTACCATACATGCCATCGGCCATCAGCACAATGACATTTATGAAGCTTTTATAAAACTCCTCTGTAAAATCACCAGATGGGCATGAAGAAAGGAAAGGAATCTAGTATTATTAAGAAAGTAGTTCTGACCTGGCCAAAGCACTCTAAGAGTCTTGGAGGTACCCAGGGTGCTTTGATCACCCTTTGAGAACTGCTGATCTAGAACACAAGTAATATTAAAGCATTGTCACCAGCCCATCCTAGCCATGTTATTTGCCACTGTGTACCAGTGGTGTGTGACACAACCTCAGTGTCTTGCCTCCCTTAGCCAGAAGACGCTAGAGGAAGACACTGAACCCTCTAATTTCCTCATAGCAATATTATGAGGCTTTAAAGTCCTGTGACAATTTTTAAAGCCATGTAAATAAAATTTTCTGTCTTAAAAGCCATATAAATAAAACCATCCTAAATCATAGCTTTTGAGTTAGTGATTTCCCTTTTGTTAATTTTTAAATAGCCAATCAGTCAAGCTTGCAAATGAAAACATATATGTAGCATTAAACATCTGTATGACTGCCTGATAATTTTTGCATGCTGTTTACCTTCAAACTAACTCTCTAAGTTAATGAATTTGGAGAGCCAAGTTAGGTATTGCTGAGCATCTGAAGCACAGACCACAAAACAAAGCTAGAATACGTCAGTCACACTCTATCAAAAGATACTCTTTTGTTGATATAATGGATATTTCATATAAATAAAGTATGTTAGCTATCTCATTAAAGTGAAAAACTCGAAAGGCTTTGAAATTCATCTTCCTGGTTACTGCTACTATCTTTTTGTGCTTCTTCCGTTCATTCAGATCCTGAATTGATACCAAGAGAGATGGGATGGATCACCTTCTAACTGTCACACATTTGCTGTGCCACTTCCTAGGTGACAATGACAGGTTATTTTCCACCAGTTTCATTGGAAAGAGATCCTGGAGCACATCAGTGTGAGATGGTACCTAGAGATAACTATCATCTTGACTGACAAAAGAATTAATTTGCTGGAGAGAAAGAAAAAATTCCCACTGTTCTTCTATTCCCTCTACTATTTGTAAACCAGAATGTAAATAATAAAATTGAGGGAAGAGTCCCATAATCCTTTTAGCTCATAATCTATTTTTTTAACATGTCAGTCCAAAGTTCAGATTTCTCATTTTATGTTTAGGGAGAAAATGTGCCCTGTTGCTTAGTCAGTTTAAGGAATACTGAAGGGATTATAACTCAATCAATTGCTATCCGCTACTGCCCCCAAATCCCATTCTTTTATATTGGTTTTTTAAATGACAATTTATAGAGATGGTCAATTAAGCAATCCCCATCCTGGAAAACATAGCAAAACAGACAAAGGTGGCTTTCTTAAACGACTTGGCAGAAGTCTTGTCCAGGGTCACATCTGAAAGGTACAGGGTTCATTTCAGTCTCACAATTATACCGTTGCCACAAAAGAGAACTCAAGCCCAAAATACATGTTCTCAAGCACTCAGTCATGTATTCTGACCTAAGAGAGAAAAGAATCAAAACGGGATGCAAACAAAAAGCAAAAGCAAAGGCTTCCACAAAGGAGAAAGACAAGGCACTGAGGTTGACAAGCCCAAGCCCCTTGTCCTAACATAGTCTGCCCAGCAGCCCAGCTGGGTCCACTCCTTATGCTGGTACAGCCTGTCAACTAAGAATACATTTTACATTTTTTAATGGTTGGAAAAGAATCAGAAGAAGAAGATTTCATGATACCTGAAAATGATATGAAATCCAAATTTCAGTGTCCATAAATAAAGTTTTCTTGGCACCCAGACATGCCCGTCCATGTGCATATTGCCCCTGGCTGCTTTCACACTGCAGTGGCAGAGATGGGTGGTTACAATAGAGCCTGCCTGGCCTCCAAACCCTAAAGTACCGACTCCCGGGATTTTTATGGACAATGCCAGCCTCTGCTCTGTAAAAGTTTTGCCAAACTGGAACTCAGCTTTCCTAATGAAACAGAAGTTTTAAGACGGAAAGAATAAGGGGACTTTGTTAAATATGGTATATGTATATACAGGTTTGTGGTTGTTTCTCCAAATATTGTCTAAACTAGACAAGCAGCTGGGTAGGAACACAGGGTGCATTCAGTGATTGCCCATTTTAGAGACAAACAGAAACTCTGAAAAGAAAGCTGTTAAGACCTGTCAAGGTTGGACATTCAACCAAGGTCTTCCTCATGCTGTCTCCAGCAGTAAAATATACAAACACCCTTCCCCATTGATGAATTTTAGCCTAGGGCTTTAACTGAGTTAAGAGGGGAAGATAAAACAATGTAAACCCAGACGTGTACTTACATACTCTGTGTGTGCACATTCAAATATATACGAATTTATATCCAATTTCTCTGGCCTCTATATGTTCATACTACTTCTTATCATATACTTTGTAGGATCATCAGGCTTCTGAATTCAGAGAAATGAGTTAGAAACATGTACAAAAGGAGAGGAGAGCAAATCTATTTCTCTAAAATGGTCATGCTTTCCTAACAGGTGTTTCACCCTTAGCTGATGACCTATAAAACAGTGTGCTTATTAAAAACCACAAGGTATGCATACTTTGGGGTTAGGACAAACAATATTTAGTAGCCCCAGGCAGGAAAAAAGAGTATTTATAAGTAAACTCCTACTTTATACATTGTTTTTTTCTCTCAGACTAAAATAAGCCAAAGGTCTGAGTATAAAAAGAACATCAAGTTTTTATCTCAGCCAAAGAGAAATATGAGATTTTAGAGGGGTAGCTGTCTGTCTGCAGAATATTTATAATCCCAAAATAAAAACGCCACTTTCAGAATTAAAGCCCTATGAGCGAAGTGGCAAAGCCCAATAAACTTAGTCCATTACTCACCTTCATAGAAGACTATGCATTTACAGGTCCTGCACTCTAAAGATTGTATCAGCCATTATGCATGGATATGCCATCCATACTCAGTAGCAAAATTTTAAAACATATATTAAACTGAATTAACATGCATTCCCTCAAAAATCTCTACCCTGTAACCAGACACTGTGCATTTTATATTCACTCCAAACTTAGGCCATTTAAAAATAAAACTAAAAAGTCACTTGGATAACCACATAAAATATTCTTGAAAGCTTCTTCGTGCAGTTTTTTTTTTTTTAATCATATGATAATAACTGAATACAGAAACAACTACAGAAGAAATCTGATGTTGATAGTTTTAACCTCTTCTTTTGGGTCATTGCTGTCTGAGACTATACCCAATTGCCTTCGAGCTGTATACAGAAAGAACTAAATATAGGTTTGAGTGCAAACCTTAATGTGTATATAAATCACCCGGGATCTTGTTAAATGCAGCGTGATTCTGTAGGCCTGGGGTGGGACCCAAAGTCCCACATTTATAATAAGCTCCCAGGGGGTGCCCACCCTACTGTCCACAGACCACACTACACTTGGATTCAAGGCTGTAATACGTTCTCACCTGGACTTCTGCTCCCAAGAAAGTTACATGTTCATGATTCATTCAATAAATATTGCTTGAGTACCAACCAGATGCCAGACAACTGTCCTCCTCTTACCCAGGCTGTTCAGGGGAGGATCTAGAGAGAAGGCGACAGTTAAGCACAGGCTTGCAGTTGGGGAGGAGATGAACCAGGCAGATAGGTGGGAAGAGCACCCCAGCAAAGTGCAAAAGTCCTCAGGTGTGAACAAGCCTGGCCTGTTCAGGGAACAGCAAGAGGTTCTTAACACACGTTCTTCACTTGGCTTCCAATCTACCACACGCACCTGGTTTTCCTCTTACCTCTTTTCTTTCAAGTGTTTATTTTTGAGAGAGAGAGAAAAGAGACAGAGAGAGTGCATGTGTGTGTGTGTGAAAAAGTGACTGAGAGAGAGAGAGAGCACAAGCAAGTGAGGGAGGGGCAGAGACAGAGGGAGACAGAGGATCCCAAGTGGGCTCTGCACTGACAACAGAGAGTCTGACGCAGGGCTCAGGCTCACGAACACTGAGCCCAAGTCGGATGCTTAACTGAGCCACGCAGACGCCCCTCCTCTTACCTCTTTTATTATTTCTTTTCATTCTCCTTGGCTAGTTCTGTCTTCTCCTCCTAAATAAACATCACAGCGTCTCCATGCTCAGAGCTTGATTTTCTCTACGGAAATGCACAGCCTTGGTGACCTAAGCTGACTCAGGGATTGAAACACCAGGTCCAGGTGTCCCTGAACTTCAGATTCACCTCCACCTGTCTACTCCATAGCCCCATCTGGAGGACTGCAGACATCCCAAACCTCACACAGTCATCATCCCCTCCAAGCCAGCTCCTCCACAGTCTTCTCCACTTTTGTGGATGGCAACTCTATCCTTCCACTAGGCTACAACATAGAAAATTACCTCTTGGGGCGCCTGGGTGACTTAGTCGGTTAAGCGTCCGACTTTCGCTTAGGTCATGATCTCGCGGTTCGTGGGTTCGAGCCCCGCGTCGGGCTCTGTGCTGACTGCCAGCTCAGAGCCTGGAGCCTGTTTCAGTCTGTGACTCCCTCTCTCTCTGACCCTCCCCTGCTCATGCTGTCTCTCTCTCTCTCTCCTAGAAATAAATAAAACATTAAAAAAAAAAAAGAAAGAAAATTACCTCTTGTTTTTTCCTGTAGATCAAAAAAATGACCTTCATATGGTTCAATCAAGGTACACACTCAAAACCTTGGTCATCTTTGACTGCTTTCTTTACATCTTCTATCCAATCTATAAAGAAGTATTGGCTCCTGGGGCACCTGGGTGGCTCAGTCGATTAAGCATCTGATCTTGGTTTAGGTTCAAGGCATGATCTGATAGTCTGTGGGTTCAAGCCTCACATCAGGCTCTGCGCTGGCAGTGCAGAGCCTGCTTGGGGTTCTCTCTCTGCTCCTCCCCTGCTCGCTCTCTCTCATACACTCTCTCTCTCAAAATAAATAAACTAAAAAAAAAAAAAAGTATTGGCTCCTTTATCAGAATATATCCAGAATTTAACTGATTTTCACTGCCTGTACTGTTACCATCTGATCCATGCCATCATCATTTCTCACTTCAAGTAGTGAACGTCTCTTCCACTGGCTTCTGTCTATACCCTCTTTTAGTCTATTTTGAACACACTGATTAGAGTGATCGTTATAAAATATGTCACTACTTTGGGAGAAAAAAAATGACAACTCTGGAATGGCTCCGTATTTATCTCTGAGGAAAAAAAATGTTCTTACAATGAAAGGCCTACAAGTCCCTAAATCAGGGCCATTCATCGTACTTGTTAGAAATGCAGTCTCAGGCCCCACCCCAGACCTAAAGAAGGTGACTCTTTGCATGAGGGCCGGAAATCCATGTTTTAACAAGCTAACCCGGGTAGATTGTTATGCCCATCAAAATTTGAAGAACTCTCTGCCCCCTTTGCCTACTTTCCACTCTGCCCTGGAACCGTGGCCCGTCTGATTTCATCTCCCACAACCATCCTAAGGGCTTATTCAAATTCCCAACCCTCGCCCTACCAGTGTTCCTGACCCTCACACCCTGTTCTACTTTGCGCAGAACATGCCTGGCACACAGTAGGCACTCAGCAAGTATCCGGCCAATTGGTGAATGAATGGAGCCGCTGCGGCTGAAGCACACGGACGCTGCGGGGAGGAGAAGCTGAGGGCAAGGAGTCTGATTGTATACGGCACTGCAGTGTCCAGAGGCTGGGATTCTGACAGCCTCCAGAAACGTCCTGAGGAAATGGAGAAGAGACAAGTATTCGCTCTTCCTAATTCAGAAAGCTCTAGAGGAACTAGGTCTCAGGGCCAACATGTGATTCAGAGCCTGCCTCCCTACTCTGAGAGATAAGGCTAAAACTCCCTTTTCTCTTCAGCGTCTTCCCCGAGAATGCCAATTCTTATAGCTCTCATCGATGAGGCTTGGGGCCCTTGGAGTCTAGGATGAACAGCCATGAGCCTGGATATCTGCCTCTGGGTCTAAACTATAGACCCCACAATAAGCCACCATGAAAGCACAGGTCCCCAAATAAGTGGCCCATGGGCACAGTCCACAGGTACAGCTTACCATTCTACCCAGTAGGTTAATTAATAGTTAGGAATTTTCACACCAAGTTTTGGATTTCTAGTTTCTCTGGACCAGTCAGGACACCCAGCAATGTTGCACACGGGCCAGCACTGGACAGAGCTGAGTGGCAGCTTCCCTCTCTAGATGAGCCACTTGCTCTCCATTTGGCCACCATTCCATCACCCCTTGTACCCACAATGATATGCAGCTTGAGCCACTAACTCTTCTACCTGACTTCTGAAGGCACCTGAACTGCGAGCCCTTTAAATACTCCACACTCCTGGACATAGTTCCACATCTGATGAACAGTGATTACAAAGCAACATCAAATGAACAGTCTTATATGACATGGGACAGAATATAAAGTAAATTGGTATAACCTTAATACGTAAAATAAAATGGTATAAACTTTTAAAAAGTTCCATGCCCGCCCATCCAGTAATTGAACAATCAAGCACTTTTCTAAGGAAATCAACAGATACAGGCAAAGATTTAAGATTAGGTACAATGGATGTAGTGTCCATCAGAGCATCAACCATCATAGGAATGGTCAAATTACTCCCCTAAAGCCCCGTGCCAGGTTTCATAAGTCGTTCACAGGGACACAGCCTTGCCCCTTTGTTTGCATATAGCCTATGGCTGCTTTCAAATTAGAACAGTGCTACATCCCAGCTGAGCAACAGACCTTATGTCCCCCAAAGCCTAAAATATCTCATCTGCGGCCCTCTATAGGAAGTCTGCCAACCTGACATCTATTGAAACAAACAAAAAAGAAAACAAAAATCTAATAGTAGGCAATGGATTAAATTAATTACAAGGGAACCACCTATGTTCAGGGTTCCCCCGACCTTGGCCTGGCGGACCCTAGGGCCAGACACGTCTCTGTTACAGGGCTGTCTTGTGCACTGTGGGACAATCAGCAGCATCCTTGGCCTCTACCCAATAGATGCCAACAGTACCTTCCCCGCAATACCCGTGGTGACAACCAAATATGTCACCAGACTTGCCAGACATCCTTTGGGGAGCAAAACTGCCCCCCAGTTGAGAACCACTGCATGCAGACGGATACGATGCAGTCATCAAAATCCCTATTTTACAAAACTAATTAGAGGGAACGTTCAGAATGTATATAGGAAGGCAAAGCAACTTAGAAATGCTACATACACTGTGATCCTAAACAAGCTTCAAAATATTACTTATACACCTGCAAAGGCAAAAAAAGACAAATCACTGATCATTCAGCATCTTAACAATGACTATTCTGGGGTGATGAAATTATAGGGGGCTGTTACTTTACTGGTTTCCCCCCATAATTTCAATATAATCTATATGACACTAATTTTGTAATTAAAAAAAAAACCTACAAATTCCACAAAAACTAAATTCTGTGGGTCTGGACAAATAAAGATATATTCAGGTAGAATTCCTCTCCTGAAAACTTTGCAAATAATAAATAAACCCACGAAGCTGTTATATAATGATGAAATCGGCCTCATTCCGACTTTTCCTTTAAATACTTGATCAGATTAAGAAGACCCCGTTATTCATGACATTTTTAGTCCACCACTCAAGCCCAGAGAGTTTGAGTTTGTATAATATTTGACATATTTTTATGGTTTTGTAAAGGGCTGCGATTACGTGGTTCAATGGGACCCTAATAATAGCCCATTGTAAGGACTGTCCACTTCTCCCCCTCCTCATGGGAGTTGGGAGAGCAGCATTCCACGTGCTATAACTTTTCCATCTGCCCCAGTTTAGCACTGCCTCAGAACTGCAGACGCCTTTTTGTTTTAGTATTTCCCCCCCAAAATGCCCCCATTGTTTGCAGTTTACTGGGTATTAGAGATCATTACGGCACAGGCAGCAAAACTCCTTTTCATAAGGGCCGGCGCTCTTAAGAAACTGGCAGTGGTCAAGTTTGTCAGAGATGAAAACATTGCCCTGGGCTGAAGCAAAAGGTCAGTCAGAAATGAAAGCTGAAGGCTGCCGGTTTGAAGGTCAAGTCCACACGGGCTGAAAACTGGCAAAAAGTTGCCGCCTCGTAATAACACAGACTTCAAGGTCTGCATCATGAGACTTGAGGGGGTCTCCCAGTTTTTGAGGAACTGCATTGTCTCGGGTAATTCCTGAGACTTGTTGCCTAGATTATGTGATGATGAAAACTGGGGTTGGAATGAAAGACCCCCTGGGGAGGGTTCTGGGCCCTGTGCAGAGCACTTCACAGGCAGGCACACTGTAACTACCTGCCTTTACCATCCCAGGCCTTCACTTAACCAGCAGGTACACAGGCACTGAGCGTACCGAGAGCAGCAGCTACGGCTAGGCTCCCGGGCCCCTGTTTTTTGGGAAGGCAGAGACGAATGTGATGGAAACAAAGAAAGGATTTCAGACAGTGACTCGGTGCAATGCAAACAATAAAACAAAGTTTCTGTGGTGGTAACATTCCAGCTGAAGGCTGAATGATAGGAAGAAGCCAGAGATGTGGAGAACCCGGCAGGCTGGGACCCCGAGGTGGGAAGCAGCTTGGCAGATGGGAGAAGTGAGAACGTCAGTAACAATAATCTGGTGGTGCCGGACCAGAGTGACCGCGGCGGCGAGTAAACTGGGACAGTCAGTCGCACCCAGGTGTTATGGGGCCCTGTAGACTCTGTAAGGAATGTGACTTTTCTTCTCTGCTACTTAGAAGAAGCCTATCATTGGCAGGTTTTAAGCAGAGAAGTGACATGAACTGATGAACATTTGTAACACATCACTCTGGGGCTGATGTGGATAGGAGGTAGGAACAGACGCAGGGGGAACAGTCCAGAAACTCCGGCAGCCACCTATATGAAAAATGATGATGCCTTGGTCTCAAATATTAAGACGCAGCTGCATATGAGATATACGTTATTGGATCTTGTCAGCCTGACCAACTCTCAGAGAAACATTGTGTTAACAAAGTAATTTAGATACCATGGAGTGTTCTCATCAACCAAAGCAGGAATGTGTATTTTAGCCACAAATGAAACATCTTTTATTTATGCAGAGGGTATAAAACTGAATTCATATTAACCTTTCCAGATCAAAACCAGAACTACCTCCTTCAAGCAAAATGGCCAATGATTCACATTTATGTCATATAAAAAAAATACAAACAACCGAAGCTTAAGCACATAAAGATTTTTTTAAGTAATTTGTCAGCAAAGAGCCTGATATGGGGCTCAATCCCACGAACTGCAAGATCATGACCTGAGACAAAATCAAGAGTTGGATGCTTAACCAACTGAGCCATCCAGGTGCCCCATAAATATATTTAGAAGGAGTTTTGTTTTTATCCACTAAAAAACATTTGCAAAAAAATGATTCATTGCACTCTACAAAGCAAACTCAGGGGGATTTTAAATACACTGTAAATGCATACACATTTATAAAGGTGGGACATGCTTACTGCAAAACCAAAAAATGGGATAGTCTCATTTAGATTTTTTTGTGTGACAAAAACAATGGATAAAGGCAGTAACGATGAAAAGGTCAAAATACTTCTTTTGGGGGGCGCCTGGGTGGCTTAGTCGGTTAAGCGTCCGACTTTCGCTTAGGTCATGATCTCGCGGTTCGTGGGTTCGAGCCCCGCATCGGGCTCTGTGCTGACTGCCAGCTCAGAGCCTGGAGCCTGTTTCAGTCTGTGACTCCCTCTCTCTCTGACCCTCCCCTGCTCACGCTGTCTCTCTCTCTCTCCTAGAAATAAATAAAACATTAAAAAAAAAATACTTCTTTTGGGAAGAAAGGTGGGAATTTTGAAAGATGTAAGAAAATGGGAATATACTGGGATTTCTTATAATACAGATAAAGTATTAAAAAGTGGAAATGAGGTAATTACTAGCACTTACTATGTGCCAGGTAGTTCTAAAGGTTTTCAATGGATTTGGTCATGTCATCTTCACTATGACCCTACAAGGTAGGAGCTGTCATTAGTCCCATTTAAGTGATGAGAAAACTGAGGCTTGCTCCCAGCCATTATATTAAACACTGCGATGCTATGAGTGATCTCTAGAATTCACATTGCAACAGAGAATTTCTGGTTCTGATTCGATATAGAAAGTCTCTGTAAGAATTACTTCTTTTGTGTACTTGTTTCCTTTCACACTTTTGTTATGAACAAGTTAATGATATTAAAATCATTAATATTTGATCTTCACCTGGGTGGACACGGGTCATTTAAACCAAAGCTCTACTCAATTTCTAAGTGAACAGAAGCAGGCACTTGGGCCAATGGCGGGTCAAAGAAGACAGGACTTTACAACAGAGAAACTTACAGTGAACATTTGTTATGGGAAAAACGCCTCCGGACTTTGAGTAATTTAAGAGTTGATGGCTTTTTCTTTCTTTTTCTTTTCTTTTTTTTTTTTTTCCTCGGTGGGGGAGGGGTGGGGGGGTTGGTGGGCAAACAGAATCTCCCAGACTCAAAGGAATTTTGTTAACCAAAAGCATCTAAGTATCATGGGGTTTTTAAAGGAAAGATTAAACTATTGTATGATATAGTCATTCTTTTATGAGAAAGAAAAGAGGCCACTGTGTTACAGAAATGCCAGCTGCCATATACCTAATTATAAACCATTATCAAAATAGTTAGGGTAGAGGAGAAATGTGCAGATCGCTCTTGGGTACAAAGACCCATGGCTCTATATAGTTTGGATAAAAACAAAAGCAAAAGGTGATGGTTCAATCAGTCCCCGAAAGTCTATATATTACATTCAGTAGGCAGAAAGAAAGTCCTCCATATAAGAAAACCCCTCATTCCTGTCCTCCCGGAGCTTACAGGTGTAGGGTTAGGGTGAGTGTGTGAAGGAAGACACCCACACGCAAATTCACATTAAAGGTGCCCCTAGCCTTTAAAACAGCAGTTCTCACCCAGGGCCGATTTTGCCCTGCGGGGACCATTTTCTGGTTGTCACAGCTGGGAGGACTTGGGGGAGGGGCCGCTGCTGACATCTAGCGGGTGGACGGAGAGCAGGGATGATGTTGCACCCCCTGCACAGCTTGCACAGGAGAGAATTACCTGGCTCCCGCATCCACAGTGAGAACATGTGGCGTCAATTCCCCACACCAACCCTGCAGGCAGTAGTTTTAGAAAAAGGCACTGAAACCAGTCAAGGCACAGAAAGGGCATAACCACCAATGTGCTTCCTCCTTGTATCTTAGCTTCAAAGTTAGGCAAGAGGCAATTCACATCCTGTCTGGACATGTAAAGGACACCTTCTTAGTTAACTGGAAGGAGGAGGAAATGTCATCACAGTCAATAGCTTAATTCAAAACCCTTCACATCAACTTGAGTTCTGGAAAGTAACGTGGGAAGGAAAAGTTATGCTCGTAAACAGAGAATGATCAATTCAACACAATAATAAACTGTGCCCTAAAGCTACACAGAATGAATGTGAATGATTCCAATTATTCAAAAGCATACTGGGAACCTGCTTTGGAGTTTCTGAACATGAACTCTGAGTGCGCTGTCAATATCAGGGAGTGTCACAAGTCCCTTCTGTCCAATAAAATACTGAAAAAGTATTTGCAAATAAAGTCATTCGATAATGTTTAGTTTTATAGTGCTTCATATAATTCTTCTTTCCATCCCAAATTGTCAAGAACAAAACAAGCATAGTTCTTCTATTTATTTTCTACATTTTTTTAAAGAGAGAGAGAGAGCATGCACACACACGCATGAGCAGGGGAGAAGGGCAGAGGGAGTGAGAGGGATTCTTAAGCAGGCTCCATGCTCAGTGTGGAGCCTGACAAAGGGCTTGATCCCACAACTGTGAGAGCGTGACCCAAGTTGAAATCAAGAGTCTGACACTCAACTGACTAAGCCACCCATGTGCCCCTCATTTTCTACATCTTCAGAGAGGATTTTCCTATTTCAAGGGGGGGTGGAGTTTTTAAAAATATTTTTATTTGAGTATAGCTGACACACAAGGTTACATTAGTTTCAGGTGTACAACAGAGTGATTGGACAAATCTATATGTTATACTACACTCACTGCAAGTGTAGCTACCCTCTGTTATCATACAGGCCCTATGACAATATCACCGATTATTTCCCTAAGCTAAAGCATTTTTTTTTTTTAATTTTTTATTTATTTCTAGGAGAGAGAGAGAGAGACAGTGTGAGCAGGGGAGGGTCAGAGAGAGAGGGAGATACAGACTCCGAAACAGGCTCCAGGCTCTGAGCTGGCAGTCAGCACAGAGCCCGACGCGGGGCTCGAACCCACGAACCGCGAGATCATGACCTAAGTGAAAGTTGAACGCCTAACTGACTAAGCCACCCAGGCGCCCCCTTAAGCTAAAGCATTTTATACCTGTGACTTATTCACTGCATTACTTAAAGCCTGTATGTGTCTCTTCACTTCACCCATTTTGCCTATGTTCCCACTGCCTCCCTTCTGGCAACCACCAGTTCGTTCTCTGTTAATATCTCTGATTCTTTGGTTCGTTTATTCATCTGTTTTGTTTTTTAGCTTCTACATATGAGCAAAATCATATGATATCTCTGTCTTCCTCTCTCTGACTTATTTCACTTGGTATATTACCTTCTAGGTCCATCTGTGTTGTCACAATTGGCAAGATCTCATCCTTTTTCATGGCTGCATGATATTACGTTATAGATCCTTTTTCAATATATTTTAAGCAATTATCATTTTGCACATGACACAAACTATCATTTTGCACATGACACAAACTTTCTTATTGCTTTTAAAAGTATAAATGGAAGGAGAGCAATGCTGATAACTGTTAAAGCTGAAGAACAGAGGGGAAGGAGTCACACTGGATTATTCTTCCCAATATTATATGTATTAGAAATTTTCCATAATAGCTATAAAAAAGAAAAGAGTATACAGATAGTTCTCAGGCAAACACATTATACACACACACAAATGTGGCCTTGTGTGTTTTCATAAAATAATCCTGATGACCCCAGTGGCAAATTTTCTGTGGTCTTAAAGATTCTAGATCTACTTTTATTTTGCTGCCTCCCCATCATCTACATTTTTTAAAAAAAATGTACCAACTACTCAGAAAAACAAACCAAAAAACCCCCTAAAATTGTAGAAATAGCACTAATTAAATAATATTCTTCCTGCAAAGTGTGCTTCAAATGATGTCTACAAGAACAAATTGGGCAGACCTAAATGACCTTAAAAGGACTCTCTCTTCTAGCAAAATAACAAGAGGTTTCAACCGCCAATCTGAAGCTTCTTTGTATTACGTGTTTTATCTAATTGGCACTCTAGGAAATGCATTGAGGTGACCAAATATGAGTGTTCCCTTCTTTTCCTGTTGGCCTTAAAATATGGAGTGATGATGCAGTTACACCTTGAATGTAAAACAGTATGTGTGTTTGAGACAGAGTGCATTCTTCAAATAACAGAAATGATTATGGAAAAGTGTGTAATAATATTTTTGGTTTCTTTTACTTTAGATAGAGCATAATTCTTTACTTAACAATAAGCCGTATTATTTTCCATATTCAACATGGTCATTAAAGGGTATGAGAATAAGCTGTCATACAATGTTCACTCTCTGTTGAGAGAAAAGTAATTAGGGAAGGTGAGCATTTCTTCTATATCAGGCATAATACTCAGGCCTTTAAATACATTAATCTCACTTGACGCACATAAGAGAGGTTAAGCGCTCTTGCTTGTCTGGTCTTCCGTATGAGGGAAATAAGAGTAGAGAAGTTAACTAACCAGTCCTGTCACCTTCTAGCTCTCATATAGTAAATATCTAAACCCTAGTTTGTTGGGCTCCAAACCAACCAGAACATCCAGGGTGCATCAGAGCTTCACTTCTCAGGAATGATCAATATCCTGCGACAAGCAATATGGCAAATATGCTTATTTAAAGACTACCAAAATTGTTACCACGAAAAGGACTGCACTAGAGAAAATTCGCTGAGGGAATTTTGTTAAATTCATTATCATTTTCAAGCCTAGGGACAGAACAAAAATTTTCATGACTTTTCTGATTAAAAATGTAATGTATGTAGGTGAAGAAAATTTAAAGAATAAAGATGTGCAAAGAAAAGAAAAAAAATACATCACAAATAATCCCATACTGGGAGATAAATACTGACAGCATTACGGTATTTATCTTCCTATTGGTCAAAGTGGAATTGTAAAGCAGTCTCCAGGCAATGTGAGCAGAACTAGAGCAAAAGTTATCACGTAAAGAGGAGGATTTACACATATCTCTAAAACAGAAGACATACTCACTAACCTACCCACCAAGATCCTGCAAGATTACACTTAATTCAATCCGTGAAAGTCGAGTTCAGATCTGGATTATTAATTTACATTACATTTTGCTCCGGACTCTAATTACATGTTGTAGAGTCCCCATTCAAGAACACCTGGAGCTACAATGAGCCCTCTGCTAGGCACCAAGGGAGTAGAAATGGGATCATCAATGTGAGGAATAGAAGGAATGCACTGTAACAAAAGACTTAATGCTGAAAAGTCCTGTGCTTGCCACCAACCCTTCTACTTTTGCTTTTCTACATCATACCATAAGCACAACCACCCTCCCACAAAAGAGCATTACAACCTAGACTGGGTTCAAGGGTTAACAATGGCAAAGAAAAGAGAAAAGAAAAGAAAGGAGAGGAGAGGAGAGAAGAGAAAACGGAAGGGAGGGGAGGGGAGGGGAGGGGAGGGGAGGGGAGGGAAGGAAAAAAAGAAAAGAAAAATGTACCAAGTCAAATATCCTCATATTTCAAATGCAAGATTACTGAAGAATATCTGAGAATTCTTCAGACATGAGTTCTCAGACTATATCCCCTAACCTACTTGAAGGAAGCCCCTTGACAGCGGACCAGACTTCCTTCTTGTTCTTGTACTCTAGTACTTAGCACAGCATCTAACCTGCATGAGACATGTAATAAACATATCCCAAATGAACAAATGATGATAAAAGACACTCACAAGATAGAGCAAGTCTTCTAAAGATTGAAGATGGCAGATTTGAAAGATTTACCATGGAGGCGGCTACTAAACTACAGTTTCATTTAATAATGATACCATTTAATTCGGCATTAAGGAGGGCATTTGTTGGGATGAGCTCTGGATGTTATCTGTAAGTGATGAATCACTGGGTTCTACTCCTGAAACCAATACTACATTTTATGTTGACTAACTTGAATTTAAATAAATAAATTTTAAAAATAAACCAAAAGAATCCACTTGTATATCCTGTAATTAGAACATCCACAAAATAAAGAGTATCATTCCAACATACGTGATCCTGATGAAACTGAAATCTTTACTTTAAAAAATATTAAAAGGCAAGTGTTTATAGTCACAAGACAGCCATAGCTTATTACCATGCACATCAAATTACCTAGTCTAGATACAGGATATTTATTATTAGGTCATGTATTTGTATTCCCAATACTAAACTTAAAAGCAGTGCTATTTAGTAAATGTTTGCTTAACAAACATAGCTTCCCTATGTCTGTATGGCTCAATTAGAAAGGCATGCCACTCGTCATCTCAGGGTTGTGAGTTCAAGCCCCATGTTGGGTGTAGAGATTACTAAAACGAATAAATAAACTTAAAAAAAATAAAATGTTTTAAAAGCTCAAACAGCCTCAAATATAATTCATCCAAATGTGAACCTATAAAATTTCAAATCAAAAGGAGTCAGAAGCATGGCTACATTTAAATCAATTTGAAAAAGGTATAAATTATATATATTGTTTTTTTCTTATTAGCGAATGGAGAGGTAATAAAATTTCTTTCAGGGTTCTTAACCCCCAACATCCAGATGCCAGAACTTCAGATATGAACACCTTTGCCAGTAGTTTTCATAATAATAAAAACATATTGGCAACTTCCAACATTAGAAAAAATGGCAAAGTAGATACATTCATTTGAGTTATTATGTAATTATTAACAATGAGAATGCATATGGAGAATATGCAGCCATATAAAAACATATGATATTGAAAATAAAATGTGATAAAAGTATATAAGCTATGATCACAATGGCATAAAAACAAATTGGAAGGGTGGGAAAAGATCAAGAAAATTATATTTGAATCTGTTTGCTTTTATTTATTTATTTTAAGTTTTAATTTCAGTTAATTAACATACAGTGTTATATTAGTTTCAAGAAAATTTTATTTTAAAAGAGCTTTATACCAGAACAATAGAATAGGATGATATTTTCATCTTTTCTAACTTCCAAAGTGTATGATATGACCATCATAACAATTTGCCAATTTCCTTTCCTTTCCCTTCCTTTCCTTTCCTTTCCTTTCCTTTCCCTCCCTTCATTCCTTCCTTCCTTCCTTCCTTCCTTCCTTCTCTCTCTCTCTCTCTCTCTCTCTCTCTTTCTTGTCTGCCGTCCTGGTCTCTCACTAATGAAGTGGGAACATGTAGGTGTTTCTTTTCTAGCCTCCCTTGCAGCTCAGCGTGAACACATGACTTAGGATCCACCAATCAGATGTGCCCACACTGGACTGGGGTGCTGGGAGAGAGATAGCAGGCACAGCTGGGGACGGTCATGTTGCGAGAAGATGGAGCTTCTCATGCAAGAGGAGCAATGCAGCAGGGTCTAGCGGTCGCCCCCAGACCAAATCTGTGCTACGGTTTGAGGTTCTGGTCCTGGCCACACAGCTCCAAGCTTCGTTCTCCTCTACCTCCACAGGCATTCCAATATCCTGTCTATATATTTTTTTCTTTTGAAATTACCCAGAGTTGCTTCCTATTGCTAGCTATTAAAAACTCTGATACGAGATTTGATTTCTTTTATAAATACATATATCAGTGTGTTATAAATATGTATTTATTATAAAATATTGCATATTTAAATATGTATGAATATATGCATTTATATGTACAAATGTATTTCCATAGCTATAAAGGGGAATTATTATTCATTAATCTTTACGTATTAGGAACTTTTTATCCAAACAAGAACTATACGGTGTGATTGATTTTTATTATGCCTGATTATGACTATTTGTGTTTAAAGGAATACCAACTCTGGCTTAGAATAGGATCCTATGATATAAAAGAACTGCAAATGAATGGATTCTTAGATTTCTTCCCAATTGCAAGGAACTGAAATTAGCTGCTAACATTTCTCTGTGGGCTATATGTTACAATTAAATGTTAATATGTGGAGGCAGGTAGTATCTCTACTTAACTTTAGAGGAAAGAGTGATTGATTATGTTTAACACCCACATTTGGATCTACGTATTACACAGTGACCTACAGTGACTCACGGGACATGAGTGTTGTTTGTTAGAGAAGCACACCTATTTAGGGTGTTTACATTTCATTAGAACCTACTAAACCAGGGTTTATATCTCCTCCTATGCTTAATACATTACTCAGAGAAGGTGTTTAATAAATATCTGTTCAAATACCAAATTGATGTCAACTATCCTGAATTGCTCATTATCTTTGAAGGTTAAGTCCCCCATGAGAAGTCAAGCTAAGGTCCCTCTTCCAGTCTCCTATGTTACAATCAGCCAACTATTACAACCCACCCCCATGCAGAGCAACCGGCCCCTAGTATCACTTTCTCACCCCACCTTGCACAATAAGGACAATGAGCAGGTGTCACTACTGCCACCTCACAGGTGGACAAAGCATCCCTTAGCGAAAGGAACAATATGCACAAAGACAAACAATGACTACACAATGGGAGTGTCAAGTTCATCTACTAGAGAAGGTTCAATGTATAGCCCAATTTAATATCCTCTTCCGAAAGGCAAAAGTGTCCTTTAAAAGCAAAACTGCTCAATGCTAGTAGCAAGTATTGATGAGTATAAAGTGTGAGTGTGTGTGTGTGTGTGTGTGCGCGCGCGTATCTGTCTCACTAATAAAGGGAAAGGAGATGAGGGCAACCACAACAGAAACAAATGAAGAAGGCCATGAAAACAACATCTCCCAGGAATAAGCATTTTATTAATTCACATTTCAAAAAGAGAGAATTCCCTTTCTCATTTAAAGTGCCATAATCCACAGTGTCACAGTTAATAAAAAGCGCAATATCAAACCTAGACTGCATTCATGAAAGCCAGTTACAGCTTTATGTCATCCTGAATGTGGAAAGGTTGAGTAGGCACCACCACCAAAACAATCCAGGGGCCTTCATTTTATCATGCTATTAACACGTTTGTTAGAACAATATAAAATCACTGGCTTAGTTTACACGCTGATGACACCCGTGGAACTGCCTGGCTCTGCCCTCCTGTCCAATGAGCTGTGTTATTATTTATATCTAAAAAGAATGGACTGTATTATCGTAAACGAGATGCAGTCTATCACCGCGCATGATGATCAAGTATCTCAAGGGCTGAAATCTGAGTCACCTTCATGCAAACTCAGCGATGCACTATTGTCACTGCTCCATTACCTCAGCTTTTTCTCTGGAACTGTAGAAAAACCTTACATTACAAATG
Source organism: Hyaena hyaena (assembly GCF_003009895.1). NCBI lineage: Eukaryota > Metazoa > Chordata > Mammalia > Carnivora > Hyaenidae > Hyaena > Hyaena hyaena. The sequence goes on from NW_024080680.1 coordinate 4,609,576, forward strand.
CAGAGCAAATGAGAGGTCTCAAGGAAGAATTCGTCTCCTAAAGAAAAATAACGGCACATGCAACACATGACGGGCTTGCTTCACATATTCTGAAATTTAGACAGAAATTTCATCCAAACGCTAGCAATATTACCAGGTTGTTAATTAAGCAATGATAAAACAAGCTCATTTTAAAAACCTGAAAACAATAAGGACAAATAAAAATCTAGAACAAAAGCCTGTCTCATCTCATTCTTCTCTTTTATTTTTATTCTCTAGAAGTAAGCAATTTTAAAATCTATACACACTTTCTATAGTTCCAGACTAACTCAAATAGAATTACATAAAAATATAATCACATATATAGAATATAACCATTTAAAACAAATGCCTGGTTGTGTGATGCATATGTTTCTACAGTTTACTTTTCTTAAATAATAATATAATATTAGATAATTTTCCATGTCAACACACCTAGATCTGTCCTTTCTTCTTTTAAATCAGCTACCTAATATTCAATGCTATTTATATATATGTGTATACATATATATATGTGTGTATATATATATATATTTTACCATTCCCAGATTTAAGGAATTAAGGTGGTTCTCAATTTTCACTATGTAAGTAATACAGAAGCGATATTCTTGCATACATGAATATTTTATGCCATGAGATGAGTTTCGGAAGGGGTGGAATCTTTAAGGCAGAAGTCAGCCGGACAAAGAAAATGCCTATTTTACACTTGGAGAGATGCTACTCAGATTCCCTGCAAAAAGCCTATTCTACTGATATCTCCCAGCAACAGAGGATCCGTGTGCCCATTTACCCCATCCTTCCCCAACATGGACTCCAAAAGATGTGGGACGCTTTCTAATGATTTTTGTGTGCAGCTTAATGAATGAATGTCACATTGTTATCAAGTTTGACTTCTAAGAATCACAGGGAAACCTCCTGTCCCAAAGATAATTTCAGTATAAGGGAAAAATAGCAAAAAAGAAGATAACTTAAAAATATCCAAGAGAGGATTCAAGGGAGCTAGTCAAGCACAGGAGCATGACATACTTCTGTGATAAACACTTCTGCAGCCTCTTTGGTGGAGATGTGCCTTGATGCATTAGTTTCTCTCCTTAAAGTGTTTAAAATTTTAAACAATTTTGGGGCGCCTGGGTGGCTCAGTCAGTTAAGCATCTGACTCTTGATTTCGGCTCAGGTTGTATCTCACAGTTCATGTGTTCAAGCCCCACCCCGGGCTCTGGACAGACAGTGCAGAACCTGCTTGGGATTCTTTGTCACCCTCTCTGCCCCTCCCCCATCACAAAAATAAATAAATACATAGATTCTAGAATAAATAAATAAAATTTTAAGTGATTTAAATTAAATTTTTAAAAAATTTTTATTGAGATATAATATGTTAATTTCAGCTGCACAGCATGATTCAATAAATGTATATATTGTGAAATGATCACTGCAATGGGTCTAGGTAACATATACTAACACAAATAGTTATAATTTTTTTTTAATTTGTGAAGAATGATATGATGGCCATCTTCCTGCTCCCCAGAACAAAACATAAATAAAATATTGCCTTTTGCTTCGGATTAAATATTAGAAACAACAGACCCCTCAAGTTCCCCTCTCCAGTCCCATTGTCTCCTCTCCCTCCCCAGATGCAACTATTACCCAGAATTTGTTGTGTATCCATTCAGTCCATATCTTTATGCATTTACAACACAGCACCTATAAAACATCTGTGAATTTATATGATTTTTCTTTAAAAAAAAAAAAACGTGTTGACCATATGTATGACTGAACCAATTTGCTTTTATCACTAAGTGTTACATTTCTGAGATCTATCCATGATCATACATACACACCTAATTCATTTATTTTCTCCAATTTATAATGTTCTGTGTAATTCACTCCCTTACTGATAGATACCATTAAATGTTGCCAAATTGTTCCCAAGGTATTTGTACAATCTGTGCCCCTGCAAGCAACATATGAGAGCTGTGCTCTCTCTATTCTGTCCAAACATGGTATTATCAGGCTTTCTAATTTTGGCCAATCTGACTGTATGTGAAGTAGTATCTGCTTATTGGTTTCATTTGCAGTTCTCAGATCGTAAGTCATGTTGAGCTTTTGTGAATGTCTATGTATATTCTTTGTTCTTCCTTCTACCCCACTCTTACTGATTTTCAGGAGTTCTTTATATATTCTAGGTACTAATCCTATACCTATTATTTATGTTATCCACATTGTTTTCCTATTTATTGTTTGTCTTTTAACTTTGTGTTTCAATTTAATTACATCTACTTTCCTTGAAAAACAGATCAGGAATAAAAGCCTTATGAGGAAGAGATCTTCCTTGCACTTGCAACTCAATGTGCCTTTCAAGTTAGAACTCACACAATCAGAGCATTAATGTCCCAACTTTTATAATACCATCTGCTGAGAGTGTTTTTAAAAACACAATTTAGCAACTGGTAAAGCAATCACCAAAAGCTATAACAATAAGCATTAACATATTTTCTAGGGATTTATTTCATATGAAACATTTTATGTATTTAATATTTATTTACTTGTGTGAGAGGGAGACAGAGTGCAAGCGGGGGAGGGGCAGAGCAAGAGGAAGACAGGGAACCTGAAGCAGGCTCCAGGCTCCAATGTGGGGCTCGAACCCACAAACCATGAGATCATTTTCTGAGCCACAGTCTGATGCTTAACCGACTGAGCCATACAGGTGCCCCCTTTAATTTTTTAAAAATATTAAACATATTTTAAAAAACAAATAATCTCAACTTAAAAGCAGAACTGATACTACAAAGGAAGTAACTCTGATACAATCTTCAGAAACTGTGTTTGCTCAAATACAAACAAATACTCTCAGAGCGCTCTTTATTCTTTCCTCCAAAAGAGAAAAATAAATCCTGAGTGGAATTACCAGATAAAAGGATATCAAGACACCACGGAAGCTTTTGATGCATTCTGCCAAATTTCCACACCGCCAATTATACCAATTACATTATTACAAGCAGTGTATGGAATGTCCATTTCCCCACCTCTTCATAGGACATTGAACTGTAGTGTGTCGTAAACCCACCACAAATATACCAATAATTTTGTATAAAAAAAGACAAAAAGTCTTACTACTATTTTATTTTTATATAATACTATTTTGTTTTTATATATTATTTTATTTTTATATAACATATAATAATCTTATTGTTATTTTAGTATGAGCTTCTAAAGAATAATCATTATGTTACGTTTGTTAAAGTGCAAGTATTTGCACTTTAATTTTTAAAAAATTCTACCAGCCAGTACTTTTTTTTTAATGGGAAGGGAGTGATAAAGGGAAATGAGACCATATGGAAACTCATGCCAAATAAAGGGGATGAAAAAGAGTTTTATTTTGTTTTGTTTTTAAAATTTCATCAGGTAAAGCAGAAAAATGGAAATCCTTCTTTACTAATCAACTGCATTGGAGACGGGGAGAAGACAGGACTATGCCCAAGGAGAGTAATACTCCTTCTAGAATGTTTTCTTGATACTTAAAATGCTACAAAATTGAGTCGTACCTCCAGAGTTAACTGGGTGGTCTAACGAACTGCTTTGAACACTTCTTAGTTATTTTTCCATCTCATGCATCCATCCTGGATACTAGAGCAAGATCAAAAGGTCAAAGGGGGGAACAAATGAAGTAAGACCTTATACAAAAAAGTCTTAGAAGAAAAAGACCTGGACATTTTGGATTATTTCCCTCACTCTTGAAATAAAACCGTTAAGATGATATATAGATCATTTCCTTCTTTCTTTTAAAAGTTGTTCTTAATATTTGTTTTTAAGCTTCTGAGTCAACTTTGAGAAATTCTCTTTGAGCGCAGCAGAAATGTTTTCTCTTGTGTTCATACAAATACTATTTATTCTAAAAGAGCAATGAGTATGTTTCGGGGAGTTTGTACTCTGAAAGGCACATGGAGTGATGAGTGGTCTTGCGGAAAACTCAATGCTAGAAAGTACAGCCAATGACCTAAGCTAAAGTAAAGCAGATGGTCTACTAAACTAAACAGAGCATTCGGAACTGCCAGGGATAGACAGGTTGGGTCTCCTGCCTGAGATCAAGGGTAATTTCAATACAAGTTTTGTCACCATACAGACCATTAGCCCGGGATCAGAGAAGGATACTGCATCCCGGTTGTAGACTAATTCACCTGTATTACCTCAAAGTTGGCCGTCGTATGTCCCTTCCCAACAGAAAATAAGCTTCATCAAAGGACCTTTGTGTTTGTTTCTCTGTTTGTTTTGCTGCTGTATACGTAGTATCTCTAGGTGCCTGCTATACAGATATCAGACTTGTGGTGAATTACTCAATAAATAAATGATACATTTATTTATTCAAGCAGTTTGACCCACAGGGCCCCATCTCCAAATACCATGAGACTTTTTCATCCAATACTTCAAAAGAAAACATCTTGGACAGAGAACGTAAGACTTCCAGAGATCAATGGCCTATTTAAGTTGCATTTCAAGTTTTGAAGCCCTTTCATTCTTCCAGTGCAAAGGGTATTACACCACAGTGGTTCAGAACAAAAGATCATTTGGGGAAGGGAGGAAAGGACCAAATACAGGATCCATCACTTCTAATTGTGTGGCCTCTGACAAGTTTCTTAACCTCTCTCCAAACCAAACAGGCACTGATAGCACCTACCTCACAGTGACAATCTAAGTAGCAAATACAACAATTTGTGTGAAGTGCTTAGCACAGTGACCAGCAAGCATATATCAAGTAGCCAGTGAATAAAAGCTGCCGCTTTTATTGTGTACACGTGGCCAAAGAAGAAGAAAAGGGAGTATGCAGACAGCTCCTATTATAAATCACCCCCAACAATCTATGGGTCGCCAGGCTCCATTCTAGACCCTCTCCACTGGGCCACACCTCATCAAACAAGCAAACAAAAACCCAACCACAGCCCTCCAGGACGGATTCTGCAACCCACTTCGGAACTGGATCTGTCCGGTGACAAGCACTGTGAAGTCACTTTCTAAATGCTAAATAACTCTATCATTAAAGACTGCAAAATAAGACTTAGTGAAAACTAAAGATTTCACGAATGGACTTGTACATCACTCATCTCTCAGATGTTTGGGAAAATCCCAAAATGTCTCAGAAAAATAAAGAATAACAAATTATTTTAAGAGAAAGACATCTAGTAGAATGCCAGATCGTGGCATTTATTAACCAGAGTGATAAAGCAAAGTTTCAGTTTTACTTCCCTAAAGGCTGATGTCATGCACACAATTACACAACTATTAACCATTATATTCTACTTAAAAAGTAACAACAGAAGAACAAATTGGAGGGCAGACACTACCTGACTTCAAAGCTCACTAGAACCTTAACAGTAACCAAGACAGTTTGTATCAGTGTCAAGGCAGATCAGTAGACAAGACAAAATACAGAAAGAGACCTATAGAGGGGGCGCCTGGGTGGCTCAGTTGGTTAAGTGTCCGATTCCTGATTTTGGCTAAGGTCATGATCTCATAGTTCATGAGTGCGAGCCATACATTGGGCTCTGTGCTGACAGCATGGACCCTGCTTGAGATTCATTCTCTCTCTCTCTCTCCCTCTCTCTCTCCCTCTCTCTCCCCTCCCCCTTCTCTCCCTGGCCTGCTCTCACTCTCTTGCTCTCCCAAAATAAATATATAAACATTAAAAAATAGACCTACACATATATGATCAGCCGATTTTTTGAAAAAAGTACAAAGGCAATGCCATAGAGGAAAAAACAGTCTTTTCAACAAAAGTTGAAACAATTGGATATGTGTATATGTTACTGATCTTAACCCATATCTTACAACATATACGTAGACTAACTCAAACTAATCATAACACTCCAAACTGTAAAACTTCTAGAAGAAAATATCTATGATCTTGCGTGAAGCAGAGAGTTCTTAGATAGGACACCAAAAACATGATTAATAAAGGAATGGATTGATAAGTTGGGTCCTGTCCAATTAAAAACTTCTGTTTTTCAATGGACATTATTAAGAATGAAAAGATAAACTAGAAGCTGGGAGAAAACACTTGCCAAGCAGACATCTGATATAGGATGTCTCGGTCCAGAACAAAGAACTATGAAAATACAATTGAGACAAAGAAAATAAATAAGAAATTAGCAAATGATCTGCGTAGACATTCCACCAAAAGAAGATATAGATAGATAGCAAACAGATGAGAAGATGCTCTACATCATCAGCCATTAAGGAGATACGAATAAGAAACACAGTGAGAGAGTACTACACACCTATCAGTATATACACCTCTCAGATAATTAAAAAGACTGGCCATGCCAAGTGTTGGAGAAGACGTAAGGAAAGAGAGCTCCTGTGTACTGCTGGTAAGAATATAAGGTGGCACGACCACTTTGGAAAAAAATTTGGTAGCTTCTTAAAAAATTAAATATATGCCTACTTAAAAAATTAAATATATGCCAGCTGGTCCCATACTGCTCAGTATTGACCCAGTATTGACCCAGAAAAAAAAAAGAACACATTCATACAGACAACTACATGCAACTGTTTAGAGCAGCTTCATTTAGAATATTCCACGGCTGGAAACTACCCCAAATGTAAAAAAAAAAACAAAAAAAACAGGTTAATTTTTCAGGCTATCATTTATGTCTTGTCTCTTGTGTTCACCACAGTATCCCCAGTGCCTAGTACTCTGCTTGCATTATATAGTCAATAGTAAATCAGAATTTGTGAGATGGATAAAAATTCCAGAGAGGACAAAAGACCATCATTAATAAACAATTATGGGTAGCAGTGCTGTAAATCAATGACAACAAGCTGTCTCCAGAGTCTTAATTCAAAATCCGTAGTTAATAGGGTTATAATACCAGCCATTAACACTTACTGAACGAACACTTACTTTTTTTTTGCATGCATAGGCAGTATTTTGCATCTCCAACAACCTTACACCATTATTACTGACTTTTTGCCAAGGGGAGAATACAGGCTCTCAGACAGTAAGTAATTGGCTGCCAAGATCATACCCCCAGTATATGGGAGAAGCAGAATTAAAGCCTGGGTGATCTGATTCCAGCACCTTTGGATCAGACTCTCCCAACATATCCCACCCCAAGGCAGAGTTCAAAGTTATGCCTTCCAGAAGGAAGTTGAGTTCCTGAATTCTAGCTTCAGCGGATACTGCAAAGGGCCACCAAATCTCAATTAGTGACAACTAACACCCCTCTGCCAACCATGGATTTTTTAAAAATTAAGAAAGAAGCCCCCAGCGATAAGGCTCCTGCTTGGCGTAGTTAACAAAACGAGCTGTCTTTAGAGAAAATGACCCCAGCCACCCCATCAACCAAGAGCTGGTCAGGGTCAGAAGCAGGTCTCAGGTCACGGAACAGAGCACAATCAATAGGCCAACAGACAAATCATGCCGATGACCTTGAACTCATTGATCCAATGTTCTAAATCAGACTTTGCTTATCATCACAAACTACTCGGGAATTTTTCAAGAAAAAAAAATTTGGAAGATCACTTCCACATCCTAGACCTGAGCTCAGCTATCTTTATTTTTAAAAGCTCTTCAGAGTATCCAAAGATTTGGTAGTTTGGAAATTATTCTCAACCATAAACTAGACCCACATCCTAGGATTAAAAAACAAACAAACTATTCCTAAGATACACATTGAATTTTTATCTCTATGGTTTCATAATAATTAAAACTAAACCCATAAAGTGTTGCCAAATTAAAAGGGAAATCTAGTTCCTAAACTCTTTGAAGATTCTGAGACCAGAGCTTATAAACTCCACAAACAAAAGTGGAAATAATAAAACATGTTGGAAAACATCATTATTGCATTATTTTCATTACTATATATTTTTGCAAGACAAAAACAAAACAAAGTAACTTATTTTAAAATGCAAAACAAACTCACTTGGATATTCTTTGTTTTTAATCTTTAAATAAAAACTATACATTAAAATGTTCCATCCAGGGGCAATTCCAATTAAATATCATGGACTGCCAATAACCAAGTCACAAAGCAAATTCCCTAAAGACAAAGAACTGAATGTGTTACCATCTCAGTGTTCCAGAGGTTATGAGTATAACTAAAGACTGCACAGCAATTAAAAGTAGTATTTTTGTCAGAAGATCAAACTAGCGTCATGTATTTAAAAAAAAAAAAAAAAAAAGCCTCAGGCTGCTTTTCAAAGGGGTCTATTCTATACCAGAATAGCCTACCAGGAGATATCTGTTTAACTTTTCATTTGGAGGAAAACATAAATCATCCATACAAGCTCACTGGACAGCTAGGTCGCTCCAACATAAAAACCAAGAGATGAAAAGTGAGTCTTGAATTCAACAATAATCCACCCCAAAAATACTTACTGAGCCTACAGTATGTCTCAGTACTCTCTAGGTGATGAGGCCCCAGCAATAAGGGAAGTAGACAAGATCCATATTATCATGAAGTTAAAACCAAGCTTTAAGGATAAATATATTAAGTATGGAATGGTTATGAATTTAGATAAATGGAAAAAAAGATGAAGCACAATGATCCATCACTGGAGAAGCAAAAGAAAAAACTAAAGAAAGTATGAATAATACAACATAAATGTATTTCTTTCTAGTAGATCTTATGATTCCAATGTAAGAGGTCTCAATTCCATTGACGGCCACCTCGCCATCTTTATTTTCACCAAGATGAGGGACACAATCCAGAAGGAAGGTCCCCTTCTCTACTGCCAATTGGAATGGGACCCCATCTCAATTTCCAGTGCAAAGTAAATCAAACTACTGCCATTTGCCCCCACCTTGCCACACTGGGCCAGGATCCCAACTGCCCTTACTATCCCTATGTGGTCATGGAGTGGGTAGCTCCCAGTTGGCACCTGCAAGGCTGACACATTCTGGGTATAGATGGGTCAATTAATTGCCTCCACCATGTGAGCAATTAATGCCGTAGGGAAAGGAAGCTACAGTCAGCATACAGCACAGCTAGATAGGTGATAACATGCTAAAGGCCTGTATTGGGAATTTACTATGATACTAATCAGTTTCTTCATCTGGTTACAACCTACGCGGACATGTGGAGGTATTCACAAGATAGGGCTAGTGTCCTTGTCGCAAACTGACCATGGGCCATGAGAAGAAAAACAATTAAGCAATCACTCATGTCCATGGGCTCACACGCTATTCATTCTGAGTGTATCGTAAAGAAATACGAACTCTGGTGGGTAGGAGAGGGATGGAGGGTGAGCAGAAGAGTGGTCGGTGGCATAACGGCTCAAACCTTGGGTTTCTAAATTAAAAACAAATGTGCTCAGATCCATAAAATTTATCTCAACCTTGGCAAAACGGCAATGGCAAAAAACTGTTATTAAAAAACAATTTTTAAAAAAGAGCTGTAACACTTGCATTATTAATAACGAATTATTCATATTTAGGAAAACAGGCTCTAAGTGAAGCAAAGTAGTACTTTTAACACAGACAGCGGCAAAGACTTAGTTAACATATATGAAATTCTGAAAGAGCACATCAGTTGGTAGGACTGTTAATTTAAGTAAAAAGTAATTCCTTTTATCTAGCTGGCCTAAGAGCACGCTGCTTGAAAATACAACGCAAGCCCAAGTCATAGATAAATCAAAGTTACACCGCAGCAACTTTCATCCAAAGAGCTCAATGTACTTCACACATATCTCATTCCGCCCTCACAAGTTTTTTTTTAAATTCTTTTAATTGAAACAACTTTTCTGAAGACGTTTTAAAAGGTGGGGGGGACTTCTGGTGTTTACCATACTTTAAGCCCCCTTTTCCTCTATTACTTTTCCAGGCAAATTCTTCTAATTTTAATAACAAATCAGTCCTTTCACAAAGCATTATCTTTCAAATAGACACTGGACATCCTTTTTTTCACTCTATCCATTGATTATGTTTTCCTTTAGTGAGTGCTCCCCATCCTCTGTTTGCCTTAATTATGCTACTTTTGTCCCTGAACAACTGATCTAGTCAAATATTCAAAACACAATTTCCACTTAATATATTCACCCAAGGTGCTTCCTCTTTACTAAAGAAAGGACTGGGAGCACCTGGGTGGCTCAGTTGGTTAAGCATCTGACTCTTGATTTTGGCTCACTCAAGTCATAATCTTACAGTTTGTGGGTTCGAGCCCCAAGTCAGGCTCTGTGCTGACACCTCAAAGCCTGGAGCCTGCTTCAGATTCTGTGTTTCCCTTTCTCTCTGTTCACACTCTGTCTCTTTCAAAAATAAATAAACTTTAAAAATTTTAAAGGAAGGAAGGAAGGAAGGAAGGAAGGAAGGAAGGAAGGAAGGAAGGAAGGAAGGAAGGAAGGAAGGAAGGGCTGGCTGCAGGCTTCCATCTCTCCTTTCTCCCTTTTATCAGCTTTTGTCAACTTCAGCTCGAAAAGAAGGTCACTGGTTTGCCAAGCTTCAGCCAGTGTCACCTCCTGAGTAAATCAGGATGAGCATAAAGGACAAAGATGTGGGAGGTGTTTGGTTAAATGGTGCCAGGAAGGATGAGAAGAAATTTCAGGTAATTGTACCACACATTTTTTGCAAAACTAATTAAGAAGACACCGTTGGAAAAAGCGGGAGAAAGGGTTTAGAAACAGAACATAGGCACAAACAAGACAGGGAAGTATCAGGATGTTTTAATTCCGTGGAGAAAGGTTACCAGTGATGCAAAAATAAGCCAGCTACAGCAGGGCTGGTTGAAGCGAACCTTGACTGGGAGCCGAGAAAGGGCCACCCACCCACCTACTGTGATTCAAAGTGCAGCAGAGAAAGTCCTACGAATGCTGTCATTTCTCCCTGGCCTGGCCATCCAGACCCACAGTAACCAATTTCTCTTAACATACTAAGATTTCTTGGGGGAATTCATGTAAGCGAGTTACTCTTCGCAGCTTTCTTGATTCATTAAATCTAAGAATAGGAATACAGAAGTAAGGAGGTGTATAAGCAGCTTTTTAAGAGAGAGGTCTCTAAAAACACTTGTCTGCTTTGCAGTCATGTCCCCAGACAGCACCCCTCTAGAGGTAACTCGAGATTAAAGCCAGTGACCCAGAAAATCATTCTTTTTAGAAGTTACCTGCACTTTTTTCTTTTTGCCTAAAATTGGTTGATCCAGAAATTCTAGTGACCTGGTAAAGTAGTGTATAGAGTCGGGTGGATATTATTCTCCTCGGGAGTATTTTCTCCAAGCAATTTCAGGAGAAACTTCCATGCTGTTGGCAGGTTGGATATGAGCTAGTGTCTCCCCTGAACAGCTCTGGAACACCCACTCTCAGACAAGGGAGTGACTTTCCCTGGAGAGGAAAATCCTTCTTGGGTTTGTCTGCTCACGTTGGTTCAGAAAGGTATAACAGGTTCACATTCTTGCTATAAATAGTAAGCTACACTTCCTAAAACTTAAGTCTAGTTAAGTCTGGTTATCCCGGTCAATCCCTTTCTATGGCTTCCCACTGCTCTTCGGATAATGGGAATCCTTAAGATGGTCTGTCTCCAATGCCTTGGATACTCTGGCCCTTGCCCACCTTTTAGCCTCATCCTATGCTATTCTCACCCTCGCCCTCTGCACACAACCACCCTGACCTCACTTCTTCCTGTTTGCTGGAGCAGTCAAGCCCTCTGGCCCGAAGGGCCTGGCCATAAGCTTTTCCCTGCCCTCTGGAACGTTCCCTCACCACAGATTTCGGAGCTGACATCTATGCTTCCACCAGCTCCAGATCACTGAGAGAATTCTTGCCTGCCCAAACTACTCCTTCTTCCTTTACTACATATTCTCACAGAACCTTTTATTCTTTCCTTCATAGAACTTCCTTCACTTTTTGGGTGGTGCTAAGGAGATTGTTTGATTAAGTGTCCATTCCCACCCCCACCCCCATGCCCCTCCCTTAACAGTAAGCCCCAGGAGAACAAAGGCCTGGTCTGGTTTTGCTTAACACTGGATCCCTAACACATAGATGCTTAATAACTACTTGCTGAGTAAGTGAATGAATAGATACCTGTTTCCATTTCCTCTCTGCCTAGTCATTGAACAAGTTGACAGGCTCTACCCTTCCCCCTCCAGGGCCCAAAATGTACTCTTCCAAAGGTCACAGCAATCTCCCAGTGGAAGAGCCAATGCACACTTTTCAATCCTTAATTTCTTGGACGTATATGCCCTACCCACAACTCACCAGCTGTTCTTCCACCTCAAAACTTGTCCTGTCATACCAGATTCTCCAGGTTTTTGTTTTTGTCTTAAATGTTTTATTTTATTTTTTTATTTTTTATTTTTTTACAAATAGTTTATTGTCAAGTTGGTTTCCATATAACAGATTCTCCAGGTTTTGTTCCAGTTTTTGTTATCTCTTCATTTCCCCACATTCTGACCTTCCCTCTATTGCTCCAGAGTTCTCAAGACCCGCATCTTGTCTTATGATACTCTCCGGTAAACCCATACTCTCTCTGGATTAAAATACTTCCTATACTACCGAGTCTCAAACTTGTAGCTCAAGTTCTGACTCGACTCGAGAAACAGACAGATTCCCGGATCCCGATCACGAGAGCCCTGCCTATCTCTCGAGTCTCAACCCCAACATGGCCAGCTGTCTCCTGGCTCTCTGCCTGTCCTCACCTGCACAGGGCCTCTGCACATGGGCCTACCTGAAATACTCTTCCCATGTCCCTACGCCACATGAAAGTCTACTCACTCTTCAGACTGCAGGGCAGGGGCATCCAGGAAAGTCTTCTCTGACTTTTTATACTGAACCTTCCACCACACGCTCGCCCAGCCCTGTACCCCCTCTTTTCCGGTCCACTCTCCAAGTGTACTCCCTTCTGTGGTCATTTGATGAACAGCTGTCTCGTCTATCAGAGCTGAGCATCACAGGGGCACATACAAATCCTCCAGCCAAGAATAATGCCCCGTATGTTGGTGGCACTCAATGCTCATTTTATATAATAAGTCCTGCTTAATAGCTTTATAAGAATTAGCACACAATAAATGTAAAAGTACAGGCTGTAAATCAGGTAGTTTAACTTTGCTATGTTGCTCATTCATTCAATCATTCATACTCATTACTCATTAATCCAGTAAGAGTTTATTTATGAGGCCTTACTACATATTGGACACAGTGTAAAATGCTCTAGATCAGAGGTGAACAAAAGAGATATGATCCCAACTCTCTAAGACTGGAAGCCCAGATCTAACACCTACTAGCCATGTGCTTAGACCAGAGGTCAGCAAACTTTTTCTATCAAGACCCTGAAAGTAATTATTTTCAGCTGGGTGGGCCATGCATTCTCTGTTGCACTACTGGTCCCTCCTCTGTAGTGGAAGAGTAGCCAGAGACCATATGAAAATGACTGAGTCTGTCTGTGTTCTAATAAAACTTCACAGAAACAGGCAGAAGGCAGAAATGTCCTACAGACATTGTTTCCCAACCCCTGGTACAGACCAATGTCTTCATCTCTCCTATGCTCAGTTCTCTCCTCTGTAAAATATACAGTATTATGCTGCCTTCCTTCTCCTTTCTAACAAAGTTCCATTCACTGTAACCCTTAAGGTTTTGTTTTTTAAAATGTTTATTTATTTTTGAAAGAGAGAGAAACAGAGTGCGAACAGGGGAGGGGCAGAGAGAAAGAGAGAGACACAGAATCCAAAGAAGGCTCTAGACTACAAGCTGTCAGCACAGAACCTGACAAAGGGCTCAAACCCACAAACAGTGAGATCACGACTGGAGCTGAAGCCAGACGCTCAATCAAATGAGCTACCTAGGTGTCCCAGGTGTTTGGTTTGCTTTGGTTTTGAACTACTGCTTTCTTCTGTCTTCTAAGACTTCTGGGGTCAATGCTTTCCTAATTTGTTCCCCAAATTATTTTGATAGGCTCCCCACCTCCCATCACGTTCCTCTAAAACCAGCCCCCACCTCCACCAGCCCCCAGAGGCATCTTTCTGAACATCCCTCTTTTTCCTCTATAGTGAAAATCAATGAACAAACCCACAGAAACAGACACAAACACGTGCCACCAGTGGCTACCCAGCACCTACGACATCAGATCCAAGCTGGGCAGGGTCACACACAGGCCCTTTATTATCTAGCCCCTGCTCACCCGTCCTGCTTCACCTCCTAACACACTCTGTCCCTCGTTCTACTGTCTTCCATTTGACTGCTCCACACCAGGACCCAGAGCAGGTGCTGCGGACTTGCTCTTCTCCTCACGCCATGCTCCCCTCATCCCAGTCCTTCTGGTGTGGCCCTCCCTGTTCTTCAAGGTTCAACTCAACAGTAACCACCTCACCTTCGGGGGCTGAAGTGCAGTCCCTCTGTGGGCTCACAGTACTTCGCCACTGGGCACACCAACTGCCTTCGTTGCTGGAGAAGTGAAGGGTTCAGTGTCAGAAGGCTCTCCTAGCACTGGCTAATATTTATTGAGTGCTTTCCTAACTTGTTCTTCAGGACTGCACTCAAAGGCACCCACCTCAGGAGCTGTGCTACATACTTTACATACATTAATTCATTAAATGACCACAACTCTGGAGTTGATTCAGGTGTTTCTGCTCTAGTTCCATCTATACAGTCCTGAAAAACGTCACGTTCCGCAAAATCGCACACTGTAAACAACAGGGCATATAGGAAAAGAGAAGGTTAGGGGCAGACCTCTCCAAACCTCTGGACCTTTGTAACCAGAGCATGAATAACAACAATCAGTAAACCCTAATTCAACACGAGCTGGTTAAATTTCTACTGGCATTTGCAGCCAGCTTCACAGTCTTAAGCTCTGAGAGTCCTCCTTCCTCCCCTCCGAAGGTAGAGTATGGATGTTTAAGTGCTTCTGACGGAAGCTTTAAAAACTACAACCTGATCCTGGAAACAGCCTTCTTTGTGAGCAACTGCATTACTGTAAGGAGAAATGTCTCAGTACCTGCTTCCTCTGCACACTGGTCTTCTCCAGGGAGCAGAGCATGCTGGGAAAGGCAAGCAGTTGTGGAAGCCCAATTCCACTAACCCTGCAGGAGGGGCAGATGCTCTGTAGATATCTGGCCTATTTTAAAGTCTTCCTCAACGGCTAAGCTTCCTCTTTAAATATGATAAAGCTTGTCCTTGACTGCTTCAAACATTCACACGCGTGGAAAATAAATTCAAGAGGAATTCCATGTTACACTAGCCTGAGTTCTTCACTTACCAGTAACACTGGAGGTACTCACATTAAAGAAATACACTGCAACAGGATGGAGAGGGGTGTGGGTACTGATACTGTGCCCATTTTACAGATAAGGAAACTAAGCGTAGACCAGCGATTAGATCACCTCTCCAAGACTACTAATTATAGAGCTCGGATTCCAAGACAAGCCGTGTAATTCCAAATTTGTGTGTTTAAGGAAGAAGGAAGAAGGAGCTGCAATTTCACTGAAAAAGGAAAGCCTTTGAGAGAAAACTTGCAAAAACACACACTCGCTTTCTCTCTGTCTCAAAAGAATTAAAATCAGTTATTTATAAACCAAAGTAAAATGAATAAATCTATAGAAGTGAATCATACACTCCTCATCTCACACGCACTGATGAATCATAAGCATCCGTACCCTCCACTCACTTTCTGCTTAGCAAAGGGAAGAAAATAAGAGCTATAGAATGTTCTGTGACCACAAATTCTGTGAGAAACGAGTTTTCATGCAGGATACTTCCTAATCCTGAGAATTCAATATTTAAGATGGATTTTAAACAGTTTGTATAAATGAACTTGTGGCACCTTCAGGTTCACCCTCATCACCTCATCCTTTTATGCCTGTGCTCAATCTCTGCTTAGAAGGTCTTGGGAACATCTCAGAGATGCGGTTCATGACAGCCAGCAGTGACCGTGCTATTATTATTATAGTAAGTACAACACACGTGGGCAAAATAACAGAATTTCCACATAATAATACAAGAGGTTTTCCAACTCACTTTTTGTCACCCTCGAGGAGAAACGGGTCAAACTACAAACGGGTTAAAACTGTGAGCCATTCTTTCTCATGACAACTGTTCTGTACGTGTCATCTTAAAACAAACCCGGTGTTTCCTTCAAGGGCTTTCAAAGTCCTCTGTCGTCCGCCTCTTACCGCAAATTAAACTCCAGTGACCTTCAGGCAGGCCCTTCTCATGGAAAAGGAAGAGACAGTTCACCAAACGTCAGTGTTAGGAGGCAAATCTGAAACCAGCTAGTTAGCTGGGGAGCCTGATGCCCAGGAAGGCAACTTTCCCAAGGTCGTACTATGGTGGATGGATACTATGTACGTATGTTTGATTTCAGGACTGTAGTATTGATTATAAAGTAGCAAATACTGTAATATCGGCTGAAGAGAATGGCCTTGGGTCCTATCTCAAGATAATACATATCACTGAAATAAGATAAACGGCTTAATGGCAAAAATAAAGGTCACCGAGTAAGCTAGTGTTGAGTACAGAATGCTAAAGGTGTTTCTAAAAGGCAAAAAAAAATAAATAAAAAGGCAAAGCTAAAATTTTACATAAATTACAAGAGAGAGCTGGGATAGCAGGATCTTAGACAAAGAAAAAAAAAAAAAAAAAGATATATCCTGTAAGGAACAAGTCAGGTTACCCCAGGCATGTGACTCAAAATACCTGCATATGAGAAAAAATAATTATGCAATACATTTAGTGATAAAAATTTTCTGAACACAGACACCGGTTTCCATCAGTTGACTGGCTCTATAAATTGGGCCCTGGAACTCACGGATGAGATGCTGGGATTAAATGTATTTTGAATCTCTACTATTAACAATAATGCTTTCAAAACTGAAAAGTTCATAAAGTTATATACAGTCACTAATATTTAACCAAAGTTCCAGAACCAAAACTGTTGACTTCCTGTAACTTAACTGCTTGTAAATGAAAGGTTAATTTCAGATTCAGGAAGCATTCTGATGGCCTGACACCTATTAATTTTTTTTAATTTAGCCTCAATGCATACCACTTTCCCCAGAAGTTTTTTATAAATAAAGATTTTATCTTTATGGTCAATCATCAAAACAACTTCTAAGAATTTTAAGTAATGGGGTAAAGCAACTGGGGGGGAGACGTAAATTAAAACCTATGCCAAGCATCCCACTATCTCTCCTCTCTTTAAAAAAAAAAGTCACTCTTAAGGGAATCTTCATAGTCAGATGACTTTTAAGAATCAGAATTCCTTGGGGCGCCTGGGTAGCTCAGTTGGTTAAGCATCCAACTTAGGCTCAGGTCATGATCTAACGGCTCTTGGGTTCGAGCCCGTCAGGGTCTGCTGACTGCCAGGCCAGAGCCTGGAGCCTGTTTCAGATTCTGTATCTCCCTCTCTCTCTAACCCTCCCCTGCTCACACTGTCTCTCTCTCAGAAATAAATAAAAAACATTTTTAAAAATGTTTAAAAAAGAATAAGAATTCCTGGGGCACCTGAGTGGCTCAGTTGGTTAAGCATCAGACTTTGGCTCAGGTCGTGATCTCATGGCTCATGGGTTCGAGCCCTGAGTCAGACTCTGTGCTGATAGCTCAGAACAAGGAGGCTGCTTCTGTGTCTCCCTATCTCTCTGCTCCTCCTTCACTTGTGTGTTCGCTCTCTCTCTCTCTCTCAAAAGTAAATAAACATTAAAAAAAATTTTTTTAAGAATAAAAATTCCTTGCTAAAATGTAACTAAATAGTTACCAGTTAAAGGATATAGACCTCTGGAGAAATTAATTCTAGATCATATATAGAATCAACGTTCCCCACCTTTTGCAAAAGCACTAACCTTTTAATCATTTCTCTAGCACCCATTATGTGGCTGAGTCACCGTGGACTTGGTGTGTGCCCCTAGCTGAAATGCTGACGACGGTGATCAGCATTAATAAGTACTGTGCCAGGTACAGAGCTAAGTGCTTTGCAAGCATCATGTCACACTGGCTTCTCACAGTAAGAAGTCCCTAGAAACTAGGGACTTCTATTATGCTTGTCATGCAGACAAGGGGACCGTGGTTCAGAAAAGATCTGGACGTTGCCAATCTAACTCCGGGTCCCATACCCTTCAACCTATAAGCTGCGACCACAGAGCAGGCACAGCACATAATCAAACACCAACCTTTGGTTCTTTGAAGGACTATTAATAGAAAAATGGTAACTCTACCAGAAAGGCAAAATTTCAGTGCTGAAATTAGCCAGGGGCATCTTAGGGCTATTTCTGATCTCCTCCTCTCAGTAGAAGATAAGAATATAATCTCTGTCTTCCAGTGGAAGAAAAGTACACTTGATGGCTTCTACGTGAGCCATGGCTCTTTGAAGGCTGGACTGAGGTCCACATACTGGCTCTGCAAGTTAAGGACTCCAGCATCAGAAAGAGTTGGTCTTTCCTGTGGAGCTTCCAAAAATGAACCTTTGTTTTACTCCTACCAGGGGGCAAGCTGGCCAAATGCACTGGATATACTGCCTTCAGGCAGAACACGGATACAGAAAAAGAAAAAAGAAGGAAAAATGCTTTCTGTTGATGTCAATGCCCCAGTGTAAAAGGCAAAGCCAAGACGACGGTCATGGAGGTAGAGACCTTTGATGTCACAGCCTGACCATCAAGGGCCTGCTGCTTGTGAAATTATAGATGTTAGGGTCCCTTGGACTCTGAAAGGCCATTTTGTGTGACCACTTACTGAAATCCAATTTGGCAAAAGGAATGCGGTTTCCAAAAGCAGGATTTAAATAACACTTCATAGTTTAAAAAAAGAAAAAGTTTCTTAAAAAGAAGTAGCTCTTAACCTTTCTTTCAAGTCAAATACCTTAAGGCCCTATTTGATTTGGAGTTGTGCCTTCCATTTTCGTTAAGAAAATGTACCAAAATAAGGGAAAACGATGAAATCCATGGCTTTGTATCAATGTGCACTTTGCTCAGGAGAGCAACATTGATTTGCAAGAGAGATGCATGGTGCACATGTAAGTGAGGAATGATGTAGCTGAGAAATACTTGTGGACAGTGGATTCACTGACCCCTGAGAGCTCCTTCCAAAGCACAGCAGTTTCTGGAGTTTAAAGCAGGAGTCACTCACTGTGCGATTCTAGAGTTTCTTATTTCTCCTCTGCCAGGGCTTTTTCAGGATTCATCTCTTCTCATCAACTTTGCACAAGTACATGCTTTTAAGGAGATGTGCCCACATCCAGGAGACTCTAAAGAGCTGCTGCACATTACGCAACCTCTAATGATCTTTTTGACCTGAAGGCAGCATCTACTTTGATTGTCTTCCTCCTCTACTTTCCTCTCAAGTAGGCGCTGACCTACTGCCCCACGGCTGGAGACGTGCCACGGCTCTTCACATGTTTACTGTGCGTCTCAGAAGTCCTACAGGAAAGAAACTTGCCTGGCTCTATTTGTACCAGCATTTCCCAATGTTCCTTATGTTTCTTACAGATTAACTTCCAGACTTCCACAGTGCTGATTTTCAAACATGAGCATGCATTAGGATCTTCCAGAGGGCTGGCTAAAATAGAGATTAATGGCCCTGCCCCCAGAACTTCTGCTCAACCAGTCTGGGACTGACTCAAGGAATGTGTGTTTCGAACAGAGCTCCCAGATACTATAAGTGCTATAGACACCCCCACCGCACTTTGAGAGCCGCTGAGTTACAGAATATTCTCCCAGAAACACCATGTAGGGTTAAGCCCTACACACATTAGCTTCATGTCAAACTGAATAGAAAGGTTTACATCAAGATTAAGTGTCCTTCTAGAATGTTCTGGTATTCCCCCGTCTGTGAGATATTGGTGGTTCTCAATGTCAATAAAAATGAGCAAAATGACCCATACTCTTAAAACTAAATTATAAATTCTATCAAGATTATGCCAACTAACAAGTCAAAAAATTCTTGAGGTATATGATTTAATATAAACTTGGAAAGCTATTAGGAAAATTGAAATCAACTTTATAACGGCCTCTGTGTTTATTAACTTACATTAAGATGACAATAAAATAAGCAATAAACATTGAGAAAATATGTAACTCCAAGCTAAGGAAATCGTAAAATCTAACAACATAATGACTTTTCTTTCTGGAAGTCACAGCATAGTTAATATTTTTGCTTTCTTGACTTTCTTGCTGATTGTAATTAAACAAGAATGCTACTTTGTAGACTTTTAAAGTGTTATATAAAAAACAAATTAAATCTCTCAGACACAGTTTAATTCCAATATAATCAACTCATTGTTTGCATTAGGAGTAACAAGGTACCTAATAAAATATAAATTATCATTTTAGGTGCATTATTTCTGGCTTAAAAGATGGTCAAAACTGGTATCAAAACAGAAAACTTTAGTGCCCAATGAACAAGCAAAGGAAGAAAAATGGTTTCACTGAATTATCAGCTGTGCTGAAAATGCCTAAAGATATACTGCATTAATTAATGGAGAAAAAAATTGCCTTAGCAACATGAGCAGGGACAAAACAAAAAATCGTATATAAAACTCCACCAAAAAGAAAAGTTTTCAATAACCTACATGTTAATTTAGCTACTAATGAATGAACGGTACATTAATTCACTAATTAATCCTAGGATTAACCAACCTCCTTTCCCTTCAGTGTCTTTTTTTTTTATTTTATTTTTTTTTTGCATCAAGAGCCTTGATAAAATGCTTACATATTCCCAGGATTTGAGACATCTCGAACACGGTGGACAGGCACTAGGTAAGTGTGACATGTGGAGGTTTGAAAAGAAATTGGATTGAGTATGAATGAGACATGTGACTAACAAGTCAAGAGCTGTTAACCACACTCAGGCCGGAATGGAAGGCTGTCAACAGAGACAGATCCAACTGCCATGTTATGAAGGGGTACCCTTCACTGTGCTCTCCTGTGAGAGAGGAAATATCAGCCATACATGAGGCATGCCAGCTAACCTGGGCTCCAAAGGGTTGTGAGAAGGAATAATGAGTAATTTTTTTAAGCTCTCTTCAGTGAGGAGGGAGGCAGCGGGGAACCAAGTGTACTGGGCAAGTGTAATGGCGGCACAGAAAGATGTCAATGTGGAGATGCTATTAATTAGTACATTTAGGTTATAAGAACAGTAACTAGGAATTATTCTATCATTCATTATCAACAAGAATAAGGCAGAATTGCTGACTGAGCACCTTCCATCCAGCAGTGTGTTAAATGCTTTGGGTCTGTGCTAACACCGAGGCCACAGGCCACGTGTGGCTACCGACAGCTCTGCAAATGTGGCCAATATGACCGAGGAAATGAATTTTTTATTTTTACTTCATTTAAATTTAAATTTAAAGACGTATACACAATTTAGTAACTAGAAATCTTTTAAATCTGTTTGAGACAACTTGAGTATATGAACCTACTTTTTCAACTGTAAACCTCAGAAAAGCTAACACAGATCGAGTAACTCTGATGAAAAGTTAGTGTCAAACTGAGATATACTTGCAGATGTAAAATACACACTTGATTTCGAAGACTTGGTATGAAAGACCAATACAGGAGAAGACTTACTTCGAAATATGAAAAGAATGAAAATATTTTGCTAATAATTTTTATACTGGTGACAGGGTAAAATGATAATGCTTGGGATATACTGGGTGAAGTAAAATATATTATTAAATTGATTTTCCCATTTCTTTTCACTGCTTTTCATATGATTACCAGAAAACTTAACTTTCCACATTCTCTACTGGGCAGCATTGCTTTAGATGCTCATTTAACGATCTCATTTAATCCTCACAAAAACTCCGGAGCAGGCACTGTGACCTCCATTTCACAGATGAGAACACTGAGGCCCAGAGAAAACAGTAAACTTCCCCAAAGCACCCAGTATATGTACCAGAACCAACCTAATTCTTGCTTTTTACCAGGGAAGCTGATTGTGCTCGCATCGCAAAGCATAAAGAAGCACACTATTGCATGAATGGACTGTGTGGATACCAAGACTACCAGGCTGAAGTCATAAGGTTCTGGACTTCTCATAAGTTCAGTCTGTAAAGATGAACCTGCCTGTCATAAATATCACCAAACACTTAAAGCAGGAGGACCAAAGGCCATTACTACAGCCTGTCTTACCAGACGAAGGATTCAAATTAAATTCCATCAAACCACACTGAGCCGATACACTTTGACAAGCACCTCACATCCAAAACCTCCAAGAGCCTTGCCTTTTTTTTTTTTCTAATTTGCTCCCCCTTTCTCTTCACCAGGAGACAAAAGAAAACTCAGTAAAATGCTGAATGAGGTAAAAAAAAAAAAAAAAAAAAAAAAAAAACACAACAAAGTTAATAGGGGCCTATAAATGGCCCTTCAGAATTTGTAAAAACACAAAAACAAGAGGGCGCGTTTCCATCGTTGCACAATACCGCTTTTGTTTAAGAGCCAAGTCTCCGTCTTGAAACGTGTTGGTAATAAATCAGCAGGCATTATTTTAAATCAACTGGTTTTATGAAATAAGCCAAGAGTTGAAAGAGGCAGGACTAATTACCAACATTCCTTGATGAATTACTGAGCGGCGTGTGCTAAGTCAATGTGCGTCTCCGTCTTGATCCCCAATTTTATCCCATACTTATTTCCCAGGAGGTAAAAAGAACATGTGGCTAATTAAGGCACCGATCTCCACAGCCAGAAATACTCAAGGTAAGACTTCTTTCGAAAAAAAGAAAAGGTTCTTTGCCTGGTACTTATTAATCTAATTTTTACTACTTCACTAGAAAAACAGAGCTAATCTTGTCACCTTTCGGCAGTCAGAACTACCATGCAGTGCTCACAAAAAATGTTACATATTTGTAATTTAGCCAATAAGAATTTCTTAAGCCCTTCCTAACCAGCAGGAATGTCTCTGGTTTGTCGCTTCTAATTAAGTCTCAACGAAATTTCTAGCTCCTAAATTTTAATTATACAAAACTCAGGGCGTACAAGGGAGATTACGACAAAGCTTATGCCTGGTGGTAAGGGGGCAGAAACCCCAAGTTTGCTTTTCATGTTGGGCCTCTTAACTACTTTTGAAAATTGTTCACAACAGGGCGATTCAAATCCTTTTCTTCATTTTTAAGTTTCAAGACCCTTACACCTTGCTATCTTTCCAGCAGGAAAGGCCACCAGAGTTACATAATGTGTGTAAGTCTGATCAACTCACTTCACGGAAGGCTGTGCCGCTCAGAAAGTCATGAGTGAAGAGGACTCTGGCAAGACTCCTAAATAAGATGCACTGGAGACACTCGCTTTCATTACATTAAGAATGAATGCACACACTCTCCTACTAAAAACTAGAAAATAAAGCCTCTGACACCACCACCACCGCCTCCGTTGGTCCAAGTGTAATTCATCTCACTTGCAGGAAGTTATAAGTTGATATGCAAAAACATCTTACTCTCTAAACAAGGTCTGAAAGACCAGTGTATTGTCAGGAGTTAAGTTTTCCTTAAAGTTTGGGCTGATACTCAAAGAAGTCAACAAGAACAGACATATTCAGGACAAGAGCTAGTATTCCAGCACTGATTGCAGCCATAACCTTGTGCACAGCCACTGTGCTGATTTACATCTTTTTAAACACAGATCCCACCCACTTATTTTAGTAGGGCAATGGTAAAATTAGATTGTGCTTACACAATGTCCACAATCTCTGTTGTTCAAGGACATATTTATGGAAGGTGGGCTTTCAAATCTAAGTCCTTCCTTTCATTGTTGGGAATAAGTAGGTAACATTGAGAAGACCTCTCACCTTTCTGTATAGTAATGTGAGATTTGCTACAGCCGACATTACTCACTTAAAAGCAAAGAGAAAAACAATCAGAACTGAAGCTCCAGTTTTAAGGGCTAAAGTACAGCAAAAGCTATAATACTGGGGACAGGAAGGAAAACTATAAATGCAACCATCATTTCAGGAGAAAATTCCTAATAAAAGATATAAAGATGCCTGTGAGTCCGTCAAAATGAGTATTTAAAAAACAATTTTGTGCCAAACAAATGCATTATTAAAATATACACGACCTTTATAAAGGATATGAATTGGGATAGCCTGAGCCGACAGAACCCTTAGAACACAAGTGATCCTGAGGTATGGTTTTTGGATGTTGTCACAGCAACTTTCCCTGCAGTGTTTTTTTGTTCAATAATGATACTGTAACTAAACCATAAATTACCAGTGTGGTCAGTGTGGCCAGGCAGTCTTTTTAATACAGTAAGAACACATCTAGATCTTTCATCTGGCATACCATAGAGACGGAGGAACCCACTCTAATTATTCAATATAGATGGGCCCTTAAATAATTCTAAATGCTTAAGATCATGTATCCCTCCAATAAAACTCCTCTATAGTTTCTCTCTGACTTCCCACTTGCCTCTAACATATTCTAACATATCATTCTAACATATCAGTGACACTTTAGAAATGTTTAGAGGATGTCCTTGAGCTCTGTGGAAAATACAGGCAGCAGGGAACGTGGTTCTAAGTAGACAGAGTAGGGTGTGGAGACTGTGTGATGACAGTGACAAATCTCTCTCTGCCTCAGTTTCCTACTCTGGAAGCTGGTGCATATCCTATCTATCCCATAGGGTTGCTAGAGGAATACTTCAGATGAAGAATATGAAGCATTTAGCCTACAACTCAATATAGCCAATTATCCATGGTTGTATAGTCACTGCCTTTCCGCCTCCAGTTGCGTTAGGCAATAGCACACTTACACCAGTAATTCTTATTTATTTATCTATTTTTCATTTCTTTTCTTATTAAGTGAATTCTACAATGTGAAGCTTGAACTCACAAACCCAAGATCAAGAGCTACATGCTCTGCTCACTGAGCCAACCAGGCACCCCTAACACCAGCAATTGTTATTAAAATTTTAAGCTACGGCCTGAAGCTCTATAATAAACATTTGTTGCAGGTCTTAGACTACCATGTCACTTGAGAGAGTGACACTGCTACTTCTTCCTCCTGAAGTTTCTCAGACCATTTACTCTAAGGGATGTAGATGGTTACCACGGATGGTTAAGAAATCTGGGCCATGGAGTCCAACTGAGTGGGTTCAAATCCGGACTGTACCACTTGCTCCCGCGACTTTAGATGAGTTGCTTACCCTTTGCCTCAGTCCCCGCATCTGTGACATGGGGATGCTAGTACTAAGTGCCTGGTGCGGGACGCACCAACCGTGACTACTGACATTCTAGCGCCTCTCCTAGGTAGACACGGCCTGGCTGGAATGTAGAGGTCAAGAAGTGTTCTCTAAACAAAAAGAGGAGTTGAGCAAAGTGCTAAGTCCTCTACAGGAGTGTTTCTCAAGCTTTTTTCCATCATCGCTCCCCTTAAGGAGTCTTTGGAGACATTTTCTCCCCAACTGCCTCTTCTTAACACCACGCCCATGAAATTTTAACAGGCACCTCAACTGTTTATATACTAAGGCCCTTCAGAGGCCGAAACCACTCTAACATCTACAACTTTCTGCCCTCTAAGGATCAATCTCTGCCCCCACCACCACCCCCCTGGGCAGGCGGGGAGAGGGGCAACATACCCCTTTGAGGATGCATGCTCTAAAGATCCCATCACATTGAAAAGAAATTACGCTTCAGAGCCAAACAAAAAAAAAGATACACTCCAATTTTCAGTGCTTACTCCCAGGCCCCAGACCTTAATATGCTCTCTACGATGTTACCCTGACCTCCACTAGAAATGAATGGTGAGAACCGTGGCAATGGACAGCAACACATCTACCTGCATGGCTTCTTTTCACAGCAGAACGCAAAGGAGCTGAGCAACGCCCCCTTATGTAAACCCCCAAGATGACTCTGGTGGATAATAGCCCAGTGACAAGATGATAAAGATCTATGCGCCTAAAGAGAACATGTCCCTCCCAATCTGCATGGCCTATCTACTACCTAAGTAAACTAAATCTAGTGCACATTCTAGTGCACTCCTCGGCCATAGAAAAATGGTCTTGTGGCCTCAGAGGGGGAAATTATTTACGTTTAGTGCTAACGTTACCAGCTGAACGGGTGATTAGAGCTGATGTTTCAGTGTTTTCAGAAAAGCAGAATTAATTCAGAGGCTTAGCTGTGTCAAGATTGAATATTTTGTTTGAGATAGTTGCTCCCCGTGGGCGTGCCCATTTGAGTGGACCAGGCCTCAAACTCTAAGCAAAAGTGACTCTCTTCAGCCAGCATTTCATTATACTAGTCACCGAAAGCAGTGCAGACAGAAAACAACATCTAAAATTAATCGACGTACATTTTTAGAGATTCTTACACTACTTGAGCCTGTGTTAAGTTTGAT
Organism: Hyaena hyaena; assembly: GCF_003009895.1. Classification (NCBI taxonomy): domain Eukaryota; kingdom Metazoa; phylum Chordata; class Mammalia; order Carnivora; family Hyaenidae; genus Hyaena; species Hyaena hyaena. Next base: position 4,635,818 of record NW_024080680.1, read on the forward strand.
TTTACCAACGTGAGACAAGTCTATGGAGCACCTTCCAGCGCCAGCCCTGAGAGGACTAAATCCTTACTCACAGGGGTTTGTAAGGCGCCATGGGGGTGGGGGTGGGGCAATTGGTCTGTCAATCAGTGCCCACGGAAGCTAGCACACACTTGCAACCCCAAAATGATCTAACTGCTTTCAAAACACAAAGAAGCCCCTGCTCTGCTGAGGGAAGAAGAGTTTGAAGCAATATCTCAAAAGTAGAGAGAAGCCAGAAGTAGAAACTCTATTTCTTTTGTTCTATATGTAAATGTGAAGACAGAGAAAAATGGGGTTTATGTCTACCTAATCAAAACCGCCTAATTTATTTTTTCAAACCTTGCTCCCACTGAAGGTAACTGTAGGGTTGGAAAACAGCAAGGTTAGGAAGCTGTTACTCTAAAGGGCTAATAGCAGCTCTTTCAAGGGAGCTCCAGGGAGGGAGGAGGGGAGAGGGAGGAGGAGAAAGGGAAGGTGGAAGGGAGGAGGGGGAAGGGAGAGGAGGGCAGGTTTCCTTTTGGATTTTTCTTCCCCACTGTTAAAAATGATTCCATGTTAACAGACGTTGTCTGTAATTTGTTAAAATCAGTAAAAATGAGATTTAAAGAGAAAAAAAATCACCTAATGTGTGACAATGAACACATCAAAGTGATACAACCAGGAGACTCAAAGACCCTATAGGGAAATGAGGTCTCCGAGAGGATGAAAAGCTCTTTGAATCTGGAACCTGTTTGTACCCCCACCCCCACCCCCGAAGAAGGATGTGGCCTTCCAGACACAGAGTTTGATCCAGAAATGAAAGGACACCAATGATTATAAATAGTTCTGAAACTAAGGCTCACTGAATGTGTATGTCACGCTGTCGAGCGACAAAAATATATGATGGACCACAGATGAACGAGAATAAATATGTGGTGGCCCACAGACTATGGCATTAGAGGAATTCTCAGATGCCCTTGCTTCTGGGGTCAGCACCTCTAGCAACAGACTCCCTAACTAAGGAGAACAAGGCCAGCTTATGTGAGGCATGCTGAACCTGTTCCTGCTTCCTGTGGCCACCATGATGCTAATAAGGTTCTGTACCCTCACCGAATAAATCAGGAACAGTATCTAAATGCATAGTGGAGGGGCGCCCGGCTGGCTCAGTTGGTTAAGCGTGCAACTTCGGCTCAGGTCATGATTTCACGGTTCACGAGTTTGAGCCCCACGTCGGGCTCTCTACTGACAGATGGGAGCCTGGAACCTGCTTCAGGTTCTGTGTCTCCCCCTCTCTGCTCAACCCTCGCTTGCTCTCTCTCTCCCTCCCTCTCACTCAAAAATAAATAAACATTTAAAAAATAAAAAATAAGAGGTTTTAAATGCACAGTGGAGTGTGAAAATAAGTCCCTTCTGCTAATCTGTAACCCATGTTACATGTTTCATGTTTCTGTATTAAAACCTAAAGAAGCAATACCTTGAAAATTCTACACCAGTTATTTTTCAAAAGCTATGGACAAAGGCCGGCAATTCAGTCATCTACCCTTTCTCTCACTAATGAAATCTCATGGAATACTGGGTATAGAGATAGCAGACAAGGAAGCAGGACTTCCATGCTGATTTGCTAGAGTAGCTGAACGGGATACCACATTATTACACAATCCAATAAATACCAAAGTAAATTCAGTTTGCAATGTAGCAGGCGCTGGCAAATTGAGCATTTCAGGAACATAAGCGCCATTTCAAATTTTGCAGCAATCTGCCCAACGTCTTGAATTATCTGAGATCAAAAAAAGGGGAAAAAAATAGGGGCACCAGGGTGGCTAAGTCAGTTAAGCATCCAACTTCAGCTCAGGTCATGATCTCACAGTTCGTGGGTTTGAGCCCTGTGTGGGGCTCTGTGCTGACAGCTAGCTCAGAGCCTGGAGACTGTTTCAGATTCTGTGTCTCGCTCTCCCTCTGACCCTCCCCTGCTCATGCTGTCTCTCTCTCTCTCAGAAATAAATTAAAAACATTTAAAAAATGAAAAAAATATAGTCTTGAAAACTACTTAAAATATCCTAAAGTTACAAAAAGACCTTGTTTTTCTTGTAAATTCATTTACCCTTTCTCCCAAGTAGAGCAGAACATTTCAATGTACCATCCAGTCCAGAGAGAACATTTTGCCTTTAAATTGTTAAATTCCAAGGTGAAAGGAAGGAAGGGATGGAGGAAGGAAGGGAAAGTGTTAGCAATTCTCTACAAAATTCTGAATGGAGAAATGTCTTCAAGCTACAAACTCAGGTTTTCAAGCTATGAGCAGTGAGAGCCCATGCTGTAGAAGGGAACGAAGGAAGAAATTGTGATGAACTTGCCAGTCCAAGATTGGAACAGCCAGTTCCTCCCATAATCAGCCAGCATTAGAGATGATTGCACATGCCTGGTAAATGTGCAGATGGTAACAAAGTGCTCTGCGTTGTGATGTCCCTTCAGCTCTGAGACCTGACATGCGTCCACAGGGTCCATCCCTGGTTCTCTGCTTTGGTTTGAAAGAAGCTAGATCGAAGCTAGATCAAAGCTAGATCAGGTGTGCATGACCTCCCATGTCTACAAAACCCACCTATAGAAGCAGTGCTTCCACTGCTTAATTCATAATTTGGAATATGAGGTGTGATCACCACTATGAATAAAACTCTAGGTGTTGGTCAATTTACGACAAAGAGGCATCCCTAAATTACAAATGAGTCGGGTTCTTCTTCAGAAATCCAGATGATACATATAATACTTAAATATACCGCCATAAGACTAATCAGTCCATATCACTCAACATGAAAATCAATAAGAAGAATAAAGCCATAAAGTAATTAAGTAAAGAAACCAGAAGCTAATCCTGCAAAGCTTTGTGGATTTACAGACTGAATGGTGAAAATGTGAGGAATAAGTAGTAATGCAAATTTCTAACCTCTAATCCGAATTCCAAAGACTGGACCTAAGTTTACAGGAAGCTGTCAACAATTTTTAAACATGCTTTATAAAAGCTCCCTTTTCGAGGCCTAACTCTGCCAAAGAAAGGAATTAACCTGAAAACACGAAGTTAGCTTTTCAAAGAGCATTCAACCCACTGATAGTAAAATGTTGGTAATGAGTTTGCATGTGTGATCTTCTGTCAAGTTCTTGAAAACCAGTGGGAGACGGGGAGACTTAACCAGCATTCTCTAGCACATACTAGTACCTCTAACTGCACACATCTACCTAGCTGAGAAGCAGGTATGTTCTGCTTTAGCCATTTAAATCTTTAAAATTAAATGAAGAATGGACTGTGGCTACTGTATGAAAAAATAGTTCGACATAATCAATATCACAATGCACTCAATTCTATACTATTACTCATTCCTTGAAAATGTATATTCATAGAAAAATGATCCAAGATTAAGCAAGTTAACTTTTTACTACTGACCATTTAACTTTATCAAATTATGCTTCCAATTTAAAAACCGTAAGGGAAAAGAAAAAAGACCGCAGTTTTCTCACTTACCTTTCTATAGTAAATATTTCATAATAATGTTTTACTTTCATATATAAAAGTTCTGAAAACATGTAAACTATTTTTAAGGACCAAGTTCTTAAGGATCTGAAGTCATCCAGTACATGCTCCTCTCCTCCAAAATATTATTTGAATTTCTCAGAATGTCATTTTATAGGAAATTACATATTTTGATTTGGTATTTTATCCAAGGGTACTACCATTTGTCTAAATAGCTATCAAACCAGTCTGCGTTGCTATGCCAACTCTACTTTCTTTTTATTTACATGACACACTTCACTACTTTATATACTGATGTATAAAAATGCACAAGTCAAAGAAAGACAAACTATATTCAGTATGAAATATAAATTTACCAATTGCTCCTCTGTAGTTAGATTAGGACTCCTGGCTCTAATAATTTATATGTGCCTTACTTTTGCACACTTTTCTGTAATAAGTAAATTGAAGGCTGTAGCTCAACTCACTGTTATCAGGACACAGCAATGTAGGAGGAAAAATGGGCATATTATTCAAACCATTTAGTCCAGTTTTTCATTTTAAGCAATTCCAAAATAACATTTTAAGGAATAAAAACATTTAGGAATGATGTCCATTTTTAAATGGTATTTTAATGCATCTGCATGTGGGTGATTTCCACCCCATCACATATAACTGCCTTAAGAGAAATAGTGATTGCAATTGACATGCTTTAATACAATATGAAACATTACCTTTGAATTGGACATAAATCACGTACTACCACAAATCCACGTCACCTCTTCTAAAATTTATCCTTCATATTTGAAAAGCAGACTATTACCGTGAATAAAATAGACATATTTCTACACATTTTATTATCATTTAATTTACAGAACTTTAAAAGGCACAGACAAAACAAATGCGATTCTTGCGAACACCAGACAACGTAAATCTTAAATTTCTAAAAACTTACAGTTATTATCAATTTTCACCCATACAGACAGAGAAACTTAACACATAATCTATTCCCAAATGAAAACCTGCCTTTCTCAGGAGGGAGGGAGGATACAAAATATCAATTGTTTATGGCAATATCCAGAACTTCAATCACATCAGAATAATATTTCCTGCTAAACTGTTTGGATCTCTTTTGCCCTCGCAACATTTCTGGGATTTGTTTTTTTCATGAAAGAGCTTCATTATCTCATCACTACATTTTAAAAAGAGTCTTTGCAAATAAAAAACAACTGACTTTAAATTTGTTTTTAAAGAATCTTTTCTTACTTCCTGCTAAGAATCATATATTGCTTCCAGTTAGAATACATCATCCCTCTATTCACTTTAATCGTAAACTTTAAATAGTGGGAGATGTTTTTTTCCTCAGCGCACGAATGAATGCAAAGACAAACAATGACTCACCAGTGTGTAAAGTTCACGTCGCTTAATGAACAGTAACACTTGGGATTCTTTACAATGAATCAATTAGGTGAATGGGTTAAAAAAAATTTTCTTTTAAGTGAAGAAGTTCCCTCACTTTCCTTTTAGCTTTCCTTGCATCAGTCATATTTAAGAGTTGGAATGCTTATCTTTAAATGGGGAGGATGTCCCAGCGTGATGTGAGGAACACATGTGTGAGATGGAATTCTATTCTTAGACTTGTTACAGTTTCCCCCAGTAATTAGGAAGCTATATGTCCCTGATAGAATGATGCTAACAAGCTCCTGCGGTTTCTGCTCTAGCAAGAAATCCAAGGGCCCCCAAACAGAACACTTCAGCTAAAGGATTATGCATTTGGGTTATTAAAGTGAAGAAAGCTCTCCTACAGTTTCATCGCAGAAGAAACTTTCTCAAACAGTCAGATTCTAGAGCCAGGACTACTTACTAAATAAAGAAGAAAATGAAAGAATGGCTGTGGAATGTTTGGAGGGAGAAAAAAAAAAATACATAAGTTATTAGCAGCGATTCATTTCAGGTAACTTGTACGCTCTGAAACTTTCCCCAAGAGAAGTGGAAAGATATCGTTAAAACAACCACCTATGCCCACTTGCTCTTTTTCATGGTACATCAACACTCCTTTAGGGAGGCTACTCCTCAGTCCCCAGTTACTTTCCGTCCTTCCTGAACAATGCAAAGCCAGGTAGCACCTGTAGAGCTGGCACTGACAAACAGGATGCAGATGGGTCAAAATGTCCAAAAACACAGTCAGATGAAGAAAACACCTCGGAAATGGAAAGCGCTGCTCTAGAAGAGGGCTTGGCCCAACCGACAGGAGCGACACTCACGTACCTTGAGGACTTCCATCGGCACCTGGGTGGCAGAGGGAAGGGTGGTGGTGGGCACGCTGACGTTTATGGCTGGGGTCTGACTCACTGGCACTCTCTGTTGCATGAACTGGGCCGCCTGCAGCTTCTGCTGCTGCTCCCTGCGTTCCTGCTCCTGCATCTGCTCACGCATGAGTTGCTGGCGTAGCAAGATGCGTGATGTCATACTGGAGGAGCTTATCGGAGGCTTGGAGGCCCCAGGATGCTCCTCGGAACTGCTGTGGGAAAACCAAAAAGGGAAAAAAAAAAAAAAAGTACATTTAGTTTCCTAATGAGACCTTTCGTTTGCATTTTGGGGGGTATCCTAAATTGTATCAAACTATGAAATGAGCCTGTGCGAATATAATCAAGTTGCAGAAGGGTACTCCACGTAATTGAAAATCAAGAGGTGACGGGATTGAAGTCATTACGAGTTGAATTAAAGTAAGTCAGCTTGATTGCATCTAGGCATTTTTATCATGCGGCTTAATTTTTTTTGAACATTTTATACCACATACTACTCATCACCACCAAATATAGCGCTGCCATATGAAGTGCCAAGAGGCAATGCGTCTTAATGGCACCCAGATTTCTACATTTAAAAATAAATTGCTTGATTTGCTTTTTCATAACTGAATCTAACCAAATAACTACTCCTACGCGTTATCTAAATTCCTTGAAGATGTCTAAGGTGTTTACTAACGTGGGATAATTTCAAGAAAAGGTGATTCTGCGGGGACATGGGAAGTGAAAACCATTAATGAAAGAAGCATCTGGACCAGAACGCTAACTCTGGGCTCGACCACAGGCTTTGGGAAAGAGGGCAGAGGATGAGCCGGTGTGACAACCCTATTCTCCATCTGGTTTTCTTTGTACCGTCTTTTCTCCTGATTCATCTTGGCAAGCTCTCTGCTGCATGTGTCTGCGAGGTCCCCATGCGGCCTACTTCAAATGGTTTTGGTGCTTGCTCTATCCAAAATGACAGAAAGTGCTTAAGTACCAGTCCTATGTTAGGAAAAAAAGACTTCCTAATTTTCCTAAATTTGGGTTGTGACTGCTTATCTTGCCAGCCCTACAGCATCAACAAGTTACTAAATCTCCCTCTGCCTTAGTTACCGTATCCGGAAAAGAGGGGTAATAATAGTTTTTTACACACTTACTCATTTATCAAAGACAGAGGTGTTTTTAAAACTTCTCTTAGATCACTAACATTTTATGGTCCAACCTCTTAGGGATTTTGTGGGGATTAAATAAAATAATACATAAAACAATGCACATAAATTGCCTAGGAAAATGAGTATGATGTAGTACTGCTTTAATAAGGCTCTGTCGTTGCGATTATTACCAGCTAGAAATTTTGATTGTTTATTTCCAGCAACACAGTATTCTAAAAAAATAAAAATAAAAATCTCTGCTTAGGGCAAACAGTACAAAACCTTAGTAAACAGGTTTAAAAAAAACAGGTTAAAAAAAAAGGTGACATTTGAGAAAATATTCACTCCCAAGGAAGTCCCTCTTCAAATGAAATAGGGGTAGTTTTGGCTTCCTTCCTTGAGTATAAAAACTCCAGTATTTTCTTTACCTCCCAACAAAAAGCAAAATAAAGGCTTTAAGCCATTGTCGGTCCTTATGAACTCCTTAAAGATAGGAACCTTCAAATTCCGCAAATGCTAACAGATGAAAAGATGTTTGTGTTTCTCCTTGCACTGTTCCAGAAAGCTACGTAATAAAAACTATACTCACCACAGGAAATTAGTTCAAGAAATCATAATAGGTTCATATAATGTAATACTATGCAGCCATTAAAAATGGTGAAGAAAATAATGGTGATGAAATGAATTTGCAATTGGAATAAAAACTACACAACATAACAAACTTACAAAAGCTAGCTGCAATAAAAATATTCAAGGTATGACCCAATTAAAAAAATATTCACTACCAAAAAAGTGTACTGATCATTTTAGTCAGAGCCATTGCTGGTACATATTATTACAATCCTTTAAGAAAACCATACTGAGAAAAGCATAAGAAAAAATACTATCAAAAAGGTATAGTACTGTTCATACAATATGGCTCAGAAATTACATCCATGGACAATTTTCCCAAGAATACAATTCAAAATGTGAAAAACCCGAATTCACAAAGCTATTTACAAACTGCAAAATATTCTGAGCCACCTAAAACTTCCCCCAAATATGAGAAAGATTACTTAATCATTAAATTTTATGGAAAAGACACAAATCTTAAGGAACAAGATCACGTTCTAGGGATCCAATCAATGTTCATCATGGGGGCGAAAGTTAATAATACTGTACTGTACACCTGAAATTTGGTATAGGAGTAGATCTTCAGTATTCTCACGGCAAAAAAAAAAAAAGGAAAATAAATAGCAACTATGTGAAGGATGTGTTAATTAGCTTGACTGTAATCATTTCACAACATATACATATATCAAATCATTACATTATGTACCTCAAATGCACGCAATTTTTCTCAATTATGCTTCAATAAAGCTGGGAGGGGGAATAAGGCCATTTAAAATATTTAAGAAAAAAATAGGTTAAAAAATGAAATTATAATAGATGAATATATCATGCACTACTGTTTTTTAAAAAACTGTACAATTACAGAACAAAGTGAGAAATGTATATAATAAGAATAAAAGTGGGAAATAAAAGTGTATTTATGTTTCAATCTAAAATAAGTAGAGTGTATGTATGTACACAATACACATGCCGAGCAGGGGTTGTATACACATGATCTTAGCTGCCAGATGGAGAGTGGAATTATAGATAAATTTCTTTGTTTTTTTAGTCTCCCCCAAAGTATAATAAAGCCATAATAGTTTTTTCAATGGCAGAATACATGTCACTGATTTAAGAACACAAAGAACGTGAACTAATCTGCAAACACGAAGGAACAACTTGAGTAATCAAAGTCCCCTTTTGCCTGGGAGAAAAGAGATGGGGTCCATCACAAACTGTATTTTAACAGTAGGAAGGGAAAATGATTATGGTACCCAGTGCATTGGTTCTCTTGGATGTCTTCAGCATTCCAGAAGATTTATGCCCTCTTTCCTTTACAGCTTCCTACAGACGCACACAGATTGAACAATGTTAATATCCTGCTTAGTATTTTAACAGGATGTACTCAACCCCACAATAAGTACACTAGACAGTACTCAAAATAATATATTCACCAGGTAAGGCTCTAGAAAAGAGCATAAAAAGCGAATGCATTTTCCCGCTTTTGACTGTGTTCAAAGCTCAAATGTAGTTTCTTGAACCAAGAAAAGAAGTGGGGGGAGTAGCTATTAAAAAATAAATAAATAAACGGTCTTACTATTCAAAGCCTGTCAGGTTAAAACATTCCCAGAGAGACTGATCCTTTTGATAAAACCAGGAGCAAACCTTTGTGCTGTAGCAAAGGCAGCTGTGGAATAATCGCACTAATTAGCTGCTCGAGACAAGCCATTGGCTGTGATACTGGGGGGAAAAAATCCCTTCAATTAACAGTAAAGCATTCTTGAGACATCTTAAATTAAAATTACTAGTTATCAACCACACTAAGACTCCAGATTCTAAGCTCACAACAATATCATTTAAGACATTTATAGAAATATCGTATCAGGGAAAAAATGCGTATTTATACAGTATACCAATAGAAATAAATTGAAACTCCAATAAGGAAAATGTAGCAGAGCTTGGCTAATCGATTATTTTAATACATCTTCTCAAAAAAAAAAAAAAAAAAGAAAGAAAGAAAGACTGTAGTCACTTCACTGCACACACTCCCTGTGGGGTTTTCCACACTGTGAAAGCGACTCCCAGGTCTTCAGCCTTAGCATAGACCCGTCTCTTAGAAAATAAGAGAATCTGCAATTATCACCTTATAGACAAACAAAATCAAGATATCTACGCTTCAAAATGCTAGCAGGGCATGTGAGCCTCAGGTTTTCAACTCAAAGTCGAGGTTTATGTGAGAACAACACGTGTGCCTACGAAAGCTTATTTTTAAAACGAGGACCTGGTGCTTAAGTCATTAATGGTAAGCAAGGAGAGTCGTCCAAATGAATTTAATTTTAAAAGCTAACTGAGCTCATCCAAGGCCCATGAAGCTCAATCTGCATTAGATAATCCTAATTCCGTGAGTCTGATTCTTTTTAATCACATTATGGAAAGGTCATTTATTCGCCAACTAGTCACCGGGGTTTCCTCTGTGCCAGGTGCCGGGAGTATCTGGTTCTAATCTCACGGTGTCTAAAGCCACGGTCACAAAATTTTTCTGAGATGCTCTAAAATTAAGTCAGCTATCCAGATTATCTGACTCTTAAATAGCTCCACATGGGAAGGTGTTCTCACTGTTAGAAATCATGCTTTTACAGTCAAATGAAGGAAAGGCAAATGCCTTTACGAGCATTTCCCCAAAGCAGTGAAGCTACACGCACGACTTCCCAGAGGGCTGCGAATTTCTCAACAGTGATTCAAAGAGGAAGGCCATCAACACTGGACACAAGTTCTAGATCAGTCACTGCTGAGCAGTCTGATCTGTAACGAGCCATTCAATCTCTCTGATCCTCTCCAAACCCCACGTCCTTAATGCCCTGCAGTGATTGAGAGAGCCAATGTCAGCTAAGGTAAAGTCCGAAACACAGCAGCTGTAAAGCACCAGGCAGCCACACCTGCCACCGGAGTCCCCACCTCCACGGCTGAATTTGTAGTTTTACTTCCAACCCTCCTCCTTCTCTGAGATGGTACACGTACATGGACATGTGGTCCAGAGCATCCTATATATTCCTAAATTCAAACAGTAAATTCCACTGCTTTCATCAACCACTTAAAAATATCAGAAATTCCTTGAAATCCAGTCCCCTGCCATGCACACGACATCTGCCCAACCACCCCTCATCTTTGACAGTGATGCCATTAGTCTTTTCCTAGACCTTAGGAGTCAGTTCAGTCTCCCTCTCATGGTCACCCAAGGCAGGAGCCTGGCTGTCAGTTGAAACTTAGTCTCTGGGCTGAAGGAGATAATACACTTTTACCTGCATTTCTTTTTTTTTTTTTTTTAACGTTTTTATTTATTATTGAGAGACAAAGAAAGACAGAGCATGAGCAGGGGAGGGGCAGAGAGAGGCATAGAATCTGAAGCAGGCTCCAGGCTCTGAACTGTCAGCACAGAGCCCAACGCAGGGCTCGAACTCACAAACCGTGAGATCATGACCTGAGCCAGTCAGACGCTTTACCGGCTGAGCCACCCAGGTGCCCCTACCTGCATTTCTTCTCTTCAATTCTTCAATTCAAATCCAGCTCTGCCACTTACTAACCTGTGGCCGTGGCCAAGTTACTCAATCTCTTTGAGCTTCAGTTCTCCTTATTTATAATGACTGCTTAATATATCTGCCTATCAACATTATCGTGTGGATTAAAATCTATAATAGATGTAAAAAAAAAATAGCAAAATGGCAGAGTCCAGTAAACTGAGTTTAAAAATTAGTAGTAAAATAAATACTGAACCATGGACATGCTACTTCTTTTTTGACGCCAAGAAGCAATTTTGTACAAGCCCAGACGCAGGTTTGGACCACAGCAGACCTGTCTCTTAAGATTTAGAGAATCCCTATTTAATGCAGAGAACGTGACAAAGTTTTGCAGGAGTGGAGGGAGATTATTAATCCTGCAATTGTCTCATGAAATATAAAGTAACAAATCCTAGCATTTTTCTCCAGGGAAAATTAATCTTCATTATAATCATTAAGTTGATAGAGCTCAAACCCTAGCATCTGCCTGCACTGGAGTAAAATACAGTTATGTCCAGAAAAGCACAAGGACTGAGGGTCAAATACACACTGAAGACACAGGAAGGCACCACACAGGTGCGAATGCCATGTCATAGGTAGGTTAAGCCACAGGGGTTTCCAAATCCAACAGTGGATGCCACATACTGACCTGAGGACTGTGTCCCAGTCTCCCGCCTTGGACATTCTGATTTCAGGTAAGGTGAAGCTCAGAAATAAGTACATCTATAAAAATTCTGCAGCTGATTCCAACGCCTAGCCACGCTCAAGGAGTTTAGGAGGGACTAGAACGCATATCTCTGATTCTTGGGCAAGAACACTGTTTTCCACATGCGAGGAAATTCACATTCCATCCCCATCTCCAGCAAGCCTGCCAAGAACTCTGAGGAGTCTTTATTACACTGATTTCAACACGTGGAATGGACTGAAATGGATAGTACGAGCTCTCAAACCAAACAAATAAAAACATCTCTCCAGAAAGGCCAATGGATCTTTATGGTTACAACACAACTGCTTTACCAGAAGAAAAAGGAACCAGTAGGCTGAATTTATATAAACTTCCCCCCAAACCAGTTTGTTCCGTCAGCAAAAGGAAATTCTGAAGAATCTTCTATCAGTGCCTCCAAGGGCACAAAGCAGTGAAATAAGAGTTGGCAAATGGATCTGTCTTTTCAAATGACAGTCTGTGTATCCCATGTTGCAGAATGATCAGCCCCTCCATGATCTTCACCTTCCCATTCCTTCTCAAGAAATCACTTTGTAAATGTAAGGACATCCTTTTTACCATGTATGCTAGCACCGAACACCAGTAAGAAAAGATGTTGTTGCTTGTACTTAAAACATCTAAGACTATTATAATCCATATAAATGTGAAAGTACCTCCAAATGTGGCTTCAAAAATTGAGATCTTCCAGACTTCATCGACTCTGGGTTTTAGTGGTCAAGAAAAAAATAAAAACCTGCCAAAATTTTTCTGGTAACGTTACCGGCCCAAACAGTACACACTACAGGTTTCTGGCAGAGAGAAAAGAAAAAGGATTGCAAAGTACAGCTTGTCTTTCTCCTCTCCTTTTCCTCACCAAATATTTGGATGCTTTCCAAGGGTCAGGTTCTGCTAGATGCGAGGAAGATCATGGTGCCCTAAGCGGACAGTACTCCTGTCCTTTGAAGCTCTGTACCTTTCACTGTACAAAAGAAGGAAAACATTCTAAAAAGTACGAACCACCACCAATCACACAGAAGTTAAAATCTGAAATCTTTACTTTTCAACAACACCTAAACTCCAGTGAGACTCTCCTCATCTATTCCGGATTAATATTCTTTTTTTACAAAAAAATGTTTATTGATTTATTTTGAGAGAGAATGAAGGGGTAGAGAGAGGGGAAGAGAGAGAACCCCAAGCAGGCCCCATGTTCAGCAGAGAGCCCAACATGGGGCTCAATCCCATGAACCACGAGGTGATGACCTAAACCTAAATCAGAAGTCAGACGGCTAACCATCTGAGCCACTCAGGCAACCCAAGATTAATATTTTTAAGCTGGTATAAACAAGACTAATCTCAGTAATTGATTAGACTAAAATTAAAGAGAACCCTAATAAGACTCCTAGTATATCAATATTCTTCAAAAGAGGTTACAAAATATGATATCCTGGGGCTCAGAAACAAAAGATTAGTACATTGCTTCATAGGGGCACCTGGATGGCTCAGTCAGTTAAGCATCTGACTTTCAGCTCAGATCATGATCTCACAGTCTGTGGGTTCAAGTCCCTCATCAGGCTCTATGCTGACAGCTCAGAGCCTGAAGCCTGCTTCAGATTCTGTGTCTCCCTCTCTCTCTGCCCCTCCCCCAATCAATGGTCTCTGAAAAATGAATATATGTTAAAAATATTTTTTGGGGCGCCTGGGTGGCTTAGTCGGTTAAGCGTCCGACTTTTGGTTAGGTCATGATCTCGCGGTTCGTGGGTTCGAGCCCCGCATCGGGCTCTGTGCTGACTGCCAGCTCAGAGCCTGGAGCCTGTTTCAGTCTGTGACTCCCTCTCTCTCTGATCCTCCCCTGCTCACGCTGTCTCTCTCTCTCTCCTAGAAATAAATAAAACATTAAAAAAATTTTTAAAAAAATATTTTTTAAAAAGAACATTTCTTTATATAAAAATTTTGTCCTCTTTTATTTTCTATTTTTTTAATATTTTAATGTTTATTTATTATTGAGACAGAGAGAAACAAAGCAGGAGTGCAGAAGGGGCAGAGAGAGAGAGAGAGAGAGAGAGAGACAGAATCCGAAGCAGATTCCAGGCTCTGAGCTGTCAGCACAGAGCCCGACACAGAGCTTGAACGCACAAACTGCAAGATCATGACTGAGCCGAGGTAGGACGCTTAACCGACTAAGCCACCCAGGCGCCCCTATTTTCTATTTTTGTACATGTTGCATAATGTAATACATATAACATTACTACAATATGGCACATGTTGAATAATGTAATGTAGTTACAATATAATGCGTATAACATATAAACATTATAGACGTGTTTATAATTTATAAATAAACTAAAAATACGTTGTGAGAGTTTGCTTGCAAAAAAATTCTTTAACTAGGAAGGATTACCAAAAATGTTTAAGAGACCTCAGTAATATATGACCAGTGTTCTTCCAGGCAATTTTCATCATCAGATTTTTTTTTAAGTGGGTTATTTTCACCACTCCCAGAGTTTCTCACTTCTGTACACTCCGTAACTAGGGAGAATGTCAATTCTTACTAAAAGACATTTTCAACCAAGGATACGAGGATGTCATTTCCTCATTTTATGACCACAACTGTTCTCCAACTTGCAGAGGCCACCAGGGGCTGGCGTATTCTTAGCATTCAATTCCCTACAGGAAAGTGCCTCTGAGAGCCAGGCCATCAATAGGTTATAAAACCTATAAACTTAAGGTGCCCCACACTCAAGTTTTCTGTCTTTCACATCAAGTTTCCTTCCACTAGGCCACACTCTGGAACCCTTGCATACTCTGTCCAACTGTGGAATCCCATTCACACCTAGCTGCCATGTTTTAAAAGGCTCTGAAAAATTCATCGCCTATAAGGCGCAAGTAATTGTTAGGCCATGACATGATACTCTACCTGCAGTATTTTAAAAGGAAGAACTTTCTTTACATATGCCTAGGACCTACCTACCAACATAGGAAGTCGAAATATTGTGTGGAAATCAAGACAAAAGCATAAGTGATGGCCTCCTGGGCAGCCCAGTACCCTGCCCCACTTTTTTGGTAAAGCACCCTGATTCCATCTGGAAGGACTAGCCTCCTCACTTTCAGTTCACGAGGTTTTGACACTGCTGCTGACTCCAGGTAGGGAAACCCAACCCAGGACTGGCCAGTCGGCATATCCATCCCATGGGCCGTGCTCCAAAGCAGTTCAGCAAGAGTCAGTCCGATGCTTCGGACTATAACTACTGGGGTAAAAGAACTCTCCTTATGCAAAGACTTGGAAAGACAGTGGGATGTAAATCTGGAATTTCCTAGGCCAACTGCAAAGAAAGTCAAACTAGGTGAAACAGTAATGTGGACTGACGGAAGAAACAGCGGACAGAGAAGAGAGAAATGTAAAGAAGGAGCCAGCGTTTGGATGACGCTGAGCAAATAAATCAAATGATCTTAGATAAGCCCTGAAAACCCTGAACACTGGATATTCATTTGCAAAGGCCAGTCAGTCTCCATTTTTTATTAAGCCAGTTTGATGTGCCCTGCAATACCACAGCTGGTGTTGGTGACATTTTAGAAAACATCAGTCATCCTGAAAAAAATAAAGTTTCGGCCTAAAGTCTGCAACTCACACAATCCGATATCCATTTTCCTATTTTCTCCTTGTTTTAGCTGGTGCAGTGCTACTCACAATATTACCCAGCTTTCCAGGAACTAAGTTAGCTTCATGTCTAAGTTCTGCCATCATGTCTCCTAGACATTGGCTGTAATGGCTAGAAGCCCAGCAGCCACTCTGGACTGCAAAGATGAGGCCGAGACTTAAGAAAGAAGCTGAAAGGAGCACCTGGGTGGCTCAGTTGGTTAAGCATCCGACTTCAGCTCAGTTCATGACCTCACGGTTCGTGGGTTCGAGCCCCATGTTGGGTTCTGTGCTGACAGCTCAGAGCCTGGAGCCTGCTTCGGATTCTGTGCCTCCCTCTCCCTCTCTGCCTCTCTTGCTCTCTCTCTCTTTCTTTCTCAAAAATAAACATTTAAAAAATTTTTGAAGAATGGAGCTGAAATATGCATAGTCCTTCATGACCTGGCCTCCCTGAGGACAGGATTCTTTTTTTATGTTTTATTCACATAAAGACCTCCTAGCACCCAGAAGAATACTTGGCACACAGTAGGATCAAATAAATACATGTTCAATGAATAAACTTGGTGTCTCTATCCTAACAAATACTCCACTTCTTAAAATCAGATATTAGAACCTTAGTGTTCGAAGACCTTTAGTCAAACCATTTGCTTAAATCATCATCCAGTGACAGAGACTGTATTTTTCCCAAGAGCTCTGGGCTCTAGAGACCTACTGTATTTCCTTAATTCTAAGACAAACCTTCTGTCTACATTTTAAGATTTCTCAAGTCAGAATAGATCCTATAATCGACGTATATATTTAGTAGATCTCTTGCCCCAAATAGCTGCCTTATAGTTATTATCAATAGTGAACTGGATATAAGGAAATACAGTTGAGAGACCAATACTATGGCACTAGACTAACTGTGTCCCCCCTCAAAAACTCAAACGAGGAATGACTGGAGTAATTCAGAAATCTGTGCATTGCAGAAAACCACTCACTAAAAAGGCAGAGGAGGAAACATCAATTCATTCAGTATCTTAAATGAAAATCCATAGAACATAACAGAAAAGAGCAGAAGTCCTGAAGCTAGAAAACCTAAGGTTGAAAATGTATCTCTATCATGTCTCAGTTACAGGACATGGGCAGGATTTTTCACCTGCCCAAACCTCAGTTTTCACGTCTGCAAAATGGAAGGAGAAAAAAACTACCCTAGCCAGAGAGCAATTATGAGAACCAAATGTGTTAATACAGGTTAGAATGGTGGCCAGCACACCATGTGGACCATAAGTAGAAGTTATAGTATCCTATGTTTTAATTCTTGGTTTGGTATCCTCAGCATCTTCTTAATATCTCAAAACTAGTGAAAACTGACAAGTTATTTTCTAGGAAGCCAAAACTCTTAGAATGTTGCTTTCTGCCATGGTGTTCTTTTGCTTTCCTAGAGGAAAATACAAAAGAAACAATTAATTCACAGCGTGTGCCCTCCCTAAAAGAACAGGCACAAAGAAGTTAATAGGCAACAGCTCAGTGAACAGTTTTGTCAAAGATGTGTGCTAAGAATTTCATTCTGAGAGTTTAGAAGGGAAGCATGCTCCTATGGTGAGTATTTTCTTTAAGCAGAAAAAGAAATTCAAAATCAATTAAGCAAAGGCAGTTCAAATTAGGAACTGAGTTTGGTGTAAACTCAAGGGTGATGTCGTCACTGTCCTTAGGCTGCATCGGAATGGGATGTTTTATCCTTTCATGGCATCTGTTAATTTGCATAAAATTAATGTTAAAAAATTAGTTAAGTTACAGAGTACATTCTTGTTGGGTATGAATCACAAAAAGCAGTCATCATCTCCCTAACTATTATCTGATTTGCGAGAAAGAAATTTATAACATTTCTAGCATGACATTTTAAATGCATAATTAACATACAAAAAATTTGTTCATAAAATGCTAGTGTTTTTTTTTTTTTTTTTCAGAGAAATAAGTAAACTGTTTTTAGGACCTACGGAATGAAAAATATAAATGAAAGCAAACTTAATACAGCAAAAATCGCGCAAAAAAATAGAAATTATTTTAAAGGCTACTGTAAGGACTTCTAGATGCAACTACTGAACATAATGAACTCAAACTGCACTTCAATTTGTGGGGATTTATTTTTTTAAGAATCAAATTCTAAAAATAGTTCTGCTACATTTAGTATTTTTCCACGATTCTTGTTGTCTTTAAACACACCTTCACAAGCTGCTGAACATAATGCTTTTCTGACTTAATCACAACCTCTCTCATGACCCAGGAACGTTCAGTAAATAATTATTAAGCTACAAAGGTGGCTTTTGCATAAGTTGATTTGCTTGAATGCCTATTCACTTAGGCACAGAGCTTTTAGTATTGTTTTCAAATCTTATCACCTAACATTGAAAGTAAATGTTAAGGGGGGGTGAGGGGGGCACTATCATCTACTTGGTCTTTCTCTTTTCTAGTATTTCTTTGAAACTGCCCATTTCAAACTTGTGCTACACTTCTATACCAATGCAGCTGACTCTGATGGTTGAATGTTTTGTTTTCCTCTCAAAGAGAAAAAGAAATCAATATACAGAAATGCAAACGCGATGTTTATAAATGCAACTGCTACTGTTCCACAGTAAGGTTTAAAAAGAAAAAAGGAGAAAGCAAAAAATCCAAAGTGTTTGCAAGAGGGCAATTTTGACAAATGCTACTGCTAGGAACACTTGTTTTCCTGGAGAAAATCCTTTTTTGTTCATGACGAAGCTGAGCTGCAATCTACCCCATCATCATAAATCAAGCTCTGTTCTCAGATTGTTCAAGCGGTCATTTTTTGGGGCATTATTAATTGAAGACCGACATTCAATTTTAAACAAGAAGACAAAGCTAATGGGCCAGCATTTCCATCGCCCCCACACCCCACATATTAGTTGTTATCCTCGTCCCAGTCACATACTAGAGGCTACAGCTGAAGCTGATTAAAGCCACAGTCACAAAGTAACAGTTCCAGTATTTTTAACTCCCAATAAAACCTTCCCGTTCTCTAGCCTCCCCCTTAAAAAAAAATCGCTCCTGTTAAGTGGTCCCAGGATTATTTCCAGAATAAAACTTCACTTACAGATATAAGCTTTCAAAGGAGCAAGGCATGAACATCTGAACTCTAAGCGCCTCCATCTTTTTTCCTTTAAGGTGCTCTGCAAGCCCTTGGCGAAGAGTGAAAGTCAAAGTTAGTTCTGGCACCGGCTGTGTCACTAGGGGTGGCTCCTGATAAGGCCCTGGAAACTCCAATCCAAACACAGCTTGTGCTAGAACGGTGCCTGGTGTCTGTCTGCAACAGCAGACCTGTTTAATCCAGTACCTACTGTACCTGCAAGACAAAAATGCTGCCTCACACTGCTAAAGGGGCGACGCAAGGACCCGGGCTGGCCAGCAGTTCGCCCAGCAGCCAGCTGAGCACCTCACGATGCTCTCTTAGCCTTCCAGATCGCAGGTAAAGGCTGACGCTTGCAGCGGCTGCGCGTCAGTTAGTGGAGAACTTCAAAGGGAGGTAATTTCACATCCCAGGGAATTTTTAACACTTAACAAAGTCCCAGAATTTAGGAGAGCTATAGGATTGCTTGCGTCCCTTCTCAGTTTGGGAGATCTTGGGCATTTCTGGAACCGGAGCTGATGATCGGACCTGCTCTCCTACTGGCAGGCTAGAGATCCAGGCAGACTTCCTCACCCTCAGACCCCAAGGGGATGAGGGCTGTCCCTGCCCGGCCCTGATGGGAGCCAAATGCAAGCTGCATCTAATTGTGGGCACCATCTTTTAGGACGTACACATCTTCAGGCCATGTATCTATATATTCTTAGACTGTCAATTAATTCTGGACGCACTGGTGTACAAGACGAAAAAAAAAAAATAACAACACCTGTCCTCAAAAGACATTTTAAAATTCCAACATGACAACATCAATATTATCAAATATTGATGGAAATCCTACAGACTCAGCACACCAGAGTGCTGCTGTTATGAAAATATGTAAGTTTGTCTCTACATACTATTCAAAGGTCAGAACAAAGGCCTGTGACACTGGCTAGCTGTGTACCCTGGGCAAGTTACCTCAGCTCTCGGTGCCTAAGAGCTTATCTGCAAAGTAAATGATTGGAAAACAATGCATTCTCTACAAGCCATAATCAAACTTGAATTCCATAGTGTAATGAAATTATCTTTGTTTTAACCTCCCTTTAATAATAGGACATGTCTAGCCAGAAGTCTCAGGCAGGCTATTTCTAGTTCTTTCTATTCTTTGCTCATTTGTTCATTCATTTATTCTTTTGTTTAATAAATATTTATAGGATACCTACTATGTCCCAGGGCAATGTGTACTCTTGGAGTTTATGGGCTAGTGGGACACACATATTAAATAATCACACAATCAGATAATGCTACATGTAATAACTGCTACAGGGAGCTGGAAAGCTTGGCTAAAAGAGAGCCAAGATTGGCTACTGCAATAGTCCTGGTAGAACATGATGATAGTTCATGGGGGATGAGGGAGCACTGAGGTTGGAAAGGGTGAAGAGAAGTGCAGAAGAGTGAACAGAGTACTGACAAAACTAAAGACCAATACAAAGACCGGGGGTCGGGTAGGAAATCCAGGTCCCTAATGTAATAATTGCATTCACTAGCTATAGTTATTGAGCACGTCCTACACACCAAGTATTGTGCTGGGTACTGGTGTAAACAGAGGACTAAGATGCTACACTATTCCCCCCACTACCCCACCCAACCTCTCTTCTCCTGCCTCTGTCACAAAATGTCATGAAAATAAAGGATAAACGTTCTGGTGTCAACTTATCCAGGCTGAAATTCCACCACTTACTAAGTCTGTGATTTTGCCAAAATTTACCAAACTTTTGGTGCCCCAGCTTCCTCCCCTGAGAAAGGCAACTGTTAAGTGCCTATCCCATAGGTGTTGTTACAACTGAATAAGAAAATATAGTGATGTGTTTGGCATAGTCTCTGACATGCCAATGTCTCAACTAAGAAACACCTTATGGTTATGATGGCGGTTGAGGCTGTTATCCTTGATTGACACTGACCGATCTAGAGAACCAAAGGAAAAAGGACATAGTGGGAAAAAACTCATAGAGAAAGGAGAAGATGAAGGAAAATAGAGAGGGTAGGATATGACCATACCAGAACATTTAAAGGATAGCTAGATTATCTTTAAAAAGACTGAGCTGGACTTCCTCTTACTTTGGGCACTATTTGAAAGTACATTGAGTTACATGGTACAGGGTAAGTTTTAGAACTGAAACCCTGATTTATTACATGCTTACACACAGGGAAAATTTGTACCCTCCATGAGATCTCAAATGTTGACCATGAAACCAATGGTATCAATTCCAGCCATTCCATCAGGGACACAAAGTGGTGCCAAATGCTACCCTGGCATGTTCAGCCAATGACATCGCCTGACCTTTCATCCCAGATAATCTGCCACCCCCAATAAGGCTGTCCATTGACTGTTTACATAAGTATTTAAATAAAATTACTCTTAAGGGGCATGTGTTCAATTCTTCATAGTACTTTAGAAAGATCTATACTACATCATTGTTCTTGGAAAGTCTTCTTGGCCACAGCATTGAAATACTCACCAGCAAATGGAGGAAAGTTTGACTTACATGTGTATATATGCTGTCATCTACAAAATTTATGAGATATTACATACATTTCTCCAATACTAAAACAACAATCTGCTTAACACATACACACACACACACACACACGCACAGGAATAAAAAAAGGGGCAGAGGTCTCGAATAAATGTTTTTCAGAGAAGACATACAGATAGCCAACAGACACATGAAAAGATGCTCAACATCACTCCTCATCAGGAAAATGCAAATCAAAACCACAATGAGATACCATCTCACACCTGTCAGAATGGCTAGTACAAGAAATGAAAAGTACTGGCAAGGATGTAAAAACAAAGGGAACCCTCAAGCACTGTTGGTGGGAATGTAAATTGGTACAGCCACTATGGAAAAGAATAAAAAGGTTCCTCAAAAAATTAAAAACAGAACTACTATATGATCCAGTAATTCCACTTCTGGGTATCTACCCAAAGAAAACAAAACACCAATTCAAGCTATATATTACTGCAGCATTATTTACAATAGCCAAGATATGAAACTCTAAGTGTCTAATGATAGATGAATGGATAAAGAAGATGTGTACACACACACACACACACACACACACACACACACTGGAGTATTACTTAGCCATAAAGAAAATGAAATCTTACCATTAGTGACAATATGGACGGATCTAAAGAGTATTAAGTGAAATAAGCAAGAGAAAGACAAATACCATACAATTTCACTTACATATGGAATCTGGAAGACAAACGAACATACACACAAAAAGAAACACTCATAAATAAAAAGAAAACAAACTGGTGGTTGCCAGAGGGGAAAGGAGTGGGAGGATAGGCAAAACAGGTGAGACTAAACTTTCAGTTACAAAATAAATATGGCATGGGTACAGAAAGTGCAGCAGAGGGAATACAGTCAATAGCATTGTAATAACTTTTTACAGTGACAGGCAGTAACTACAGTAATTACACTTATCACAGTGAGTGTTCTGTAATGTATTTGTTATTTCAGTATGTTGTACACCTAAAACTAATATAATATTGTATGTCAACTATACCTCAATTAAAAATGTAAAAACAAAATAAAATACCAGTCCTCAAGTTGTCACCTAGTTATTCAAAAAATGTCTTAGAGGAGCAGGAAGCTTGTCTTTTTTGTTCACCACTGTATCCCTAGAACCTAGTGGAATACACTTGTCTGTGGTTGATGTTCAATAAGTATCTTTAAAATGGGGGTCCCTGGGTGACTCAGTCAGTTGAGCATCCAACTCTTGATTTCAGTTCAGGTCATGATCCCAGGGTCATAGGATCAAGCCCTGGATTGGGCTCCGTGCAGAGCGTGGAGCCTACTTAAGATTGTCTCTCTCCCTCCCTCCCTCCCTCCCTCTCTCTCTCTCCTCCCCTCTGCTCTTCTCCCCTACTTGTGCACACAATCTCTCTGTCTCTCTTTCTTTCTTTCTCTCTCTCCTAAAATAAAAAATTTTTTAAAGTTACTCTTTTAAAAAATATTTAAAATGAATTAATCTATAACACGAAGGTAACTCTCTTGTGCACATCTGTATTATCCAGATGCGTATCCTAAGTGCATGTACGTATGTATTTGCATGCGCGCGCACACACACACACACACACACACACACATACACAAACACACAAACCCTAAATTTAAACACACTAAGAAATGCAATTGGAGAAAAAGGAAAAATAATATAAAAAAAATAAAACACCAAATGCAGAATAAAAATATTACCTGTATTCCAATACATTTGAAATCTTAATTACTACTCCCTGCCCCGATTTTCAGCAAAAAACTAGAGTCATCAGAATTCTTACTGACCTTTCCAAAGACGATCTTAACTAAAATGGAACTTAAAACTATCAACCAACCAAGTGACAGCCAAATTTTCCTTTGGATGCTAAATTTGGGCCTTGGAATCCTTTTGGAAGGAAAAATCCAGTCGCTATGTTGAATGGGTGAGAGAAGAGATAAGATGTTTTACTTGTTACCCTGTCTGAAACTCAGCTGAGGAAAAGTAGAATCCTTATCACTGTAAGAATTCTTATTTTACTTGGATATCAAATGTTTTATTGCTCCCACGGCATACCATTTTCTTCTTTCTTTTCTTCTGATAGTCATTGCTCTTTTTAGTAAAGTCACCCTTCTGCTACTCACTGACGGTTAAGAGCCGAGGGCTCATTGTGTGCCCAGCATTATTCTGATGCATGAACTACCTCCCACAGCCACTTTAGGAAGCATGGACCTTCTCTTCAAATGTCCCAGTATGATCCCAGTGAATAGTTCCCAAGCCTGGACTCCTATGACAAGCAAGCACTTGGGGACTCTTCACCCCACCCTACACCCTCAAAATCAATGCAGGAGCATTTAAGGTCATGGATCTTTCCCAAAACTAATGACTGAATGAGACTCTAGCAGGTGAGTTTGGAATTCTGTGTTATTTGAAAAATCTTCACTAAAGTCTAATGTGAAGTCAGGCCCAGGAACCATTAATATAGAATATATTGTAACGTATACAATTACAGGGGTGCCTGGGTGGCTCAGTCAGTTGAGCCTCCGACTTCAGCTCACTCATGATCTCATGGTTCATGGGTTCAAGCCCCACGTCGGGCTCTGTGCTGACAGCTAGCTCAGAGCCTGGGGCTTGCTTCAGATTCTGTGTCTCCCTCTCTCTCTGACCCTCTCCTGCTCACACTTTCTCTCTCTCTCTCTCTCTCTCTCTCTCTATCAAACAAATAAAAACTTTAAAAAAATTTTTTGAATATATACAATTATATATAATATATTCTATGTAAACTATGTAAGAGTGGCAGGAAAATACCCCAGAAAGTAAGTACCCTTTATTTGTTGAAAAAAGAAGTTTCTACTTGTAGAGTTTAATCTTTTAAAGCATCCACTTGCAATTATTATGGACATGCTTTGAATGTTTGGTGAAAGCCTTATTGTGAGGTAATTACAGAGTACCGTGGGAGTGATGACGAAACGCAAAAGACTCTCAAAAGTAACAAGTACACACCCTCCTCTCCCCACATGTCAGTGTGCTCCCTGGAAAAAGGCTGAAGCGCTGACAGGCCCTGCGGGCCGCCTTCTCAGGGCCGCGTGCAAGACAACAGTGAAGAGGCCAGGGGCTCTGCTCTTCAGGGGCTCATACCAGGGAAACCCGAACTCCCACACCCGTGCCCATCGTAAGACTGGGCTGAGAGGAGACCTGTGCCAGGTGTTCTCCTTGGCCTCCTCCTCACCTTTCAGAGGAGGGCTTTGCAGGTGTGACGTTTTTGCCTCAGAGAGGTCTTCCCTGTCACCCCCACCTCACACACCCCCAAGTTATGATCATTTTATTTGTCAACTGTCTTTCGTCCTTAAGGGCAGGGTCCTTTGTATTTATTTTATTCTCAGTGCCTGGCACAGAGTAAGTGCCCGATAAATATTTGCTAGCCGGATGGCTGGATGGGTGGAAAGAAGGAAGGAAGGAAGGATAGATGAGCAACAAAATTAAAAAAGATCAGTAAGAAAGGCCCTCCAAAGTACAATCTGAAGCATTTAATTAATTAGGAAGGGCACATCAACAAACATAAATGGGAAGCACAATTATATCCTATGTTTGGATGCTTTCAGTTGCTGAACACAGTTGACCTTCATGAGTAAGGACTGAGGTACAAAGTTACAAGAAAGTGGTCCGGCAGTTCCAATCTGAAGCCCTCAGAGGCTGACTGAAGGCAATTTTTAATGACCACCTATTTGCAGAAATAACTGTTCAGGACCATTCAATCACGATTATCTCTTTCATCCTGTTTCTATTTTCTTCTACTACCAAGAACAGATCTCACTGTAAAAACGATGGCCTAGCATCTTCTGAAAGACGGCTCATTGTACCTAGCACACAAAGAAGCCTTTTAAGGTTGTAAGAAGGAAAAGCAGACGAGACCAAGATGACCCCAGGTAAACTTGATTTAGGCTCACTGTGACATTTTTAAAGAACCATTTAAATGCTTATGCAAACATCCAGAAAGAAAAATTAATTCTTTTTAAGACTGTTTAGAAAAATCTGTCCTGAGAATAAAAATATAATCGGCAAAGAGGCATTTCAAATGTTGTCTGAAGTCAATTTTTAAACAATTAATGAAAGGAGAGATACATGAAATAATAGTTTGGCCTTTCACTGAATATAATAATCAATTTTATTATTAATTTCAGGTTAACTTCCTATCTTGAGCTTTCTGAGATTCTCTTAGGGTTCACTTCAAAAGAAACACTAAAGAGATTCTTGCACTAAAGAGATTCAGAGGCTGTTTCTTTGTTATTTGGGGTATTTTGCAATAAGCAGATCACAATCTACAATACGGGCCAAGTTCATGAGACAACAAGGAGCTGGAGAGACAAACACTGATGAGATTATGCCACCTTGATTGGCATTTCTTCAAACGGGAAATTTAGTAAAACTGCAATTTACTTTCCTTTATCTAGGAAAATAAACAGGAAAAGATAAGGCTGTTGTCATTGTGGGGGCCCAAAGTTACTTAGAATGTGACTTCATGATAAATAAAATTTTCCACTTCAGGAGTTTAAAACCATAGTATTTTTCTCTCACCGTAGTGTTTAACGCGTAACTCATTTAAAAATAAAAATGTGGACTTCTCTTTTATCGTAGTCCCTTTTCGGAAGTAATGAAAGACTAAGGAGTAAAGGAGCACATAGGACGTCTCTGCCACCCTCTTTTTTTTTTTTTTTCTTACAAATAGTTTATTGTCAAATTAGTTTCCACATAACACTCAGTGCTCATCCCCACAAGTGTCCTCCTCCATGCCCATCCCCCCTCTCCCCTCTGCCACCCTCTTAAGGGTGTTGAAGACTCCAGCAGGAGTGAGTACCACCACCACCATCATGTTCATCCTCTAAGACGTCAGCTTCTTCCTTCTTCACGGCAGGAATCAAGTCATTAAAATATGTTAAAGCAACGTAATATTCTGCTATTAGAAATGGCCTCCACAGGGGCGCCTGGGTGGCTTAGTCGGTTAAGCGTCCGACTTTCGCTTAGGTCATGATCTCGCGGTTCGTGGGTTCGGGCCCCGCATCGGGCTCTGTGCTGACTGCCAGCTCAGAGCCTGGAGCCTGTTTCAGAGTCTGTGACTCCCTCTCTCTCTGACCCTCCCCTGCTCACTCTGTCTCTCTCTGTCTCTAAAAAAAAAAAAGAAAAAGAAAAAGAAATGGCCTCCACAGACCACCACAGCTGCTGAGGTGGGGGGGGGGTCTATCCTTCCCAACCTACTATCTCTGAAAGAGGTATCGGCATGAACAACTCAAAGAACACCTACATCCCTTCTGGTCCAAAGAGGAGCTGGAAAAGAGCACGAAGAGAAGGAAGGGATGGATCAGAGAAGGAAGGGATAGATCTTTTGTCAGCTAAACTTTCTCCTCGTGTAAATTTAGTACTTGTATTCCCAACACTGAGCTGAATGTAGAGACAGACTGTTTCTCGTGGACAATCGAGCTATGGTGGAAGGTGGTATGGAAGTCAAGAGGGAGGAACAAAAACTCCAATTTGTACAAGATGTCGTAAGGACCCAGAACACAGTTTCAATCAGTGGGCCGCAATCCTCTGAGAAGTCACTGTTTTATAAATAAATGAGCAGCTGAGATGTCTCTCCAATGGATACAAACAGAACCACTTTTCAATCAAAGACAACATAGTGTGGTGGTGCATGTAAACCACACACACACACACACACACACACACACACACACACACAAACACACACACACACTGTGTTCATCTCATTATTTCACCTTGGGCAAGTCATTTCATTTCTGAGTCTTAAAATCTGCATCTGTAAAATGGGGCATGAATATTACCTATTTGATGGATTAATGTGATAATTAAATGACATAACGCAAATACTTAGCACAGTGCCTAAAAAAAACAGCACTCGGGGCACCTGGGTGGCTCAGTTGGTTTTGAGTGTCTGACTCTGGATTTTGGCTCAGGTCATGATTTCACGGTTTGTGAGAGCAAGCTCCGTGTCAGTCGGGCTCTGTGCTGGCAACATGGAGCCTACTTGGGATTCCCTCTCTCCCTCTCTCTCTCTTTGCCCCTCCCACATATGCCTGCTCCCTCCCCCCATGTACGTATGTATGTATACACACACACACACACACACACAGACACACACACACATTTGATTTCAGAATACTACATGGATAAAAAGTCAGCCTTGAGAACCTCAAAACTATGGCAAATAAAAGTTACCATTTGGAGGCAACAGTGAAGACGCTTTTGAAAACAGATATTTGAAGAGGTTATACAGATCCTAAGTATATATACACAAGCTCAGGAAAGGTCCAGACAGATATTTGTGAAGAATACATTCAAAATGAATAAGCAAAAATGAAGAGTTGATGATCTGTAGCTTTTGATAGTGGACAACTAACTATGCCTCTTCAATGGTTGTCTTAGCTACAGGCAAAAAATTCTAGCCCAGGGAACCCTCTGCTCTGACTCAGTAGGTCATTTATGTTTTGAACTTGTATTTTTACTATATAAATACACCCAGAAGTCAAGCAGGAAATCATGTATTTAAATAAGCAAAACTATAACAAATAGAACTTCTCTGTGTTCAGTAGATCACCTTATGTTAAATTTGTGTTACTAGTCAAATTTCCCAAACTTCTAAAGCATCTCAGCATTGACTCTTATTATAATGACTTCCTGTTTCAGTTATGCTGAGCAAACAGGATTTAAAATGAGAAAAATAATATTTGTACATAAATCCTTCCTGTCTGTTGATTACATCCAATCAATCATAATAAACTCAATATGTATTAGCGCCTGCACCTAATTTATACCGCAGGGAGTCCTGCCTATAATCAAAGTATATATTTATGTGAATAACAAAATGTTAAAATAACAAACATTTTAAATTAGTGGCCTGTGTAATTTCAAGTAACACTGCCATAAACTAACAAAAAGGAAAAATTAAATCTGCTTTAAGAAATTAAGCCATGTGTCCTTTAACAAAGAATAGTGCCAGCAAAGCTACATAATTTTAACATTTACTAAGTATTAATTAGCTGCCAGGTATCAGGCATAACAGCAAAGCAGATGCAGATAACAATAACCATTCCTATTCAGGCTTATCTGGCTTCTAATATCAAATCACATTATTTTTCATTTTTAAGAAATGCAGACTAAATCAGGAATTTAAAAAATAAGAAAAATCAAAATATTCTCATTCAAACTACTCCTTCTAACAGGAACAAGCCCCAAGTAAAAATCAAACACCTTGGACACTTTCTGTGGGCTCTTATTGTTAAACTATGTCTCTCATAGAGCAGAACCAGGATGTAGCCAACAGTGTGTGCCATTATACAAGCCAGACTTAAAATAGAGGACCCAGGCTCCAAATATCACCAATGAGCTGTCTGAGTTGCCTGCCAATATGGACCAATCAGGACGAGGCTGTTCCAACCAATCAGGAGGAGACATTACTTTTTTCCCTATACCTCCTCAACCCATTGGACCAGAGCAGGAATCGGAGAGGGGCTTTCTCTGTATTAAGGGGCCTCCCCTTTCTGTTCTGGGAGGCCACCCTGACCACTCTTTTGCCTTCAGCTGTAGTCCCAATAAAGCCTTGATTTTTGGATCTGGTATCATTTCTATCAATGGGAGCCCCAGGAACTTGAGGGAAATATTTTTTTGGAGCACCTATTATGACCCAGGCTCTGTTGGATATTCTTGACATAAATCACTGATCTCAGGGACTGTAGAGCCTGAAGAGAGAAATGTTTTGGAATGCCTCTGAATGCTCAAATCACTTATTAATTTAAACAGACAATTTGAAAACTGTGTGGCTTTGCGACCTTTAAGCACTATCCACAATGATATTCCCATTAACAAGGATGCTTGCTTTCTAATTCTGTATCGAAGATCAGTGTATTTTCTTTTTTTCTTCTTTTTTTGTTTTTTTATTTATTTCTGAGAGAGAGAGAGAGAGAGACAGTGTGAGCAGGGGAGGGTGAGAGAGAAAGGGAGACACAGAATCTGAAACAAGCTCCAGGCTCTGAGCTGTCAGCACAGAGTCCAAAGCAGGGCTCGAACCCACAAACTGTGAGATCATGACCTGAGCCAAAGTTGGACGTTTAACCAACTGAGCCACCCAGGAGCCCCAAGATCAGTGTATCTTCATTTACAAGTGTGCCAGACAGGAAGTTTTAATTTTTTGAAAACAATGACATCGTGTTTCTATCTCATTTTTAAAAAGGGCAGGGAGGAGAGTGGATAGAATTCATCATACTGTCACAATGACAACTATACCTTGTATTTGCATATCACACCTTATCTTTATTTCATCACTTTAATTTAAATAAAGACACTAAGGGACAGGGAGTGAGGTGAGTATCTTACCCAAAGTAAGGATGTTAAATAAGGTATATATGTGGGGTTTGAAACTCCCATGCCTTCCTTTACACATCTCTGTTCCAAGTTTACCTGAGCTACCCAACAATCACAAAAGCAGACTAAATTCTATAATTAGAAGCCTGCACTGCACTGGCCTCTTTAGTTGTCTCTGCCCCACACCCCACATCAGATTCTGAATTCTATGAATGCATAAAGCAGGTCTGTTTAGTTCACCTCCTCATTCTTGAATCAGGCACCATTCCAGATCCAGAGAACATGCCCCCAAACTAGTTGTCAATGGGCTAAATGATTAATTAATTGACCATGGTGCTCTTTTGGACCACTTCTGACCATGATTTACCTTAAAAAAACAATAAAATAAAAAAGGAATGAAGCCTGCTTCTGTGCATAGTTATGCCAAGCATGAATTAAATTAATGGTATTTGCTAGAAGAAAGCATAAACACACAATTTTTGTCCACATGTAACTTAATCTAATTGGAAAAGAGAGTGAGAAAATGTGAGATATCAGCACAATTTATACTTGTTAATGAAGGAAGGAAGCGTTCGAAAAAGAATTAGTAAAAAAAAAAAAAAATCCTTTTTAGGGGAAACAAGGCCTTTGTGAAATGAGGAGTAAATGATGAAGTTCCTTTGGCAAAGATGGTAAATCTTGAGCAGTTTGCCAAAGTGTAGGATACAAGATGATCTCAAATGGAGACTCATAGACTCCACAATAAATAACCATGGAATTACACAGTGAGAAAAGCCCTTTCAAATTTCTTTCATCCCAGGAAAACTCCCTGTTTGATGCTAATATGTCTTCAAGCTCTCAACACTTGCCCTTTGTAACCAAAAATGCTCAGACCTCAGGCACTTCCAGACAAGACACCTTGTAAGAATCTAACTTTTCTTCCAATTTTATTGCATTTATTTTATATATACTTCCACTTGTGGTTTCCATTACATCATTCCCTTTAAAACACATTTTTAATTTTTGTAAGTCCCCACATAGAAAATGGGGGCAAAAGTCATCAAGTTAGCGTGAGAATAGCTAAAATTTGGGAAACACTGATTGAAAGAAATGAAGAATGTGCTGGAAGCTTTCAGAGGTAACAAGATCAAACACAGCCTAGAAATAGGGACCTACTCTACTGCAGTGAGAAGCTCAGACAGCTACAAAGAATTTCAGCCTGATAAAGAAAATCACGTAGGGTTCTGAAAGCACTGTAAGTGGGCCTAGCCCCAGCCTCTCACCTAACAGTGGAAAATGAGCATGACTCTCAGATAGGATTCCATCCATACAGGGAGAGTGGGGACTTGGCCAAGGAGGACTGAGAATATCACAATGAAAGTGACACACCACATTTGTTGACAGTGCCTGTAAACAAGGCCTCCATCCAGGAAGAAAAGGGCCTGGGGGCGGCACGGGGCTGTGGGGTGGGGGGGGGTTGTTAATGGGCAGGGCAAGGCTGGGTAGAACACAACAGGCATGTTTCATGTTACTGCTTCAATATATAACAACTTCTCCTCTCTCAGTGTGAAGGTCACTTCTACCTGTGTTACCTCCTAGGGCACAAAGATAGCTTATAGTCCACTTCTGTTTTAATTTGTTTTTTTCTTAATTTCATAATGAGGTGCCAAGAGATTTCCAGTACAGATTTTCCCCACTAGCTGTATAATACTTTCACTCACTAGGTGGAGCCAACTTTATAGTGCTTTGGGATTTATGGACAGGTTTGTGTTGCACTTAAAAAAAAAAAAAAATCCATGCACAACTGCTGCGTACCACCAAAATATATTTTCACTTAAATTTCTCAGATTTTAATTTTAAAGGTCAAAGTTCCCATCATTTTACCAATCTACATATTTTATAATGCCTAAGCCCAAATCAGTATCAAACTATCAATAATGCCATAAAATGTGTTTAAAATATGGGCATTTTACAGCTTATTGGCACTTCTAATTTTTATTTATTAACATGGGTCTATTATTTTTTAATGACAATTTCCAAAATTACATTCTTTTTTTTTGTTTGCTTGGGGAGAAATGGAAGCAAATCATAAATGCAATAAGCATGATTCTCTCATTAGGCTCATGAAGACTCCCTCAAGAGTTGGAGGGATTTGGGCAAAGAGAGATGCAGGTAGATAGAAAGTAGACTTATGGGTGGTGGGAATATGGAAAATAGTCACCAGCACTTGCCAGAGGAAATGGCTGACCTCCAGGATCAGGGAAGGTCTAGCACCAAAACAGAAGAATGTACCACTGTCCACAGTCACCAGCCTGGGGCTGGGAGGGGGAAGGATGGAGATAAGGAAGGTTACATGATGGCTCTATCCTGTCAGTCATGGGAACTCAATGCCATTTCACTGAATTCTAACACTGAAGAGCAGTGGTTCACAACTGGGGATGATTTTGTCCCCAGGGGGCACTTGGCAAGGTCTGGAGATACTTTAGCTGTTACAAATGGGTAAGTGGGAGCTACCGGTACCAAGTGAGCCGAGGACAGGAATACTGCTAAACTCAGATAACAGACAGTAAAACTGTAATGAAAATCAAGAGAGGGATACCTGGGTGGCTCTGTCGGTTAAGCGTCCAACTCCGCCTCAAGTCATGATCTTGTAATTCACAAGTTCTAGCTCCGCATCAGGCTCTCTGCTATCAACACAGAGCCCACTTCAGATCCTCTGTCCCCTACCCGCCTTTCTGCCCCTTCCCCAGCATGCTCCCTCCCTCTCTCTCAAACACACACACACACACACACACACACACACACACACACAAAAGAAAAAAAAAAGAAAATCAAGAAAGTGATTAGCCTAAAATTCCAGGTGCCAGTTAGTTTGGTGGGGGCTAAAGAGAAGAATGTAATCAAAAATGAGACTTCTGGAATGTTTTCTGCCTTTAGATTTTTTTAAAACAGTATTTCTTTTTTTCTTTACTTTAATAAATAAATGTTTATTTACTTATTTTTGAGAGAGAGAAAGACAGAGAGTGAGCAGGGGAGGGTCAGAGAGAGAGGGAGATACAGAATCTGAAGCAGGCTCCAGGCTCTCAGCTAGCTGTCAGCACAGAGCCTGACGCGGGGCTCGAACCCACAAACTGTGAGATCATGACCTGAGCCGAAGTCGGATACTCAACCGACTGAGCCACCCAGGCGCCCCTCTGTGCCTTAAGATATAATGGGCACCTATTTATTCATTTTATTGGTCTTTACGAAGCCAGTAGGTTTTAGACATATTTAACAATTAGACATTGTTAACAGTTTAAAAAAAAACATTAAAAAGTATGAAGTGTAAGGGAACTGAAGAAATAGAGACAGCAAATATAGGTCACTCATTAAGAAGCCGAATAGTGAATTTTATCATCATTGGCTAACATACCACCCAGTCAGAGTTATCTTTTAGTCTTTACCCCTTAAGCCCCCACTGTCCAGTCACTTACCACCCCTAATCCCTCAGCCACCAAACTGCATCTCCTCTGCCCTCATGGTTATTGTGCCATGATTCAGTTCTGGCCTGGACTGCTGAGTATTCTCTCCACTCCCTCCATGTGCCCTACACCAACCTACCTGATAACGCTTCCTAAAGCATGGCTTGCAGTTTTTATGCAACTACTTTTATAAAATTAAAGTGTCATCAACAAAGAATAAATGTAGTTCAATTTTCTAATTTAGACTGGCAATTAAGGCCAACTTACCTTTGTAGTCTCAACTACTGTAAGTATTCCAAGCAATATGAATCTTCCAAGCAAATAAAACATACTCCTTCTCTAACCCTAGCCACATACTCTTGCTTGGGTTGTTCCCTTGCCTAGAGTACCTTTCATGCATCCATTATCCCTTTTTATTTTTTTATGAAAAATCATATACATTCCTAAATAAAATGAAATAGAGATGCATTACCAAATGTCAGCCAGGAAGGGAGCAAGTGGAACATTCAGAAGAAGTGGTGCATATACACACACTAGACTATTACGTGGCCATAAAAAAGGATGAGACCATACCAAATGCAACAACATGGACAGACCTAGAGTGTATTTTGCTAAGTAAAATAAGTCAACTGAGAAAAAAATTACATATTTCACTCATATGTGGAGTGAAAATATGACTAAAAATAACAAATGACTAAACAAAAAGCAGAATCCAAACTATAAATATAGCAAACTGATGGTATCTAGTGGGGCTGGGGGTAAGGAGAGTATGCCAGTGAGTGACGAGGAGTAGGAGATACAGGATTTCAGTTATGGAATGGGTAAGCCATGGGAATAAAAGGCACAACATAGGGAATATAGTCACTGATACTGTGCTAGCGCCACATGGTGACAGATGGTGGCTACACTTGTAGCAAGTCTAGCGTAACACAGAGAAGCTGAATCGCTGTCATACAGCTGAAACTAACACAACATTGTGTGTCGAATATACTCAAAAAACTTTAAAAAGACGACTGAACATACTCATACCTTATAACCTAATTATTCCACCTCTTGGTAGCTGCCAAACAGAAATGTATACGTGTGTTCACCAAAACCATATGGAAATAATGTACATGGCAGCACCTCTCATAAGAATGCAGAACTGTAGGCAACCCAAATGCTCATCAACAGAAGAGATAAATAGTGACGGAATTATTTAGGGGAACATTCCATGGGAATGTACTACTGCCACATAAAAGAGGGATGAACCTCACATACATAATCTTGAGGAAAAGAATACAGATATGAGAGTACATTCTGTATGATTCCATTTGTATAAAGTTAAATAACACATAGACGTGATTAATCAATGGTGTCAGAAGTCAGAACAGTGATTATGTTCCAGGGAACGGTTGTGTACCAGAAGACACAAGAGTGCTCTAATGGTCTCCTACACTGGGTGGAAAGTGATCAGGCGGTACACATAAGACGTGTATACTTTTCTGGAGAAATGTTATACTTCAATTAAAGGTTTATTGAAAAACATTTTCAAAATCTGCCCATTCTCCAATTTACTCCTTCACGGGGCTTCTTCACTTTGTTAAAAATAATGATCCCAACTAGATGCATCTCCCTCCTCTATCTAAATTCCCATAAGATAACTGCAATCCTAAAATTACCTTAGGGGTTTTTGTGCGTGTCTAACAAAGTCCAACTGTTAGACCACTGAGCACCTGGGCAAGTATTCCCTTCATCATTTCCCATAAAGTACTGTGTTATAGTAGCTCATCAATGAATATTTATGGGATTTAAATGACATACATTACCCCTTTCAAAGCAAGTCTACATTTCTGAGTGTTGGAAGAACGCTGGTGCTCCCTTTTTGAAATTACTTTAATTTTATATATTACCATTCACAATTTGGGTGTACAGTTCGGCAAATTTTGAAATATACAGACTGCTGTAACCACCACCACAGCCAAGATACAGAGCAGTTCTACCACCTCACAACACAGCCCTGGGCTGCCCCTCTGGAGTCAAAACATCGCCCACCCCCACCTCCTAGAAACCACCTATTTCTGTTCCTACCGTTTTGTCCTATGCAGAATGTCATATAATGAGAATCAAATACCTGGCGTTTGAGTCTATGTCCCGCCCGTCAGCAAGAACACTTGAGATCACTGGTGCCATCGGAGCGTCAGCAGCTCCCTCCTGTTCACTGCTACTTAGCACCCCATCCTACGGAGGAGCCGCGGCTGGTCTATCCTCCCTCTAGGGAAGCGACATTCGGGCTGTGTCCAGTTGCGGTGATCGTGAAGAAAGCTGTGATCCACTTTAAAGTGTTTTTTAAATGGATACTTAGAAGTAACTCACTCAAGGTCATACCGTTACCAGTGACAAAAAGAAACACTATACGCTTTTTTTTTTTTTTTAAATGACTGGGAAAAGTAGGAGTCGACAATATTTTCCCCTTATGTCAATGAATCCAGCTCACAATATATTTTCTGTGAGGAGATTTTTGAGCCCTCTTTTCTATATTTAGTGCACGTTAATGGGCCAGAGTTTCTAAGTATCCAACTAAAGCACTTTTCTAAAGGCAGCTTCTTGCCAATGTGACCCCATGGCTGTGCTATTAGAAATAGTGTGTATGTCTTGATCTATGCACAGCTATTCATCAGTGCTATGTAAATAAGTGATGAAGCCCTGGCGGCCTCTGTCTTTCATCTGACCTACTGGGCTCACTTGTGATGCACAGAGGGGACAGTAGTGACAGGCCTGGCACTCAAGGGCTCCAGGAACATGTGAGCAAATGGGCTACTTTGACGATTATGCACAGGGGTGGCTACAGTTGCACTTTTTTCTGTTGATTTAAACACAAAAAGCATATGTCCAAATCCTCTGGGGCAGAGTGTCCACATCACAAAATTTCCATTAGCTAGCATTTTGAGGTATCTGTCTGTGGAGCCCAAGCCACTGCACGACAGGGTTGAGGCCACAGGGAAAGGAAATGTCCGAGAACGACACTTCTGGTTGCTATCTGAACTGCACCTGCCTCTGTAGCCAGAGAAAGCACGTTAGTTCTAAGCCTTTAAAACTCAAGAGTGACATGATTAACTCTTTTTGTGGTAGCTCCATGACAGTCACTAGAAGAATCATAAGAACCTCACCCTTTAGCCCTTTGCAAAAGCTCTTACATAACAATAATAATAGCAGCTAATTATGGAAAGTATGCTATGCACTTTGGACTAAGTACATTGGTACATTTGCTAAGTACATTGGACTTACACATTTCCAGGCAGTACTTTGTTTTAATCCTCAATAAAAATCTTCTAACTTAAATTCTACCATGATGGCCCTTTTACCAAGGAGGAGAATGAGGTTCCGAGGGTCTTTATGACTTGCTGAAGGGTCTGCAGAGACGGGATTTCATTCAAGGCAGTCCGAATCTGCTCGCACGTTCTGAACCCAGATGCTACACCACCCCATAGCCCGGCCAGAAAATACATTCATTTATCCTGATACTCAAAACATGTATTATTATACCCATCCAAGGAAATAAATACAAATAAAATATGCTTCTCACCTCCAGGTGTTCATTACTTAGGGGGAGGGTGGAGAATCCTATAGACAATACTATCTTAATCTTTTTGGTCAAATCCTTTCCTGAGACTCATATGTAACTGCAGGCTCTGTAGATAAAGTCCACACTGGCAGATGCACAAAACTCACTAAATGCTTGAGAAATACCCTAGGAATCCCTAGAACACTTAAATAAGCTAACTATTAGCTTCAAGGGGTTTTGGTTAAGATAGAAGCAAAGTGTTGGATGAACTCAAAGGAGAAAGCCAAGGCACTGGCGTCTGAGAGGAATCTACCAGACAAAGAAGGAAGGAAGGGGGACTTCTATGGAGAGGTACTTGCTTCAGAAAGCTGGCACCAGGAAAAAGATCTAAAGACAAAAGAGGAGAGAAGCAGGGAAGCAAAGAGCAAGATGTGGATGTGGACACAGGCCAGGCAAGGTTCCTCTTTCTAGAAAGAAGGTGATGAGAAGAAGCTATGAGCCTAGGCTCCGAGGTCAGAAAAAAAACTAGGGTCAGAAGAAACTGGGTTCAAATCCAAGGTCATTCCTGTCTCATCAGCTGTGCACCCAGGGGGAAATTACTACAACCCATCTGGGCATCAGATTCCTTGTCTGTAAAATGGGAAGAAGAGCCCCAACATCACAGGCTGCTGTGAGATAACCCGAGGAATAAAGCACGACAGGCCCTTGGCACAAAACCTGAAAGGGTAGGGGCACTCTACAATGCAGCTGCTATTCTTAACAACCTCATTACCACCACCACCAGCAGCAC
Organism: Hyaena hyaena; assembly: GCF_003009895.1. Classification (NCBI taxonomy): domain Eukaryota; kingdom Metazoa; phylum Chordata; class Mammalia; order Carnivora; family Hyaenidae; genus Hyaena; species Hyaena hyaena. The sequence goes on from NW_024080680.1 coordinate 4,673,032, forward strand.
CACGGCCTGATGCTAACACGGCCCCACACAAGGAACTCTGCCATAACAGCAACGGAACTGAACTTTCTGATATGTGTCTGGCTCAACCTGCTACATACTTAGATGCAGGAGGGGCTGCAGAAGGATCTTTGTCCAAACAAAATCCCAGTGCTAAAAGCCGGCTCTCAAAATACTCTTGTAAACTTATACCTTATTATTCTTATTAATCACATAAAGATTTGAGAGGCATATTCTAGAAAAGGGAGTTAAAAACCAGGAATTATGGGGCGCCTGGGTGGCTTAGTCGGTTAAGCGTCCGACTTTCGCTTAGGTCATGATCCTGCGGTTCGTGGGTTCGAGCCCCTCGTCGGGCTCTGTGCTGACTGCCAGCTCAGAGCCTGGAGCCTGTTTCAGTCTGTGACTCCCTCTCTCTCTGACCCTCCCCTGCTCACGCTGTCTGTCTGTCTCTCTCTCTCTCTCCCTCCTAGAAATAAAAATAAAACATTAAAAAAAAATTTTTTTTAAAAAAAAACAAAAAAAAAAAACCAGGAATTATGATGACTATTGGAACATCTGTGGTAGGCTTGTTTTATATTTTTAACAACATCAGTGTCTGCTCTTTTCTTAAGTGAGAATAGAGGCCATTATCAAGAGCTAAAGAGATGTTACATGCTGTTGTCATTACTACCATGTCCATAGCAAGAGTCAGAGAACATATATTCTTCAAAGCCTTTCTGTATCCTATTCATCTGTGGCACTATTCCTGGCATGGCATTACTATGTAAAAAGAAGAAAATGGTGCAAATATTCTACCCAGTTCTTCTTAGTCAGTATGTGTCCAGTAATACTGTATTTGAAATTCTTCATGCGGTCTAGGAGCTAACATAAAAGTAATATACTGGAACCCATCCATGAATGCTCGAGGAAATGTAGAGAATATTTTGTTGTGATTCCTCAGCCATGGTAATAGACAGAACATTCATGAAACCCTTGCTCTTAAAAATGTTCCATGGCCAGCCAATATTTGCCAGAGTGACACTGCCATATAGTCAGCACTGGAAAAACAAAGTCATGAGAAACACAACCATTCTCATCTTCCCCAAAAAGCTGGCCAAGGTATCTGCTTCCCTCGGCTGTCTAGGCTGACACCATCCACAAAACTCAGAATGTCCCCCTCGCTTTAAAGCACACAAATCAATGAAAAATGTAGGGATCCCAATGATCCTTCCTGAACCCAACAGACTCTTAACAAATCCTCAGAGCTTCCTTTCAGCTTGAAATTTGTTCTCCTGCAAAAGTACAGTTGTAAATGAGTTCATTCTATCAAAAGTAGAAATAAGCCATAGAACCCAACTGTCCTGGAGCAAGCAGAAGAATGTTGTGTTCACGAGTTGGGGACAGAAGGGAAGCATGGAGGCTGACAAGAAGATAGTATTTCTAGCACATCATTAAACATGAATGTGATGGAAAGAGCCGATAGGCTGTGAAGTTTGTGGAATGTGATTATGACAGAAAATACCCAGGTGTTACCAGAATTAAAAGAAGATTCATGTTAGGAAGGGGCTCCCAAATGCCTTTCGGAAAATCTGATAAGTCCTCAAGAAACTGAGAAATTGGAGCATAGACAAGAAAACAAGATAAGTGTGATAGACCAAGTAGACCTTTCTCTCCATCTAAAACCTATAGGTAAAAGAAAATTCTATCACAGAAAGCATCTTTAGTTACTAATGCCACAACCACAGTTCATGTCGCCTAAGTGCATTTTTTCCATACTTCTATTTCTTTTTTTTAAATTTTTTAATGTTTATTTTATTTTTGAGAGACAGAAAGAGAGACAGAGCACAAGTGGGGGAGGGCAAATAGAGAGAGAGAGAGAGAGACAGAATCTGAAGCAGGCTCCAGACTCCAAGCTGTCAGCAAAGAGCCTGTCGTGGGGGTCAAACTCAAACCATGACATCATGACCTGAGCCAACGTCAGACACTTAACTGACTGGACCACTCAGACACCCCTCCATATTTGTATCTCTATAGTTGTTAGTTATTCTTTCCTGTAAGCAATACATTCTTAGGGTTAGGGACACAACCCCTGGACTCAAATTCCCTGGCTTTGCCATTTACTGGCTCTAAGCCTTCCTATTCCCATCTGCAAATGGGCTTAGTAACTAAATAAGCTAAAGCAAATAAGACATTAACACTTGACACCCTTGTAGTCTTTTTGATCTGCTCTACTTCCAGTGTATCTTTCTTGGGAAGGAAACAGGCAGAATGTACAATATCTTTCCAGTCTAACTCCCACACCGCTTATAGAAGAGTTGAAAATGTATGCTGGATTTGATTTATTCACTCTTTAACAGATATTTATATTAACCCTCTATGACGAGCCCACAGCTACTATGCCATAAGTTGGGAGACACCAATGAGCAACAGATGTACCAACCAAGATACAGTCCCTGCCCTCAGTCTCCCTCCCTGTGCAAGGGGACCGATGGTAAGTTGAATTTGGAGAACTGGCCCCCTACTGAGCAGGCTTGTGTCTTCAAAAGGAAACCTTCAAGGAATCCCAGGTTCCATTCCTGGGTCCTTAGAGTTCCCACGTGTACTTTGTAGATGTGTCTTACTAAGCAGAGAGAATACAGACTCACCATTAAGGAAAAATTCCTGTACACACGCCTCCCAGCTGGTCATGTCATTCATTAATCTATGGGACTGCAATATATACTGAGCTAAGACTCTGCTTTGGAAATGCTTTTGTATGTTTTTAAAACCATTTATGTATCCATCTATTAATTGAACATATATTTATTGAACACGTGCCAAGAGCTGAAGACCAGATGGGACCTTGGGTAGTGACTGGAGAGAGAGAGCCACGGTCTTTCTCCAATTTAGAATGTTAGCATTTTAGAGGTGAGTTCACAGACATGGTCCAGACACAGATGTGGTCCAGACAGCAAAAGCAACTGACCCGGGTTCACACCATGAGGAGAGGCAGCACTGAAATAAAGGCCATGTCTAATGTCCAATCCAAGTGTGTTCACTTCTCAAGAATTGTCCTCTTGTTACTACTACCTGCTCACCCTACAGTGCTCTTCCCCACACAGCTGCATGGTCTGCTTGTCACTTAGTTAATTCACATCTCTATTCAAAAGAAACCTCTGAGGCGAGGTCCAATCTATCAGCCTCAAATGAAACAGGAGGCCCTCCCAGCTTTATTCGTCTTCCTAGCACTTACCCCTCACTTACCAGAAAGGAAACTCAAGCAGGGCCTATATTTTTTGCCTTGCTCCCCGCGCCGCCCCCCCAGCACAGGAGCCCTGCCTGGCACAGAATCAGTGCTCCATAAATACTGCTGCATGAATGAGCCCAACATCCTTTTTGTCTACATCTCCATCTTTATAATACTCCTGCTGAGGAAGCTTACAACCCCGAGACTGGGGAGAAGAGGGACAATAAGAATCCAACTCATTCAACGAGAATGTTATGAAAAGAGCCGACAGGCTGTGAAGCACATGGAATGCGACTACGGCAGGTAGAAAATATGCCAAAGTATAAGATATACTTAACCCGCAAAATGAACTGGGGTGGTGTTCCAACAGTGCATTAATAGGAACAACGGGTTACACACAGAGGAAATGGAGAGATTCAGAGCGCTGGCATTCAGCATTAGGGTCATGGAGAGAACAGAGACGGGAAGATGTGGTGAACGAGACCCACGCCCATCCCAGGGTGAATGCTGGCTCATTCTTAGTGGGACTTCAGCTTTCTTGAAGGAAAACAGACACCTGAGTTGTATGAAAAAGAATATTTCTACATTAATTCAGAGCTGTATTCAACACTATTCTGACTACCCTCACATCTGACAGCAAGATTCAGACCAGCAGCACGTATGGTCTTCCCTGGCCATGTCCCCAGGTGCCAGGGCAGGGCCAAATGTAGGGCACTGAAGGATGACCTCTCATGGTCTCTGCAGTTGGCAAATAACCTCCAAGGAGGTTCTTGCTGTCCGAATCCTCCCTCTTAGAACTGAATGAACAACCATTCTGACATACTTAGCTTTTCAGTTCTTAATGCAAGATCGTGGAAAGTCAACCAATCTTCACTACAAAACAACGTTTCCCAGAGTCTCTGGGAAGTATTACAAACAAACGCCAAATACTTGCAGAGATCCTGATGGTAGAATCATGTAGACACTAAAATAAGTCAGAGAAAGAATTGAAATAATTTTAATTTTTTTCATAGTGTTTGTTTTTGAGAGGGACAGATTGAGTATGAGCAGGGGAGGGGCAAAGAAGAAAGGGAGACACAGAAACTGAAGCAGATTCCAGGCTGTGAGCTGTCACCACAGAGCCTGACGCGAGGCTCGAACTCGTGAACTGCAAGATCATGACCTGAGCTAAAGTCAGACGCTTAACTGACTAAGCCACCCAGGCGTCCCAGAACTGAAATCATTTTAAATTCCTGTCAGACAAAAAATTAAAAACAGAACACTAACTTCTTTCTCCTTGGATTATTTCATTTTTCATCTGTTTCTTCCCAAAAGGGCTTAAAGCAGCATATGTAAAAGCACACAGCATGAAGATGAAACAGCAAAAAATTAATGTGTGTGGATGAAGGAAGGAAGAAGAAGGAAAGAGAATTCAAGAAGAAAATTAAATGAACTTAATAAATTAGTATATAAAATACAAATAGAGTCTGCATGTTTTTTAGAGGTGGGTCACAAATTGCTTTCTGAGCTGGGGACAGACAGTCCAATGTCTTTGGAGGCCAAGCAGTTAGAGTAAAGGAATAAAAGCAACTGAAAAGAGCCTGTTTTGTTTTAAGGAAAATGCCATAATATTGTTGGCTCCCATGGTTGTCATGGAGACACGTGAGCCCAATGTTACTAGATCTGATTTTTCATTAGATGCTGGAAATTCAAACACACTTGTGTGAAATCTTCCCATTTTCCAATGTTGGCAAACTAGCTTTGATTTTGGTTTTAAAAAAAAATATGTGTGAGTTAAAGAAAACATGCGTGTGACCATAAAGAGGAAGAAGACATGATCAGTTATATGACTAAATATACCCATAAACTAACCCAAAGCTGCAAAGAAGTACAGTCATCTGTGGTATTGAAACCTCAAGACTGTTCTCCTGAGAGTCCAGAGGACACTTTAATATCCACAAGTTAAGCACCCCATGCATTCAAGATTTATAGGGCTCTATCTCATAATGACCTTCAACAGAGGCTAAGAGCATAACACTAAGTCTAATTTAGTAGAACTAACTGCCAGGATAGACAGGTTGCAAATATATTCTCAAATATAAAGATTTCTGCTGGTTTGGTTAATTTTAAGTATTGATTTTACAGATTTCCCTTAACTAATTTTTAACCAGTTACTCTTTTGATAAATGTAAAATTCTCATGCCTTTCTTTAACGTTATTTCACAAATCAAAGCAAAAGCCACCATGGATAATAATTTTTCAAACTGCATTCTCTTCTTCTCCCATTGTTTTTGAGTATACAAAGGAATGGATGAACCTCCATCTTTCAAACTGTAATTCATAAACCTTGGTTTTTCATAGCAGCATTTAAATTTTTTTTTTAATGTTTATTCATTTTTGAGAGACAGAAAAAGACAGAGTGTGAGTGGGGGTAGAGGGAGTGGGACAGAGAGAGAGGGAGACATAGAATCCAATCCAGGGTCAAGGTTCTGAGCTGTCAACACAGAGCCCAATGTGGGGATGGAATTCACAGACCCCAAGATCATGGCCTGAGCTGAAGTTGGTTGCTTAACCGAACGAGCCACCCAGGCTCCCCTCACAGCAGCAATTTGATTAAGTACTGAGTTACACCATGTTCAAGATTAGACTCCCTGACTAGGTCCCAAGAAGGAGGTATTCTATGGGGCTAGGAAGTTCAAGGCCATTCACTTTAATGGACAGTCCATCTGGCAGTCACTTTGTGACTGCTGAAGAATCTGGCACACCTCCAGTCACTGGCCAACAAAGGATAAACACATAGGACCAAATGTCTCAAAAGAGCATTGTTCTATATCTGTTCCAGGTCACAAACAAAAGGACAATCAAGTTCTACGCCGCTCAGCAGTGTTACATGAAATCCCTGGGATGGTGGTGATAGTGAGGTTGGATTCCAACCTGGGTTCTTGACATACATAGAACTAGTGCAGCTCTATTTCATGTATCTCATGTACATTCAGTTGTTTCTAAAATGCAAATTTGTTCATGACTGATACCTGCATTGACACATGAGAGACCAATTTGCACATAACTCAAATGAATTTTGGTTTGCTATGCATTATGTTGTTTGCAAAGGACAGTGGGTGAACACAGAAAATGCACCTGGCTGAATCAAGCCATGTAGGAATACACAAAATGCACACACTTCAAACATCTACCAGCTATCACAGTTCACCATGCCGATTATGCACACACTGATCCACTTCTAGAGCTACAACTTTCCATCAATTTTAGATAAGTTTCCTTCCACTGCAGCTCCCCTCCCCCCCCCACTGCAATTTACAAGCTGCAGTCCTTCTAACACCCACTTCCACATGAAAACACCAGGTCTTTTCAAGGCAAACTACCAAGTTTATTGCTGTATTTATATACTGCTTAACCATTTAACAAGTGTAGCATTGTCTCCTCTTTTTACTACGTTCCTATCTTTTCTTCTCTTAATATGGCAGTGATAAAGTTTTTGAGTATAGTACCCCTAACACAATTTTTCCTATAGACTCCATGGCATCTACTGCATGATTTTGCCTAGACTGGTGATTTTTTTTAGAAATGCATTATGTTGTGTTATAGCAGAAATGACTCTCCTAAGACTCTACATAAAACATTTGAAAAAATGAATTTTGCTACAGTGTAAGTTCTACTCAAAGCTACCATCCTCTGTACTCCAGGGGACACCATTCACATCATATTTGAAGTGTATCCTTTTTATTATAAATTAATTAACCTGGCATCTAAGAAATAATTATGTGAGGCCTAATATGTTTCATGTAAGTACTAAGTTCCAAAGAATGTACTTGCTCAGGTTAGAAAACTAAAAGAAAGCCAAAAAATGCATAAAATCAAAATCATCCACAATCTTAAAATGCAAACATTTTGATGTTTTCATTTTCAGTCTTTTTTCTTTGCATATGTCATACTACCATCCCTGCTATGCACACTACTTCATCTGACCTATTTATCTTAACTTGGCTTAAAAACTGATCTGCCATTTATAAATCAAATATGCTCATTTTCGGGGGTTGGGAGGGGGGAATATTGCCAAACTGATTCAATCATTTAACATTAATAAGCACACACTATCTGCTTAGCACTATGCTCTGTGACATACAAATTAGAATACTCAATAGACTATGCTTAACCACCAAGAAAATTTCTATAACTTTCCAAATTTGGCAGAGTTAAAACATTTCTTGCCCTTAAGATTAATCACTATTTTCATTCTAGTTCTAAGATTTGTTAAAAATATAAATTATATAAATAGCACATTTGGAAAAGAAAATGGACTTGTACTATTAGTTTCCTGCAAATTACAGCTTCAAGTACCGCATTCTGCCCTTTCATCTGTCACCTTTTCAAATATTGTACCACCAAAATTACCTATAGGAACAAAGCTGCATTTGAATATTTCTAAGTGGTAAACACACATATTAAAGTCTCATGAAGACTGCCTACTAATTTTTCCTCTTTATTTTTTTCACCAGGGTTATTTTAAGTGTTGATTTTTTGTGTGTGAATACAGATTTAGGATTTTAGTAAATTACATGTAAGATATAAACATACATACACAGATACACATATGTATATGTGTGTGAGATCAAATATATCTATATATATGTATTCATGAAAGATATAGATAGTTATAAATATACGCATGTTATACATGGAAGATATAGATACATATATTAAGTGCAAGATACAGTCACATAGATATATACATATATATATGCATGTATGTATCAATCAAAGATTGGACTCAAATATATTCTTTTTTTATTTCTTTAATGTTTATTTTATTTTGTGGGGGGAGGGGCTGAGACAGAGACACATACACAGAATCCAAAGCAGGCTCCAGGCTCCAAGCTGTCAGCACGGAGCCTGACATGTGGCTCGAACCCGTGAACCATGAGACATGACCTGAGCCAAAGTCAGACACTTAACTGACTGAGCCACTCAGGTGCCCCTCAAATATATATTCTTAAATGTTCCTTCCTACCAAATGTGAAATATGTTTGCCAGTCTGTCTGTTTAAGCTAAATCCCCTAACTAGCAACAAGCAACTAGGAATAAAAAGCTATTTGATATTTCATCCACTATTGCCATTTGATGAGATGCTGAGAAAAAGCAAGAAATGAGAGCAATAGACCAAAATCAAGAGGCTTGATAATCCATAATACACCTAATAATCTTTTCAGAAATCCATCGATAATTGATTTTACTCTTTTCTTTACAGGTTTTAAAAAAAGGTGTTTGGCTTGGTCATTGTGCAAGTTCCAAACCTGGGGAGGGAAAAAACACTGGAAAAGGTCACAAGGTATCTCCAGCTACCAATCTCCACCACAGTTTACTCTTCTTTCTCTCTCACTGAAAAAAGACAATTGTCTTATTATTATCACAATTTCCAGAGGGTGAGGGGGAGTGGTAGTTAAGCCTTCAATCCAGATTTCTCTCTGTGTGTGCGACATGATGGATTGAGTGTTCCAGCTCACCCTGGGCTCTAACTTTTCTCAAATCTCACAACAATTCACCTTGTTTTACAAACTCCTGGGAAGGCTGTGTTTAGAAGGGGTGAAATTGAACCCCCTAACTTTTCCACCACTATGTATCTCACAGCCCAGGGCGCTCACATCCTTGCCCGCAGGGCTAAAAGCAAGGCCTGGGAGCAGGGTCTGAATCCATCATCAGTAAAGAAGACGTCTCTTCGCAACCTCAGATTTTATCTCACTTCTACTCCTGATATACTCTTGCTTTTATCAGCAGAAAAAAAATTCCTAAATAATTGACTAGCTAGATTACTGCAACTTTTGCTCCCCTTCTCCAAATATTCAAGAATGACCAAGGCTCTAGAAAGAGGGGCCCCCATTAATCACCTCTAACTTCAGGGAGCCCTTGGCAGAGGGCTTCAGACTGTGCGGATACTTCTAGGTGACAACACAGAGCACTAAGGACATGGTTGCTTCTAAAGCCTACTTTATAACCTAATGTGAATGTTTTCACTTTTTAGAAAAAAATCAACGGTGGGGCACCTGGATGGCTTAGTCGGTTAAGCGTCCGACTTTCACTTAGGTCATGATCTCACGGTTCGTGGGTTCGAGCCCCGCATCAGGCTCTGTGATGACTGCCAACTCAGAGCCTGGAGCCTGCTTCAGATTCTGTGTCTCCCTCTCTCTCTGACCCTCCCCTGCTCACGCTGTCTCTCTCTCTCTCTCTCCTAGAAATAAATAAAACATTAAAAAAATTTAAAAAAAAATCAACGGATATTCCCTTTACCCAGTCTTTCCTGAGGTGCTACATTTAGAGCAAGATCAATGTTCTCCTTCTGGAGTACTGAACAGTAATGAACAGAAATCTTGAGGCAAGGTCCCTCTGAGCCCACATAGATATCAGTGCCATTCAGAGAAGCTATCAGCCACCGACATGGCTCGGCCCTCACATCACAGTGACCTCCATCAGCCTGAGAGCTGGGGGCGAAAGGGGAAGGGCAGTACCCCCAACCCATGGCTGACGGAGGATTCAACTGGGCTCTTCCACACCCTCCAGCCCAGGCTCCTCCGCACACTCTGCCATTTAGAGAGAGCTGGTGAGACCCCATCATTCATCAAGAGTGTTCTAAAAAGATACAAGATAAAGCCCTCAACTGTGCTAGATACCGGAAGGAAAAAAGCAGCCGCAAAATGAAAACTGCCTTTTTTAGCTATGGTTAAACATTTTTTTTTAAAAATCACATGCTTTTGCTCCCCATACTATAGCTAATGAAAGGGGCATTTAACATCCAGTGGGAAAAGCAGGGGTTTTATAATTTCGTCAGCAATTACTACAAAGCTCATTTGTAAGAGCTTGGCGAATCCTCACTTATTCTGACCTCGAGAGCCAACAATCTCTGAGGTTAGAATCCAGGGAATTATTCTAATGTTTAATGTTCTCCCGGATCCCTTTAAGAGAGAGAGAGAGAAAAAAAAAATGAACTTCACATCAACTGATGCATGACATTGTTTCAATCCAAATAAAAAAAGGGGGGGGTGCAGGTTGAAACCATTATAACATGTCATAAAGCATCAGTAATGGCCACTCAGCAAGAGCTAAACCATTTTTAAGGTCATAAACAAGCACATAAAGTGTGCTACACTAATTTATTGGAAACATCCTCTTTAAAAGAAAGGGTCGCAGAGGGCTCCAGCTCAATCACATTGCTCTCCTCACGCCAGCCACAGAGCTTACATATGACCTTTGCAATTCCCCTTGCAAATTCTTTCAGCACTTGGGCATTCCACTTTTAAACTTAGGGGGAGGTGAGGCAAAGCTATAAAAATCAGCAGCAGGAACACTGGAAAATGCTGGAATAAGATAAATGTCTTTCTCACGGAAGAAATGCGGGCACTATTAATTTACGGAATCCAATGCAAAAAAAAGGCAACTAGTCAGACCTCCTTCACCGCTTATAGTTTAAACCCAGAAAAGCAAAATCAGACTTACCCTGGGAAGCCATCCTATAGGCTGACTCAGAAAAGCAGCCTGTTGACAAGCCAAAAACAGCTACAAACCAATGCTCCAAAAACTCGCTGGGTTTAATCCTCTCATCCACCTACTAACCCCTGCTACTACGTATGCATCTGGCTTTTGTTAAAGAACTTCTGCAAACGTACAGGGGATGAGTAATCGCTCAGACTTCGTAAAACATGCCAAACCCATCACTAATAACAGTAGTTTCATTTACTCATCACATTTTTTAGTGCCTTTATTTTATTTTTCTAAGCAAAATTAGTGTTTTTTTGCTGATGCAAATTTCCTGCCACTAGAGCATGCACTTATTGTCCAAAATCAGTAGGCTGCCTGGTGTGTCCCTAATTTTCTGGGGGTCCTTGTCAGCAGTCGGTAATGTTGAACTAATATAGAAAGGCACAGCCTGCCTGACAAACTATCTTTTAAAATTAATATTACCAAAAAATAGTATTACCAGCCAATTCTACTTTCTTTTTTTTTTGCACTGAAAAAGGCAATTGTTTTATTATAAAAGTTATTAGAAATACTGAAGAATAGGAAGCATAAATTGATCCTTCATTGTCTTCCCATCCACTCCCTGCTCTTTGAGGCAATCACTGGTCCAAAGCTTTTAATGTATACTCCACAAATTTCTATTTACATATAATGCATGTGTATTCACACACACACTTCAAAGAAACTCTTGGGGACTGATGAGTTCTGGACATCAGTATTTTCCAACTTTTAAAAAGAGAACAGTACATACACAGTATAATATTCCCAGTGGGATGAAGCAATAGCTCATAACCAAGTGCATTAATACTTCTGCTAGAAACATATAAATATTAAACTGAGATAATAAAGACTATAAATAGCCTCGTGTCATTTTAGGTCAAGTAATCCTGCCAAATGAAGTAAAAAAAAAAAAAAACCTTCCATATCAGAGATTTTTGGATTTCAGAATTGTGGATAAGGGATTTCTCCCAGTTACTTACCCAATTTTGAAGACTTTCCTTTCCTTTTTATTCCAAATGTTTGTGATAGGAATTTAGAAAAATATACATAAGTAAAAATTAAAGTCCCCTGTAAAGTCCCACCACCCAGAGACCTGAGTTTTATTTAGTAGTATAGACTTGGTACTCTGTTGGGCAGATTAAAAAATTAAAGCAAATGAAATTCCTGTTTTCATACCATGTAGAAAGTAATGCCAGTTTTAAAAAATTAGAAGGCAATGTGTTAACAAAGTTCAAAGGAGGTATTAGTTGGATGTGTATTCTTTTAGGCAGTTACCTAGCACCTTTTATGCCACTTCCTGTGTTTTGGGGAATTCCTCTTTTATGAGTTCAGAGGGAAACAGAGTTGGCTTCCACAGTGGAAGCCAAGTGCTCACTTTCCAGACTCCCTTGCAGCTTGGGTAAGACATGTGCCTTTCATTCCACCAATCAGATGTACCTGGGCCAGACTGTGCAGACCTGTGCTCTGGCAAGGAAAGAAAGAGCTACATCTGGAAGGCGCAGGGGTATAGGGTTTGGCTGTATGATTTAATGATCTGCCTCGGTTAGGTCAATGTTGCAAGCTACAATGTCTTCACCCAGCATTCTTGTTCTATAGTGTACTGGGGCATGGTTCCTCACCAGTCAGCCTCAGCCTGCTTCACTGGCCTCCCTGGGGTCCCAGCCTCTTGAATATTCTGTGCAATAAACTCTTTCTACTTAAACTGAACCAAGCTTAGTTGTCTGTTGATACCATGAAGAAATTTGACCGCTGCAAGGAGGAAATCTCTTTTAACAAGGCAAGGCAGCATGATGTAGTGACAAGAAAAAAGCTAACTAAAAGCCAAAGATAGCAGCTTTCAGAACTGGACTCATAACCCCATCTTATACCAAATATCTCGGGAAGTGAGGGCAGGCTTACTGTTTTATTCGAACATCAATTTCCCTATCTGCAAAATAGTAATACCCACCTTGCAAAACTGTTCAGGAGAAAGAAATAAGCTCTTTCATTTATTCACTCATTCATTCATTCACACACTTCACTGAGCTTCTATTATGTGACATACGCTGTGCTCAAATATCAGGTACTAGAGTGGCCAGACGTAGCAAATAAAACTACCAGACATCAAATCGAATTTGAGTTTCAAATAAACCACAAACAACATCTAGCATAAGCAAGTCCCACATCTGGGATATACTTATACTTTAAAATGTCCTATTTCGGGGACATACTTACATTAAAATATTATTTGTTTTGCTCTTAAATTCAAATTTCTCTGGTGTCCTCTATTTCATCTGTCCTATATTTCATCTCAGTAAAGACTACTGCACCCAAGAGGCAAAGTCCTTGTTGTCATGGACCTTTCATCTACTACTACAGGTCTACTACTACGGGGCGGGGGAAGGCAAGCAGCAAGAAACAAACAGGCCAATGACTACATGGTATAAATAGAGAAAAGAGTTACAAAGGTGAAAAACTGAGCAATGAGACAGAAATAAAGAGGGAAGTATATATTTAATTAGTAGGGTTGTTAAGGAAAGGCTTGTCTAGGAAGCTAACTCTGAAGGAAGGATCATGCTGAAGGAAATTAGAAACTTGATATAATGGTAGATCATCCTGCACAAGGCCTAGGACATGGCAGATGCTCAATAAATGCTTATTTCAATCCCTGGGAGAACCTGGATTTCCACCTCTCTTGCTTACGCTACACTGACCCTGGCCCTTCAGGGCCCAGAAAGATGGTAAGAAGAGGTACAAATTGACCACCAAAGTCTTCCTCCTTCAGAAGGTATGGAACCCACCTGTCTATAACATCATGAAAGACCCCAAGCCAGAACTTCCAAGTCCTCCCGAATGCCTGACCCACAGACACCGAGCCAGATAATAAAATGATAGTTATGTTTTCTAGTCACTGTATTTTAACAGGATTTGTTATACAGCAATAGTAACCACGTATCGACAAGAATGGGGAGCTCCCAGGGCTCTCAGACACTGCTGGTGGAAGTGTAAATCACAACAAGTGCTTTGGGAGACTGTCTGGCAGTACTTAAGAAATCTGAACGTCCATGTACCCCATGTACCACCTGGGCTTCCATGGCCATTGGCACCATCGCAATTCTGATTCTTACCAATTCCTATAATATATCCCTTTCTCCCTTCTCTACCGGTTTTGCAACACCCCCTCCACCACTATGCACACAGTCCCCAGGTTAATCTTCCTAAAACTTCCTTTCACCATACCATTCTACTGCTCAAAAAAAAAAAAAAAAAAAAAAATTTCATTATATATACTTAATAAACCTTTGCTGATTGATTGGTTGTAAGATTCAAATCTGGGGAGTTTTACTAACCTGTCACTGAGGTGAAAAAGAAAAAACAAATGACCCATTCATTCAGAGATTTACAGGGCAGCTCCTTGAAATGCCCTCCAAAAAAATAAAACCTTTGGCAGAAATCATGATTGTTGTTAAATACATGTGTGGAAATATGGCTCAAGGAACCATGCAAGGTTTCTACGGCTATCTCCTCAAAGAGAATGTTGCACAAGAGGCTGACTGCTGTATCATGGTGACAATCACCATCACAACACACAGCACAGAAAGAGTTTCAAAACTGAAAGATCTTCCACGGCTTGTCAAGGGAGTAAACATGGAAGAGGAAGGGGTAGAGAAGAGGTGGAGGTTGAGGTCAAGGAAGAGATGGAAAGAGAAAGGAAGACAACCCTTAATCTCCTCTACAATTTTCTCCTAATGCCCCCACTCTCTGATGACTGTCTGGAACTGTATCATTAGCAGTAGTAATAAAGGGTGGGAAAAAGCATAATAACTCTAACAAGTGCCATTTACTCTGTGTCTGCCACATGCTATACATTATGCTGAGCCATGACAGACTTGTATCTTCATCAGCATTACTGCAACCAATATTTATGTCAGCTCCTGTCTAATCTACTTAACAAGCCTCATCTCATTTCACCCAGGCAGCAACCTTGCAAGGTCATATATGTTATCACTCCCATTTTACAGATGAGGAAGCCAGGGGATAGAGAGGTCAGCTAAATTGCCTAAGGTACTGTCCATAAATGCTTAGAGAGTCTGGGGTCCAGTAATATGAAATAAACAGCAAAAATCAGCAAGACAAAGATGAAAGTACCTCATGGGAATATTTGAAACTTGGAAAGAAAATTAAAGAGATGCACTGAAAGCCACTTTATGGCAACATAAGAACTAAGATTCATGAAACCATAACGTACAGGATGGAGTGCACACAGGGGACTGAACTGGCCACACTTAAGCTTCATGTTGTACACTCTGAAGGGGAGAGTCAGATCCCATATTCATTCATGTATTCATCAAATATTTAATTAACACCTACTTTGTTTATTTCAATCCTTGGGAGAATCAAGACTTCCGCCTCTCTTGCTTACCCTACCCTACACTGGCCCTGCCCCGTTAGGGTGCAGAAAGATAATGAAGAGGGGGTATAAATTGACCACCAAAGTCTTCCTCCTCCAGAAGGTATGGATGGAAGCCACCGTCAGTCTACTATGTGCCAGACACTGTTCAACATGCTAAGGATACAGCAGTGAACAAAGAGGCAAAAATCCTGTAGAGTGTCCATGGACAATAAATTCAATCAACAACTAAGCCACAAAATATGTTAAAGGAGCACAAATGAAGCAAAGCAAGAAGCATCAAAAGAACCAAGTCAGGGCCAGGAAAGGGATGCAATTTTACATACAGTAGTCAAGGTAAGCCCAGAGGATGACATCTGGGCAAAGACTTAAAGGAGGTGAGGAGACAAATTCTGTGGATGGTTTGAGATGGTGCATTCCAGATGTGACTGTGCTGACACACTGGAGCAGCAGAGAGGAGGCCAGTCTAGCTACTGCAGATAAGACCAAGGGAGAAAATAAAATCATATTATTAATAAGGGCCAAACTACAAATAGCACTGGAGGCCGCTGTTCACCAATGATTCTTTAGCTTTGGGGGGTGGGGGGTGATAAATCACTTGCAGAAGCTGATGAAAGTTGGGACACTTATCCCAGAAAAGTACACGTACACATAATGGTGTCCTAACTTCAGAGAGCTAATGCCTCCCCAGTGCTACACCCTAGACTGCCAGGTTTGGAACATGGTCCTGCAAAATACCATAGTCCCTCCTAATGAACCAGAGAAATGCACTCAACTGAACTCTACATTTAATGGCATCCCAAAGGGGATAGCAATTCATTACAGTGAACACCAAGTTCCTCCAGTCTCTGAGGCTTTATTTGTTCCACTGTCCTCACCAACCTGGGGAGGCCACACTCAAGCATCAGTAGCCCTAGGGGAAGCCACCCATATCTGTCACGTGGGGACCCTTTGTCACCCATAGTGTTCAGACATAAAACCACATCAATAGTGATCTTAATATCCAAGGAGAGAAAAGTATGCATCAGAAGTGCATAAGTGGAACTGCATGGCACGTGGGACCCATCAGCCACCTCACAGTTCATATGTGTGATGCACATTTGTGCATGTATATACATGCATATTTATATACTTTAATATTTTCATATAAGCTGAGAGAGCAGGAACGTATATCTGTTTTGCAACTGCTGAACTCCCAATGCGTAGAACAGTACCTGGCACACAAGAAACGCTCAGTAAATAAAGGCTGAATGAATAAATAAATCCAAAGAATCACTTCTTTGCACAGTAGTCCAGGAAATAAGAGGAGCGAATGATACCATTAAATGGAAAGGACAGTTATGCTGTAAAGGTTAGGGAATATGGCTAAATTAAGGATTAGAAAATTTCCATGCAACATAAGCCACCCTAGTCCACGTCATATGGAATGTCGCATGAAACATTAGAACTTATACCACCTTTCTGCCACACTAATGCAGGTTTTTCACCAAAGCTTCTCACACCAATCATGTTACAAGTTTGTTTGTTTTCCCAAATCCATCACAGACCAAAACTTTTGTAAAAAGTAAAACAAAAATGAATTCTTGGACAAATGAAAAGAAAAAAGCAAAACACACACAAATACGCAAGCCCAAGTTTGTATCAGATTTAACAGACTGAAAATTACTCTGTTCAGTTGCTATAAACATCTCTAAACACTCTAAATTTCTGTTCTTATCTCACTGCAGACCAGCAACACACAGCTCATGAACTAGTCCAACTCATGCGTCATACTCAGAATAGATGAGTCTTAGATCATACACACACAAACACACACACACACGCACACACGCACACTGGAGTCCAGTATTCAATTCAGATGCAAATATTTTTGCTCTCCAGTTGATAATAAAAAAATAAAATTCTTCTATTAAAATTCTGTCTAATACTTATTTCAACTTTCAAGTCCATCCATGCTGTTCATAATTTCAGACTTCAAAAATATATTAATATATTGATTATGACTTCCTTCAAATAATCCCAAGGTTTAAAAAGAAATCAGGATCACATCATTTTATAACAGGTCTTGCAGTTAGTAAGATAATTATCGTAGGATTGGTTTTATGAACCTAAATACCATGGTGACTTTCATCCATTTCCAAAATGTAATCTTCATATATTTATCTTTGTTATTTATGTAACTGTACCTTTATAGAAACACACTTATTGTATAAATTAGTAGGATGAGGTTTTAAAAAATGCTATTAAAATGATCTTCCCTTGAACCACAGTGTTTTCCTTTACTTATTTAGGTTAGTTAACATTCTGTACTTGAAAATTATCCTATACAACCTAAAAAAATTATTAACTATAATTTATAAGTTAAACTAATATACAACTTTCTAAGAAAACAGGTGGCACTTTTTTTCCATTAAAATAGCTCCAGATTAATGAGGGATGCTAGTTAATCTTCTTAAATTATCGTTCATCTAAAAAAAAAAACCACAATCTTTGAAATTATATAAACACAATCCTGAAAGCTCTAATCATTCACAAAGCTTTCCTAAGTTGAAATGAGTTCATGATTTTCCTCAAAGGCCAACTAAACATGCATTCTGGAGAAGAGTATGCTTGAAGGTGTGCCAGTAGTCCATATGGACTGACTGACTTGTTACCTAGTAATCATGCAAGTAATCCTAGTTTTAAGTCAACTGTAAATAAACATGAGAATATTCCTTTTTTTAATGGTTTTATTTATTTTTGAGAGACAAACAGAGTGCAAACTGGGGAGGGGCAGAGAGAGAGAGGGAGACACAGAATCAGAAGCAGACTCCAGGCTCTGAGCTGTTAGCACAGAGCCTGAAACGGGACTCGAACTTGTGACCCATGAGATTAGGTGGGCCGAGGTCAGATGCTCAACCGAGTAAGCCACCCAAGCACTCCAAAACTGAGGATATTCTTGACTGTATTTGTAACATGAATTTTCTAGAAGTAGGACTCAAGACCATGGACTTCAAGCTTCATCGAGCTTCTATTACATCATCTGGCAGAAGCAGTAGATATTTACTGAATCCAAGAGTGAAATTGCAATTCCTCCTTTTTTACAGGTTGCTGAGGTCATTGACGCTCAGGCAGACTTTTGTAAGAAAACTGTAAGTCACCGGGGCACCTGGACCACTGACTTGCGGCCTACATCTTCTGTACTTCTGTACGTCTTGGGCATTGCCTGTTTGCTGGTATGGAAGTACATAAACTGATGCGAAGGCTCCCCACCAAAAAAGAATAAAGCTGTTTAATAAAGCTAACAATGGAAAAGTATTAGGAGCTATATCCCAGAGACCCTATCTACTAAGGCAACGAAATATTTAACACCTGACTCTGCTGCCCCTTCTTGCCAAGTCCCTTCCTACTGACTGCTCCTTCCAGGAGGAGGATATTTCCCTCCGAGGAGCGCCACGCTCAGCCACTGACGTGTTATGGCCAATGAGACGTGCATACAAGTGCCATGTGCCACTTCCCAGGGGAAGTTCTAAGAGCCAGCATGTGATTCCACCATTTCCCTTTTCCTTCTTTTGGAGACAAACATGTTCTAAATAGGTGCTCCTCTTTACGTCTTAGTTTGAGAAAGGAAGGGACACCGAGCACAGCCACTGCCAAGCTGAGATTGTTTTTAAGTCCCTAAAATGTTGCAGTCCTTTGTCAATGCAGCAAAACTTGGCCCCTGCTGACTGACACAATGACCTTCTCCTGGTGTGTATCCATGTCTTTAAGAGAAAAGCCCATACACAATGTTTGTTGAAGACTTAACGGTGAAGCTGAGTTTTCTTGAGTTCTTACTATAGGCGCAACTGAGAGTAGCAGAACTGGAAAAGGTCCGTCCAATCAACCACAGGTAGCACAGCTGAATTCCAGAGAGAGGCTGAAGAGGAGCAATACTGGCATTCATAGGCTGGTGCAAGGTGAGGAGGAGGTGAGCCAAGAGAATGGCAATAAGGAAGGACACCAACAAAACGAAAAGACATGGGCCTATTTACTCAGTTGTCTACCTCTATTTACAGACCATGAATTCCAATAAAGGAGGACCCTGCTTAGTGGAATATATTCAAAAGTGTAACATGCAGTGATGGCACAGGAAATGTTTTTGATGGTAAAGAACAAACTCTCAAAATACTGCTATATAAACTCAAGGACTTAGCATCTTTGAACAAGGTAAAATAAAAGAAAGTGAGCTGATTAAATGCAAAATGAGAAAAAAAACATAAGCAAATAGCACTATAATGGTGAACCTATATGGCAAAAACTGAGAAGATAACTTAGGAATGAGTGAAGCCTGGTAAAAATTCTGTTCTTCCATCTCTGTCCCTATACCTGAATTATGACAGGCAGGTAACAAGTGTGAATGGAGGAAGAGAGAGGGAAGATAAAGAAATGCAATCAAAGCCTGGGCAAGCTCTGAGAAGAGAGAGAGAAGAAAAACACTACGCAAAGGCAACAGAATACAAAGAGTAAATTACATAGATGCTTTGCTATAATTTACAATAGTTTAATTTAAAAAAATAATAGGAACTTTCATTCTGTGAGTACTTATTTTATGTCAAGCACCATGAAGAGCATTCATCATTTTATCCATTTCTTTCCAAATCATGCAAGACTGGAATTCATATGCCCATTACAAATGAGGAGACATGCTCAAGAAGGTAAAAAACAAAACAAAACGAAACAAAAAAAAAACTTTCCAAGATCACACACAATTAATGGTTTGTTCAATTCCAAGCTTGTGCCCTTACCCTCACACTTGGCAGTCTTCTAATACCCAAAGAATTAAAAAATAGTAGCAACAATGACAAATGTTCCTAACTGCACTCTTTGCTAATGTCCCAAACTAGAAAATGCCCATCAAAAGTAGAGTGGATAAATAAGTCCCAACAGATTCATACAAACACTATATAGCACTAAAAATGACTGAATACAACCAACCACAACAACATAGATGAATTTCACAAACATAACCATGATTAATAAAGGCCAGGCACAGGTGAGTAGCTACTGTCGGACTATATGATATTCCATTTCTAAAAAGTACAAACCAGGCAGCATTAGCCAATGCTGTTAAGAGCCAGGATGGTAGCCACCCTTGGGAGAGTTAGCGACCAAAGGGCACAAGAAGGGGATACCAGCGGGACGAGGTAACATTCTGTTAAGTAGACTGAAAGCTGTAAACAGGAGGCCAACTTATAAAAAAAATTCATCATGCTATACACTTATAGTGCATAGTTATAGTAACATAACTATACTATATATAGTTATATATATAGTATATATAACACATATACTATATGTGTTACTTATAGTAAGTGCACTTTTCTCTACATATGTTACACTTCAATAAAATATTTTTTTGTTTTTTGGTAATTCTTTTTTGAGAAAGAGAGAGAGAGAAACAGTATGAGTGGGGGAGGGGCAAAAAGAGAGGGAGACACAGAATCTGAAGCAGGCTCCAGGCTCTGAGCTGTGAGCTGGACGCAAGGCTTGAACCCATAAACTGCGAGATCATGACCCGAGTTGAAGTAGGACTTAACCAAATAAGCCACCCAGGTGCCCCAATAAAATATTTTTTAATTAAAAAAACGATTCACTAACTCAAGACACTTTCTAGTTTGTCCTTTTAATGTATTTAGACGCAAATATTCTTTAATAGAGTGCATACTATATTTTCTCAAGTTTTATAAATCTTAAGTAGGAAGAAAAAATACAACATTAGAGATTTAAAAGGTAATGGATGGGCGTCGGCGGAAAAAACAGCTGACCAGTGATCAAAAAATCTGTCTTAGGATATTCTTTTATTCTCTAACCAGGTGCATACTCTAGAGCAAGGCATTCAGCCTCACCTGTGGTCGGTTTCCCCATTATAAAACTGAAGGGATCTGACCAGATAATCTTCAAGTCACCTCATTCTGGTCTTTTCTTTTTTTCTGAGTCCTACACTTGCCATTATCACATTGCTGCAGCATTCACACAGAAAAGGGGAACAAGAGAGCAACCGCTTACAAGCTTATCACATGATTCTAGGGTAGAAGGAAACAAACTTGACATGTACCTCTATCTAATCAACACTGGATTATCAATGTAGAGATTAAGCTCTGCAGACAATCCCCAAAAACAGAATTACCACTCCCCAACCAGGCCCTATCAGCAGCCTTGTCCTTTTTTTTTTCTTTTTTTAATCTTAAAGTAACGACTTTTTTTTTTAACATGTATTTATTTTGAGAGAGAAGGAGAGAGACAAAGAGAGGTTGAAAGGGAGAGACAGTGTCGAGCAGGCTGCACACTGGAGCCCAACGCGGGGCTTCAACTCATGAACTGCAAGATCATGACCTGAGCCAAAACCAACAGTTGGGCACTTAAACCAGTTAAGCCACCCAGGCGCCCCTTAATTTACTTATTTTTTTAAGTTTATTTATTTTGAGAGAGAGAGTTTGTTCACGTATTCTAAAGCTCCCATGAAAAACAGAATGGCCAATTTATCAGACAACATCTTTTGTGGGTTATTTTATTCTAGGATCATGAGAACCACTAACTTCCTTCCGTACTATAGATAATAGCAAATTTCCAGAATTTTGTAAGATTTGCTCATTTGATCAAAAGAATGCAGAGAAATATACAGTGGCGTATGCACTCTTATTTCATGCTCCTTTGTACAAATCCATTAGGCTCTCTTACCTACTAGTTTCTTGCAATGCAAGCACAAAACCTAACACTACTGATGGGACCCTGTATTAGACAGGGTCCAAGCAGGAGAGAGAAATGACACAGTAATTTACACAGGGAAAGTGTAATGTACAGAATTACTGGCTATAACAAGGAATTGACTAATAGGAATAGAATGCTTAAGAATATAAGAATGGCAGATACAAGGAGCAGCCATACCTCTAGGGCTGAGGCTCAAGGCCCAAGGGCGAGCCTTCTTCCCCAGGGCTGAGATCCAGGCCCACTGTGCTCACAGCATAGCGGGAAATTCACTGTGGTGTTGCATGTGTGGAACTCACTGGTGTCCATCCTCCAGGGTGCAGGAAAAGCTGCTCCCCGGCGAGGTGGCTCACCAGAGGCACACTAGTCCAAAACTGCCCAAGTAGGGATGCCAGGGGAAGCGGCCGGCTACTCGACACAGCTCTGGCCACCAAGCACAATGCCTGGAGCTGGGGAAGTACTGCGCCGCAGGGGCTGGGGGACAGTAGAGGCACACGCACTGCCAGAAACAAGCACTAGAGTTGTCGCTCATGCTGCAATAAGCAGGGGCTGGAAAAGCCAGGAAGGAAAACTCCTTCCTCCTACAGTGTCTCTCCAGAACGCTCTCCTAACAAGTGCTCCACATCATACCAGGTGGAAGAATGTTCACAGTCCATTATCTATTGTCACCCAACAGGCAGTGGAGGCTGAACCTGGACCTGAGAGACAATATGCTGATAACCAGCACAGACCCCACAGCAAGCCGTTACAGTAAGTTCTTTTTTTTTTTTTTTAATTTATTTTTAGGAGAGAGAGACAGCATGAGCAGGGGAGGGTCAGAGAGAGAGGGAGTCACAGACTGAAACAGGCTCCAGGCTCTGAGCTGGCAGTCAGCACAGAGCCCGACGCGGGGCTCGAACCCACGAACCGTGAGATCATGACCCAAGCGAAAGTCGGACGCTTAACCGACCAAGCCACCCAGGCGCCCCCATTACAGTAAGTTCTAATACGCCAATAACCTGCAGGCCTGCCACAGATGTTCACTTAATCCTGTGAGCACTATCCCAGCTACAGATGACACAGCTGATGTACAGGGAGGAAAATCTCATGTCAAGAGGCAAATAAGTCTGACAGCAGCACAGAGAACAGCACTCCTTCTGGGTCAGGTGCCGGGTGTTGGCTTCCTGGGATACATCTAAACTGTCCCCTCCTTACTGTATTCTGAGTTGTACTAAGTCACTGCGTAGACAGTCCTCAGCCTGGCACCGACACTGATAATACCAGTCTTCTAACAAAAGATGACAGACTTTGAACAACAAATCGCTCGCTGAGCCATAAATAATGTTGCTCATATTTTGACTTTTGTTTAGCCATTTACATGAATGTGGTCACTGTTTTGTAACAAGATAATTTCAGGCCTGTGTATGTGGCAGCCATGGCCTTTCATCCAAGCTCTAGTCATTCTGCAACCAAAAATGCAGGCTAAAGGGCATATTTTAAACCAAAGAAGAAATCACACTCAACTACTCATATGCTCAGGAGAGTGGGATTAATGATCAGGTAGAGTCACAAAGGATTCCAATAATAACTGGAATGACCCAAAATGATGGGAACACACATTTACCAAAACTCACTTTGGCAAAAAATCACAGATGCAGGAAGGGGTGGGGGGGAAGCCTAGTATTTCTAAAGTTCAAAACCCAACTGTATGCTACACATAAGCAGCAAACCTGGGGTAGAAGGACACAGAAAAACTGACTGAAAAACAGAAAGGATGGAAATAAATAGAGCTTGTGAGCACACAGCTAAAGGCTTGATTATGCCCAGGCTGAATAATGAACTTCAGTTGGGGCCCAAAAGCGACTTTGGGAAAGAACTGTGACAGAAAATAAGGAAATCACAGGGAAAAGCAAATAAGTGTTTCTTGTGTTTCTGTGTGGGTGTGTGGGGGGTGAATTCAAAATCCGGGAAATAACTTAGTCACCACTTCACAGCACAGTCCACAGAAGGAATAACAGAGGCCGAGACGCACAGAACTGCCTCTGGGACTTTTCTCTATCTCACATTTGGCTGATTTGCATTCCCAGGACTTCATTTTCAGCTTCTTATTTCCACCAGATCTGGTCAGGTTTGGTCTCCCCCCACCCCCCACGCCCCCCTCCACAGGAAGGTAGTAAAGCTCTTTTCTTAACTTTATTTCCCCAATATCCAGAACAATGCTAGAAACAGAACAAATACTCATGAAATTTTTGTTGGGTGAATTACAAAAGAAAACCAAGAAAGGAACTTTTCATTCAACTATATACCTAATATCAGGTGTCCCAGCAGCCAGCACATTCTAAACCAAGGGTCAGCAAAGTATTTAGGCAAAGGGCCAAGTAATGCTTTTGGCTTCGTGGGCCACATATGGGCTCTACTGCACGTTTCTTGTCTTGTTTAGCTTTAAGTGGTTGAAAACAACTATGAATTATAAAACCATATTTAGTTCTATGGCTATATATGGATCAGGTGGCAAGCTGGGTGCCAATTATGGCTAATTCCTACTGTACACTATCATATATAAACTCAATACACACACACACACACACACACACACACACACACACAGAGTCAAGAAAAGCTGGCTTCTACTTTTGTCTTCATGGATAGATTTTTTTTTTCCTATTCTAAGGGGGGATTTCAGGATCTAAAATTAGCTTCGACGATGATCTTCTTAAGTTTTGCTTTAATTTTTTCCGCCTAAATCTAAACGGATGCTATCGAAGGAAAAAACGAGATGCAGGGTCCTGAACCCGGAAAATGCGCAGCGAGCAGGTGGCAGGATTGCACCCAAGAAGCTGCCGCAGATGCAAGCTTATGCAGGGACTGCACCATCTCTCATGGTTTCCAATTAGAGTTTAGGTTTCAGTAGCCTCATTAGTTTTTCAGGCTTTATGACTCAAGCTTAGGGGTGGGGGAGAGGGCAGCGACCCACAAAACAAAGACTTCAATGTCTCCAGAAGCTGAGAAAACTCCAGCATTGTCAGGGCAGATACTATTTATAACCCGTGTAATGTGTACGCTCCTGAATGCATTTTCTATGGAGAATATCTGACCTACACTTCTGAATTCCTGGCTTTGGCGGCGGTGAAGAAGTCAAGCAACTCAGAGTCTGACGACTGAAGGGGGGTGGAGGGGGGGTTGGGGGGAGAACTCCTTGCAATTGTTATTTTCTGACATCCGGCATCATGTGACAGAATTAAAAGGTTCCTGTTTTTGACTCACCTTTGACAAGACTCACTGCTACGAGTTTGAAGCTTAAGTTACTGGAAAAATGTAGGGTCGGAAAATCTCTTACAACTAGGCTGATAGAAAAAAAAAGTTGTGGAAAACTCCATTTAACTTTTTTCCAGAAACACACACACACACACACACACACACACAAGAATCAATGCCAAGCAATGTTACTGAATGTATAGATACGTGGCCTATAATCATGCACATATCCTATGGATATGTTTACACTTTTCTCTTTTACGCAAGAGTGGGGTTCTCCAGGAAGGTATCTTGACATGACGCTGCACTCATTGCAGGACTCTGCAAGCTTTGCTCATTGCCTCCATTCCATTCATGGATCCCAACCAAATTAATTTTCTCCTGTGCCAATTCTATCACATCCCCTGGGTTTACAAAGAAGTTTTACCAGGCCATCAGAACCCAAGAGGGACTGAACATTTTTGTTCTGGAAGAAACTTAAAATAGAGCTTAAAAATAAAACAATGAGAATGAATTTTTAGCTCTGCAGAGCTCTTAGTTTCTAGAAATTTCTTTTACAACTAAATACACACACACGCACGCACTCACACACACACACACCTCCTACTCTTGCTTGTATCGCTACATTTAACCTTCCTATTACTAAGAAACTAACTTAGAAATTCCAAGGGTTTCATTCGGTATTTGACCTGACATATTTCATAATAAACAGTCACATCAAAGTGTGAGTTAGACAAAGTTTATAAGGATATCCGTGCTATAGACACTCCCTCAAATGGCAACACCAAATAGAAATATAAACTGAGTCACATATATAAGTTTAAATTTTCTTGTAACCACTTCTAAGAAGAAAAACAAAATAAAACAGGTGAAATTAATTCTATCTTACTTAACCTAGTGTGCCCAACATACTATTTCAACAGTAACCAAAAGTAAAAACTGGTAACTGGATATTTTACATTTTTTTTTCTATATTAAAGCTATGAAATCTGATGTACAGGTTACACTCACAGGGCATCACAATTTGGACTCGTCACATTTAAACGCTCAATAGCCATATGTGGCTGGTGCTACCATATTGGATGACAAAGCTCTAAAGGCTTCTTGTAAGTTTCTTTTGAGTTTGCTCTTCCAACTCAGTTGCAATGACACGGCTATCATCAAGAGAAGATATTCTGAGAAGTGTTTCAACTTCTTGGACAAGTTCACACTTGGGCTTCACTCTCTGGCACGTCCACGCTTGGGGCCATCTGTTATAATGGAACAATGCCCACCCGAAAGAAGTTACCAGCTTCCAAAACCAGACATGCAACGACGGCAAGAAGATTCTCCTAGCTTAAGCAGTTTCAAATTCTGAACTTCTGAACTTCATTTTTCCCAGGTGCTGCATCTGGACATTTTAGTAGGGCTTAAATTAGTTCCATTTTTGAGATACTGTCTTTGAAAGAGAAAAAAAAATCCAAGGCTGAACTTTTTTTAGGATGGGCCTTTGAGGAAGAAGGTTACAGGAAACACAAGCTAACACTGGAAGAGACACTGCACCGTTTATATGGCATTTTTAAAAAAAACAAATCGTGACTTAAAAAGTCTTTGGTATGAACCTTTATTCCTATCCCACCTTCAGCTGAAAAACTACAGCTGCTTTTCTTAAGCCACTATAATGTTCTGATACACAAACGACTATTTCTTTTTTCTTCTTGAAGGTGAATCTTCTTATTGAAATTTCAACCTATTAATCAGATAGGATTAAAGAGAAGTGGAGCTGAGAATTGCTGCTTTTTATTAGAAATACTCATCCTCCTTTGATATTTTTCCATACCATGTGCTACTTGTAAGAAACGTTCTAATTAATTTATTTGAAGAAAATTAGCCTATTAATGGATTCTAACAGCACTTCTCTTACGAGTACATACTTACTTCTCCGACTTTAAAATGTACCTCTGACCCCAAATCCTTTTATGTTTTATGAAAATATTCATAAAAATATTCATAAATGTTTCATTTAAATCCAGTACTTTCTATTAAAAATTATGAAATAGCTAATGAGAATATGTTAACTCAAAAGCCCAAACTGTACTTTATTCATGTATTCATTTGATATATATTTATCTACTGCCTAACTTATACTAGACACCAGACAGGTGCTACAGAGGTGCTGGGGAAACGGAGGCAAATATAGTCTCTGCTTGGTGAGGCTCCAAATTGAAACTGAGAATATGGCCAAGTAAACAATATCGGTAAGGATATGACCATTAATATGGGGGATCTGTATGTACAGTGTAAATGCATGAATGGATGGATAGACAGACAGCGATAATGAAGCTAAGATCTAATGGATGTACAACCCGGAAAACTGAGGGAGGGGAACGGAGTTCCAGATAAAGGGAGAAATCAATCGATATGCCGGGAACGTATGCCAAGGAATGAACAAGAAACCCGAGAGGAAATGAAAGAAGAAAAAGAGAGTAAGTCGAACATGGCTGGATGACAAAAAGAAAAAAGAGAGGCTAGTGGGGCGGGGGTGGGGCGGGGCTGGGCGGGGGTGGGGCTTCACAGGTGCCCTGCTTCTACTGTGTTCTGCCTCACTCTGGTCTTACCGCCATGTAGTGTCCCTGCTACAGGCAGCGGGTGGCCCTTCACCCCTGCGTCCTCTCCCTTTCTGTCCTCTCCTGCTGACAACTGGTGCTCCAGGCCCCACCCTCATCCCCACCTCCCTGAGCTGGGTCTCTGACTTCTTTCCCCAGGGCCAAGCCTCAGAGGGTGGGAGGAAAGGACCTTCTCTGAGAAGGAGCCCCCGGGCCCCGTGTGTCACGTCTAGTGAGGGGTGCTGGGGTGGAGCCCCTCCGTCCCGTGCAGCCTGTGCCCTCCCATCTGCACCGTGAGGCTGCGTGGCCTGTGGTGTGACTAGTGTGCATGCCGCGATCCAGGGTCAGCAAGCACTCCCGGCCCTCACAGGAAGGTGGGGGTGTGTCCAGCTTCTCTGCTTCCGAGCTGCCATCTCACCCAGTGCCCTGAGAAGACGGAATGGAACACTGGGATAGAACACTGAAAATAAAACGTCTTTCAACAAGGGGGGTGGGGGGAAAGGAGGACTTTGTCCTCCTGGATTAAAGCCATCCTGGATTTAAGATTTGAAAGGGTCAGAGGAAGGCAAGATGAGGCACAGAACACAATCTGGCCTGGGAAAAAGTTCCTACGGTGTGGATCCCCAAAACCCAAACTTAGGTAGACCGCGCACCAAGTTTCACAGCTACTGCAGATACATACACGGGAGGTGAGGTGTTCTTGACCTCTGGTTTAACTTTGTACTGTGAAGTCATCCCAGGGTAAAACAGAAAGCAGAATGTTTTCATCACATCCATGCAAACGTCCCAAAAAGTCTTGATAAAACATGAACAAAGGTACTGACGCAAAGAGTTTTAGTTCCAACTTGAACACTAAAGTTATTATATTTCTTTTATTTTTTGAATATTATATACTTCTATTTATCTGTTTATGTATCTCAAGCACACACAGAATTTAACAAACACCCACATAAGTACCACCCAGGTCTTAAGATGCTACTCTGAATATCTGATTCCATTTTTTTTTTTTTTTCAGAAATAAAGCATCATGGATTCAATTTAAGACCTTCTTGCATTCTTGCCAGCTCTTTCTCCCATCCATTCTCTCCTCACGAAGAAATTGCCTTCCTGAAGCTGATTTTTTTTTCCAAACCACGTTTTTCATGCACACATATACACACTTTCATTAAGACTATATGGTAATATTCTATATAAATTTTAAGTACAACTTATCCTACCCATCATACTGCAACCTATTTGTTTCATTCAATACTTTTTTAAACATATACATCAGGGGCCGCCTAGGTGACTCAGCCGGTTGAGGGTCAGACTTCGGCTCACGTCATGATCTCACACTTCATAAATTCAAGCCCTGCATTGGGCTCTGTGCTAACAGCTCAGAGGCTGGATCTTTCTTCAGATTCTGCATCTCCCTCTCTTTCTCTCTGCCTCACCCACACTTGCACATTGTCTCTTTCTGTCTCTCAAAAATGAATAAACGTTTAAAACAATTTTATTAAGCATATGCATCAGGACTATGTGAGAGGCTAACACAGGTGTTTTTTTTTAACTATAGAACATTTCAGGTGTACACCCCCCCCCAAAAAATGAAGACGAATATAAGTACACCCATCACAGAGCTTAGCTTAAGAAATCAAACATTAAAGATATAATCAAGTTGATTTTTAAAGACATTCTGCACACACTGTTCAGGAGTTGTGTTCCCTTAAAGGCTCTATGAGTAGTTTCAAAACAAAGATCAACTCTTCTGGCAACCATGCCTAGAAGTCCTCGGTGAATTTTTGTGTAACTTCTCTGACAGTTCTGCACGCAGAGAAAAGGAACATGTATGGTCTCCTTGATCCTATCCCACTTTGGTGACAATTAACAGTCACAGATTTGCAGCACCTTGACTTTCAAACATTAAGAATAGCATTTTTAGGGGGCACCTTGGTGCTCCATTGATTAGGCATCTGACTTCAGCTCAGGTCATGATCTCGCAGTTCGTGGTTTCAAGCCCTGCATTGGGCTCTGTGCTGACAGCCCGGAGCCTGGAGCCTGCTTCAGATTCTGTGTCTCCTTCTCTCTCTGCCCCTCTCCTGTTCACATTCTGTCTCTCTCAAAAATAATTAATAAAAAAATTTTTTTAATTGGAAAAAAGAATTTTTTTCCAATTTTAGCATTTTTTCCGTGTAATATCCTCACTTTAGGTACAAATACAGCCAAATACCACTAAAGTACATATCACTATCATGATCATCATCATCAAAAATGAGCTCTAATATGTGACAGGAGCTAGACTAAGCAATTTACTTGCACTTTCACAAATAATGCTCATAAAACTCCATGAAGACAGATGAAGTAAGTTAGTCAGACAGACATTAACAAAATGCCGCATCTCAAGAGATGGTAATGCCAGCGTGTTAATTTGCACTATGTATGTCTGATTCTCAAGCTCTGCTCTTAACCTTTACATAAAAACTATCTTGCGGGAAAACAATTTCCACTCCTAGAAACGCAGAGTAGCGCATGATACCAGACGATCACTCCTGCTGTAATTAACTAGAAAAAAATTAATTAGACAAAATATATGAAACAACACTCTTCAGTCATTAAAACAACAGGCATGTCATGACCGTGGTTTCTGAAGGAAGAGAAACAAATGAAATAAGCATTATGACCGACTCAGCTTTCCACCTAGAAGTACTTTCCAGAGTGTGAAGCAGAGAGGGGCTACCTGAGCGCAATACGGGACTCTCAGCAAGTTGAGAGGAAAAGGGCTGGAAAAAAGGAGAATGAGGAGGTTGGGATAGAGGCCAGAGTGCGAGAAAGAAAGCAACGATGCAAGGAAAAAAAAAAAAAAAGATTTAAAAATTTTCACAGGAGCCTGCTGAGTCTTAGGTAAACAGCAAGATGTATATGCAGAGGGTGAGACGCTCAAGGCTGAGCAAAGAACAAGCGTCAGAGAAAGAACGACCAGCAGTAAAATGCATCTACTGGGAAGCTATTAAGCCGAACAACGTTCAGAGCCCACGAAGGTCTGGGAGACATTCACAGTCCCACCTGCCACGGCACAGAGACTTCATAAAACGCCTGCAGCATTCAACAGAGGCTCCAGAAAGTCCGTGACTTGGGAGTAAGGAGAAACTAGGCCTACAATAAGGCTACTCTGGTTTTAATCTCACAAAAATTAAAAACAATCTTTAAAAAAAAATCAAGCTGATCCAGGGTAAATTAACTGACCTCCCGGAACAAAACTCAACACGCAACAAAATCCAGAGACACAGAGCCATGACATTCACAATGACTGGCAATAAAATACTGCTAGACATGTGGGCAGTCAGGACTGAATTCAGCAGGCCCGGGTTGCTCAAACCTGCACATTCCAAGGAAAAGTCTGTCTTCAGGACTGGCCTTCGTTGGCTCTGAGGAGATAACCTCTGAGCCCCTGGAATATTGTGCTTGATCACAGCATTTTTGTATGCCTGAGGCCATGGGCCACGCTGTACCGGTTTACCTGAAAAGTTTATCCTAGGAAAGTTTTCCTAACAATGTGATTCAGGGTGAAGGTCTGTCTTTGCAGAATTTTATCTATAAATCCTTCAGTGTTTTTGCATTTTGTTCATAACGCCGATCAAAAACACTGACAATAACAACGAAAAAAAATCACAGGACAAAGGCACCCTCGGAAAACTACTGGTTGTCCCCTGAACTTAATACTACAAACTTCAATCAATTGTCAGTAACTTTTAAAAAAGAACGGCACTGCATTCATACTTGACTGGAAATAACAAACTTCACGCCTTTTAAAGAAATCTTAAATGTCTGGCAGCTAGGTAACTCCATAAAAGTGGTAGACAAGTAACAAAAATTTTTGTTTGTCTACAAACAAATTTCATTGTGTTTCATTTCAACGTGGAACTATGAGCAGCATTTGCTGAACTTCCTTTTCCACTAAAGTAATAGAAAACAATTTGAAATGTGTGGAAAATGGCCTAGATCTTTCCAGCAGTAATATCTCTCGAAACTCCTATACTTTTGCCTCTTACATCACCTGAATGTGTAAATGGCTCTGAGTGAGGGAATGATGTGAATGCCCAACTATACCGGGAAATGTAACAGCACATCCAAAAGGGAAAATGATTCCACTTGGTGTAACTAAGTGCATAAATGATTGGAAAGATTTTGAACACACTCTACCTACTGACTGATCCAATCTCCCTTTTTATTTTACCTTACCTGTCTTAGTTACCCGAGTATGCCAATGAAAAGTTACCTTCCAGAATAATGCAGAAGGATGCGAAAATCTTGTCTGAGTCAGGCTTGCCGGTGTCCAAATACTAAGCATGTTCAATGAGGGCCAATTTCCCTCAGTCCTGAACTCTTGACACCCTTACTATTCCAATTATAAACCTTTCCCATTGTCTGCCCAACCCACTGAGTGGGAGACAACAAAATGATTTTACAATGTGCCAGCTGAGGACAAGAAGGAAACCAACCAACTACATCGTTTGCATGCATGACCCAATTCCTGCTCTTCACTGAACCCGAAGAAAAATAATAACTTTATCACTAACTCGTAACAAAAAAAACTCCATTATCCATATCTGCAGCAGAACTTCATGGGGGGAAAAATGAACTATACCTAAAAATGTATATTAAAAAGAATCCAAGAAACAATTTAGGTAGCAAATAATTAGAAGCTCTAAGAAGGAAATAACCATTGGGAGGAAAATCAAGCTCTGGAAATTAGAAACGAACAGAAGTAAAGAAGTATTCCGTTTAGAGTTAAATTAACACTTAAAAACTTGCTCCTTTAAGCATATTTCATAACTTAGCGTCTGTTTTCTACTATGTCCATCACCGAAAGCAAACATCTCAAAACACATTCTCCGAATACCTGTTAACAAGGCAGTCCCCTCTCTGGCATGCCCCTTTACCTTTTCAAAGCGTTTCTCTAACGGTATCCAATAGTTCACTACACCATCCCTAGGAGATTATACCGTTCCATTTCAGACAAACCTGGGAGTGTCAAGCACCTTGGATAAGGTCACTGCGCTATTCTGGGACAGAGCTGAGACTATAACTTACTATCCTCATTCTTTCCACAACAGTGCACGATTTTGCTTATTCTCCTTACCCCGTTTTCTATTTTTATTATTGCCCCATTTGTTTCTCAAAAGTGTCTACCAACCTCAGGTCCTGCTCAAAGTACACGGGGTTGCAAAGGACAGAAACCCATTGAAGGGAGTACAAGTAAGGAAAAATGCAAAGGAAACAGCAGATGATATCACAGCTGCCCAAGGACAAGAATTACATGTGGCTGGGGCCCTGGGGATGAAGTCAAAGGCAAAGCTCTCCTTGGTATCATCCTCAGGGATCATCTAGAGGCACTCTTGTGAAATCTGTGCCTCTCCTCACACACCTACTCTATGGAGTCTCCCTTTGTACACTTGGCCTAAGTTCACACATGGTCCAGAGTGAACATCAAGGTCCCCCATCCTTTCCTCATGCTTCTATGCTTCACAGACTAAAACAACATTGTAGCTTTACTCAAACTCTCTCCGGAGTGAATTTGCTGTCTGTTGGTCCAATCAGTGATGGTTGGCAGGTTCTGGTTAAGTGTTTACCATTGGTTTGGTTAGCTATGGGGAAGGGAAGGAACAAGGCAGCAGGCCAGGAAACCATTCTAGGAACAGATAATCTATACCCTGGGGCGTTAAACCATTAAACCAAGACATTAGTGCACAGCTAATTCCTAGCACTGCCAGGCACCCTCACTGTATTTAACCAAACCCCTCATTTTAAAGAGGAAAATACTGAGGTCTGAATGCTACTATGACTTACCTAAGGTAACAGGTGCACTGTGGCAAGTCAATGTCGACAGTCCACATATCCTGGTTTTCTGAAGCCACAAAGTTTATTCTGGAACCCATCATTGAAATTGTTCAATCCATAGCCAGTGGTATAGTTCCTCTCTCATATCAAGCTATCATCTTGATATATAAATAGCAAATCCATGATTACTCATAATGTGTATATACTCCTAAGATTTCCTACCTGTAAAGCAGTAACTCTCTACCACAGCTAACCATCAGAATCACCGTAGGAGCCTTTTAAAAAGTACCACTCCCTTAGCCCCACCCTAGACCAATTATGTCAGAATCACTGAGGACAGCCTTCTGACACTGGTATTTTAGTTTTTTAAAAGCCCCCCCCCCCGACACACACATTTCATTCTTATGTGCAATCAGAGTAAAAGAATCCTCACTTCAAAACCTTAAAATTAATGCGCAAACATACAGAAATTCTTCAATGACCCTACTTTAATTCAAATTCAAAATACAGTTCTCAAATAATTTAACAACATGTTTTAGATCATAACTTTAAGAAAAGTCTTCTTTTCTCGACAGTTAGAGCTACCATTTATTGAGCATCTATAATGGGTTTTACAAATATAAAGCAGAATATAAGCTCCATGAGGTTAAGACTTTGGTTTCTCTCTCTGTCATATTCCCAGTGCCTACCACGGTCCCTTGCACATTGTAGATGCTTAAGAAACATTTGCTGAATGAACAAATGAATGGTCTTACTTATCTCTCGCAGTGGCCCTTGTCACTAATGCAGATTTTTCAAGCTGAGAAAGACTCAAATAAACCTAAAACAACATATATGCTCCACTTATCACACATGTAATGTTGAAATTACATGTCTTTTCAAGGAGTTAATCAAAACTGATCTTTTGATCAAAGATCAAAAGTGGCATGTTAAAAAAAAGTTACTGTGAATATTAGCTCAATTTTTTTTTTTTTTTTTACTTCAAAAGCTGAGCATATTGCCATCAAATAAATCTTTGGACTATTCAAGTTCATAGTGAACAATAATCCAGGAAGAGAGGTATAAAGTCAAACCATACATCTAACTCAGTGTGTAAGGTTTTTAAGAACTGAATGGAAAAAAATAACCACATTCAATCTAAAATATGACTCAATACTTAGTAAAGTAATGAGTTGGCAGGCAGGAGTCAACGCCACCTGAATTATCCCTGAATACTGGCCTTGGTCATTCTCAGTGTGAAATGCTGCAGTGAGGTACAAAATCTGTACTAAGCTTTTGAAAAATAATATCCAATTCTTCTGGCCAGCCAATGCCAGGCTGAGGATGAAGGACCAAAGACAGATGAGTCTGCTTAAAATATTTGGCTTAGAAAAAATAAAATGAAACTGAAAAAGGGAAGAAACCAAAAATTTAAAGAAAATTAGAATTTTTAACAACATCCTTCCTTACCTCCAGTGACACAAAAATGACTTATGAGGGTAACTGTATCTCTGTGTCTCAGCTGGGGTAGAAATATCACAATTTTCCAAGATAAAAGAGCTCAGCAAAAGAAATGAAGAGGAACCTCATCCTCTTATTTAACTGAAACAATATTTTGGAAAGAACATTTAAGATACCATATTAAGAATCTCAGAATGTCATAAAACTGATATTTAATATCCAAGGAGTAAACAGAATTTTTCTTATGTTCACCTAAATCTTGATGTTCTTAGTACATAGCATCTGAACTAAGAGTCAGGAAGGCCCCAGAGATAGACCTGGTTTAACTGTCACTACAAAAATAAAGGCAGAATCAATGAAACAGGAATCCAGAATCTAGGAGACAGGCAGCCTACAATATTTCATCACTCAGCAAATATTTAAATACTAAGGTTAGCCTGATGCTATGCCACTTGCAAAAGCAAAAGTCTTGTAGCCACGGCATTATGTCCTACAAAGAAAGATATACTTAGTTCACTGGTGTTAATACATACTCACGTGACCCTGTGGGTTTTTATTTTTAATTCATAAGCTCTATTACATCACACTTCAAGATGAGCAACAGTCTTATAAAAGAACCATGTGATAAACCAGTTGGCCCAAAGTCTAAGATGTACCCTGATGGCAGATGAAGCATCTGGGAGTCCTTCCCTTAACCCCTTCAATGCACCAAGGTATTATTTAGAAAATTACTGTCCTGGCCTCCTAAATGATACCTTAGTCACACTGCCCTACAGGCTAGTTGAGAAGAGATCAGGGTAAGAAATCAATGACACAGCAATGCTGGTTGGGATCATACTATAGTTCAGCTCTTGCATAAGAATGTACAAAACGATAGTCTCCTCCCCACACCCAACTCACTCCTTGTGCTATTCTTCCACACACACAACATGGCAGGCACCCCGGTGATACTGAAGAGTTAGGATATCTGAGTTTCCAGGGGTGCCTGCAGAGTCCCACAAAGGGACTTTTTAAATAGAAAGGGGTTTTGAAGGCATTCCTTTTGTGTAATGTCCCTGGCAGGCATTTGTCAAACCCTGTGCTTTAAATCTCATGCTAATACTTGCTTTAGCGATCAGCTCTGTTATCTAAATGTAGCCCTCAATATTTCAATAGCAGATTTTTGTCTATTGCATGGAAAAATGTTTATGGCACACTGTAAAACTTAAAAAGTTTGATGAACCATTAAGAAAAAATAAAGATATTTCTGCATTTCAAACTTCTATCTCCAATCACTCAGGGACTATCTGAGAAGTCAGGGAAGCCGGCTCTATCTATTCGATGGTTTCTGCTCAGTGCTCCCATTTTTAACTTACACATCAGGCTGACAAGACACACACAAAACAATTTTAAACACCCTTCATTCCCCATAACATTCTGTTTCTAAGTCCTTTTCAGTTTTGCTCCTAAATAACCCCTGAAATCCATCCACTTGCTCCGATTCCATTGTTCTTACCACCCTGGTTGAAGTCACTGCAGTTCAGACAACCACCCTCCCCAGATTCACCCCTGCCCCAGCCCTGCTTCCCTCCAGCCATCCTTGCTCAAACTCTTCTTCATTCTGCAGCCTAATGATCCTTTCAAAAACCAAATCTGACCCTGTGACCTACCCACCTACCTGTATAACTGCCCACCCACTTTTTTTTTTTTAACGTATATTTATTTCGGAGAGACAGAGACAGAGCACAAGCAGGGGAGGGGCAGAGAGAGAGGGAGACACAGAGTCCAAAGCAGGCTCCAGGCTGTCAGCACAGAACCCGATGTGGAGCTCGAACCCACGAACTGCGAGATCATGACCTGAGCCGAGGTCGGACTCTGTACGGACTGAGCCACCCGGGCGCCCCACCCACCCAATTTTTAATTCAATAATGGCTTCCCATTTCAGTTAGGGTTAAGACCTCAATCCTGCCAGGGTTGTCAAAGCCTGCATGGTGGAGGTTCTACCAAGCTTCCTAGCCTCATGCCACTCCATGCTCAGCTTGAGCTCTAAGCTTGGGGCGCTCTGGTCTTCTCGTTGTATCCTACACACACACATCCTCCCTTCCAACCCCAAATACTTTTGCATATTGTTTTTCCTCCCCCTGCCTTCTTCCAGATCCCAACACATAATTCTCCTCCTTAAAGATATCTTCCTTAACCCCAAGACCATGTCAAATTCCCTCACTATATGGTATTTTATAATGTTTTTACAACTGTAAGTTCGTATTTATTATCTGATTATTGAATTAATCTCCATCTCTTCCTCTGACTGCAGCTCCATGGACCTAGAGACCATGTCTATTTTACCGAGGGTGACCATTTGTCCCAGTTTCCCTGGAATACCCGTTGTCCTGGAGTTAAGTATTAAGTGTGTCACCTTTGCCTCCTTAAGGTATTCTACTGGACTAACACTCACATCATTACCCTGGTTTTAGTTCACCAATGGATCCCCAGTAACTACTGCTACAGCAACTATAGAGTCAGTAAATAGTGACTAAATTATTAGTGGGTATCAAGTCTAATTTTATATACATGCATATTCCTATTTTTAAAAAAGGTCTACCAAGTAGCTTTCCAACATAGGCAATTGCTAAACAGAGAGAACCATCCAATAAACAGTCAACTCTTAAGTCTCTAACATTCAGAATAGCTAAATTGAGTTACTAAATACACAGTACTTTAGATCAACTCAAGAGAAGCACCTCTGTGTCCATATTACTCCAAAATAGGTCACTGGAAGATTAACTGCTTCGATGAGGTCAGTACCTCAAAGGCTGTGTAAAGAACACTTTGACGCAAATAAAGGTATCAAACTGGTTTATCTACCGCAGAATTGCAATAAAAAGTGTTCCGCCTTAATTACTGGACCAAGTAAACAAAGGTGTTGTCTATATATATAGATATATCATTGAGACTCACCAAATTCAACCATAGGTGGCAAAGAAATTAGATTACCTTTCCATTTATTAATTGGCTTTAATCAATATAAAAGGCCTTTGTTGAACAACTGCCTCAGAGCAGGGCAATGTAAAATTAGGCACAGTTCACATATTTGCTTTGGGCACTAGCCAGTCTCTGATCATTAATTCCATCAAAGCAATAATAGTTCGAGTGAACCATCTCCTAATACAGTTCTGAATTTCCCATTAATCAGAATGAAGAAATAAGAGATCACAGACTGCCCAAGGCAATAAAATAACATCCAAGCGTTCCTCGGGTCTGAGGTGTATTGTAGCACTGCTAACACAGCTCCAATGAGAGCTATCATGTACCACAGGAATTTTAAATAAAAGAGAAGTCAGGCAATAAGACCACCAACCAACATGCTGGGAAGAAACCACGTACAAGAGAATTGGACCCAGCCAGGATTACTTTCGGGGGGGGGGGGGGCGGTATCCACCGAGAAAAGGCAGACCACTTTGTTTCCCTTCACGTTGAAAATTCTGAACAATCTATGCAGCCAAGATAAGAATCTTCAACAGAGAACTGGACGGGGATGAGTGTGTAAAACCCTCTTCAAAAGGAAGCTGTGCATCAGAATTTCCCCGCATTACTCATTTTACTGGCTTGTGTTTGTTCCTGTCTTAATTACACATGGAACCAATCTAACAATAATTGTGGTTTTGATTACAAGTCTATAGGCTCACAGAGTTTTAAGGCAAAGAGCTACATCTTTATCAAAGTTTTGTTCCTTATACAAAGCTTCAGAGAGAAGAGCCTAAGTCCTCATCATATGGGTTCAAGGATCCACACATAAAGGTCCATAAACCTTACTGTTACATGTACATACTTATAATAGGCTAACTATATTTTTCTAGGGAAAGAATTCTTACTTCCAAATTATAACCTGGCTGTTGAGTTAGAGTTTTTTAATTATTACATGAATTACCCATTAAAAAAACTCTCAGAAGAGTAAAATGAATCCCTCAGTTAAAAATAATAATAATAATAATAATTAGTACTGCAAACTGAGAGCCAGTACCCAAAATCTACTTTGCAAGGTAGATTTTCATGTAACTCCTAGACATTAAATGGACTAAAGTATAATTCTATATGTCATTCCTTTAAAAACACATTTCTTCACTCATCAAATATTATCTATTATAAATTGTGACTATTTTAGGTAGTGAGTACAGTAAATAAAATTAACATTCTTCCTGCCCTTATAGCATGCACAGTCTAATGGAAGAGATGGCATTAAACAAGCAAATAAGTAAATGATTAAGATACATAATCACTAATGTTCATAATCACTATGAAAGGAACCAATAGGCAGCTGTGATTAAGCATAACATCAAGTGGTCAGGGAAGGCCTCACTCTTTTTCCCTTCAGCCCAAGAAAAAAATCTTTAAGTAATTGGAGCTAGAGAGACCACAAAGAGCTTCCTGTTTTTAGCTGAGAGTACCTTTAAAATATCAAGTAACCAAGAAAAATTTTTTTTAATTTTTTAAATGTTTTTTATTTATTTGTGTGTGAGAGAGAGACAGCATGAGTAGGGGAGGGTCAGAGAGAGAGGAAGATACAGAATCTGAAGCAGGCTCCAGGCTCTGAGCTAGCTGTCAGCACAGAGCCTGACGCGGGACTTGAACCTACGAACTATGAGATCAGGACTTGAGCCGAAGTTGGATGCTTAACCGACTGAGTCACCCAGGAGCCCCGAAAAATTTTAATTAAATTAAATAAATAAGCAAATAAAATATCGAGTAACCATTAAAATTTTAAATAGTGAATGGTTGTTAAAATATCCATTACTTTAAAATTCTACCTCCTAGCTAACTAAGAACCAAAATTACAAATGGCAAGAAATAGAGAGGAGGTTAAGAAACATGTGGCAACAGATGAATTATTTTTCTAATTTGAACTGGCTACCTAAGAAAGCAAAACTGGAAATTATAAGGTCATAAAAAGTTGCAAGACAAAATTACATCATCTTATAGTCTCAGTTTCTTGTTAGAACTGAGACTATAGAACATGCATGAAAAGTCAGAGAAAGATTCCTCTAACATCCGGCTCTACAATACATCCAGAAAATGACAAGAGTTCTTTGAAAACAAGATGTAGAGCTATGAACGCTACATGTGTCCTAGAGAGGTATGAGCTCCGTGCATGCCCTAACATGGCCTCATTGTTCCAATGAGCAGAACAAAGTTGTTACACAGCTTTTCAAAATCAAGGGACAAAATCCCACATGGCAAAGTCTCAAGACTGCATCATGCTGGCCTTCCACACGAGAGCCAACACTCTCTGCACTCATAATTCCCTCACTGTAGACGGTCTCTGCCTCTTCAAGGCCCCTCTGAGAGCCTTCAGAGGTTCTTGAAAAGCAGAACAAATGAAAGTATACACATTAGGGCCAAATAAAAAATCGTGCCCTCATGGGTCACAGAAGCAAATGACATTTTCAAACTATCAACTCTTAGTTGCACTTATGTCCACAGGTTGTCCAAACTTCTAGTAACAAAAATAAACCCAAGAATAATAACAAGTGCTAGTGTATATATTTTTTAAGAGGTCTGACCATAAAAACTTAGTAAGCGGTGGACGTGGAAGAATCATCGGGAAGAAAAAGAAGTAGGCAATTAAGAACAGGAAAAGGGGAGGAAAAGCAGAATAGAAAGGAGACCTCGACCCCAGAAGCTGTGCAGAGGCTTCAAGGAAGATTAGTTGTTGACAGGAGGAGAGGGGAGACAAACCAAACAGGCAAAAATTGATCAAGCAACAAAATATTATACCGCCTATCATGACAAATGGTTATGCATTTGTAGACTTCAGAAAGATCATCGAGTTGGCTGCCCCACAGTGAAAAAATTCAACTGCTCAGACAGTGCATGTTCATGTAAATGGTATAAATGGTGCAGACTGTGCAGGAATGACCAGAGAAACCAAGCTCTGTGGCACTGACTCAGTTCTTCCTTACATACACCACAGGGCACATCTGCCTCTCAGATTCTCTCTTCTCTTCAGTCAAGAACAGAAACACACACACACACACACACACACACAAAATATACATATTAGCCAAGCTCATCCATGATGAACATACTTCTAAATAAGGGACTTCCCAACACCAAGGAAACTGTCCACCTCTTCCTCACTATGGGAAAGTTTGTGGTTAATAAAAAAATTTTTTAAAAGAACACTGAGGTCCTGGGTCAATGGAGTTCATAATAATAATAATAACAACAGCAGCAATTCTTGCTTTTTCACGGGGTAAAAGTCCACACTGCTGAGAATAGAAGCCTTTGATTTACCTTTTGGAGGTATGTGTGCACATACTTGCCTTCCATTAGTAAGGAAATTTCTATTCAAATAGACACACTGTAAAAAATAGAATTGCTTTATTCCAATTCCATTCTCTTTTTTTTTTTATAAGTCAAGCATTTACTTTTGTGAGGGAAATTAGGTATTTTATGATTCTGCCCACAAAACCCAGTAAAGTACTCATACTCAAATACTTATTAAAAGTAAACCACAGAGCTCAGTAAATATCCAAGGAAGATTCTTCCTTCCCCAAGTATTAACCTCAATTCCAGAAGTCATCTGAAATCCAGACCAAACATCTCCTGTTTCTGAAAAGAGTTTTACTGGTAATGAGAATGAAAAAACTGCAAATTCTTTCTGAGGGCTATCTGAGGGTTTCTGGAAAGAGAAATAGAAGACAGATTCCCTGGAGTATACATTGTCAGGACCTAATACGGTTCCCAGCGCATCAATGTGTCTGAGGTGACAATGAAGAAACAAAGAGTAATGCAAGGGTTCCAACCAGGCGATTTCATAAACTGGATTTTCGCATGCTGAATCATTTTATTTTTCTCTTATGTTACATTTCAGAAATGTTCTCTCCCATTTTGGGGTGATGTCTGGCCAGCAGAAGAGAAGTGGCATGAGAACACAGACCATCAACTACCACGGAGTTGATGCTAAGTGTTCAGAGAATTGATGATCAACAATGATCAGCGTGTGAATCAATCTGTGACTATCCAACCAATACAGGAATGAATGGTGAGGGAATAAATGAATGGCATTTCCCTCCCGTATCACCTTGGTTTCTCTGGACTTGGCTTGTCACCCTCCCCATGAAGACATATTTGAGTCTCAAGCCATCAGACTATCTTAAAGGGACATGCCGAAAACTTTATTTTACTCCTTAGATTCACATGAAGAAATGGAATGGTTTCAAGGGGAAAGTATTGGTTTCAAAGGGAAAGTATAAACATGTGATTCAGAAAAGTTGGTTCAAATCCCATTCCTCTACCTAGAAGGCCCTTGATTCTTGGCCAGGGTTTCTCAACCTTGGCATTACTGACATCTTAGGCCGGATTATTCTTTGTTAGTGGGGGCTGTACCATAGATGTACAATGTTCAGCAGAGTCCCTGGCCTCTACTCACTAGGTGATGTTATCACATTGCACCCTCAGTGTGACAACCAAAAGTGTTGCTGCAGACATTACCAGATGTTTCCTGGGGCTCAAAATCATCCCCTGGCGAGAGCCGCTTCCATAGGCAAATTTCTTGATTCTTTAATCCTCATTTTCTCATAAGAAAAATGAGTGTAAAACTACTGTCCTCACGTAACCATGGAAACAACTCAATTATAAAATAACAGTAAGTACAAACAATTCTGATGACAACAAGGCTAATATTAATTAGGTGCTCGTTACGTGTCAGACCTCAAACAGAGGAGTTACCTACAGTGATCTCTGCGGTCGTCACAATGACCATATAGGCTGTGGACACTCTCATCTTTACCTTGATCACACAAATAGAATGTCACAGCCAAGATTCACTTAGAAGCCATGTGACTCCAAAACTTAGAGCTCTTACCCGCCATATTCCTCAACAAATATTTGTCTCCTTCCAACATTTTTCTTAAGTTTCTCTTCCCAAACAATCAGAGTTCAGTCTTATTTCCTTACTGCAGGAAATCTGGGAGTAAGGTTGTAAACTCCTGTAGCAAACATATCAGAGGTGCCTCTTCCATCTTCATCCTCACTGGCTTCCTCTTATCTCATTTATGCTGCAAATCCTTCATATCCCTGTATCT
Source organism: Hyaena hyaena (assembly GCF_003009895.1). Lineage (NCBI taxonomy): Eukaryota > Metazoa > Chordata > Mammalia > Carnivora > Hyaenidae > Hyaena > Hyaena hyaena. The sequence goes on from NW_024080680.1 coordinate 4,715,995, forward strand.
ACTGGCATCAATGCCCTCCGTATTTAACACTAAGTTCCTAGAGATCAGAGACCAGTTTCCCTACACAAATGAAATACTTATTACATATTTTTTATGGGTGATGGTGGCGATCTTAGGTGTTGATCTGACGTTGTCTAGGTTTAGAATGAAAAAGCCACATACAGAATTTTAGGAGGGGTGAACTTCATTGGAAGCTGAGGAAAAAAATTTTTTGATACTAGACTACATCTAATGAATGTGAGGAAAAGGAATCTGTAATTGTTTCAGCTTCCTAATGCTGGGCCCTTGGCCATGATGTTTCATCTACTTAAAACAACAAAATAAAAAACTGTAGAAAATCCTTTTCCAAGGTTTAAAGGATCTTACAAGATTTGCCTTCAAATGAATAATCATCATGGTAACAGCATATGAAGAATAAGCCTTTAAAGTTTAAAAAAAAAAACATTAAACAAGGGGTAAAAAGCAAACCATAGACAGACCTAAATTTTTATTACACAAACTTCTTTTTTGACTTCTTTTTTCCTATAATGATAGGCTTCTATAATTTATACATGAAAATATCTGCTTGAGGCTTATTTTGGTGAAATGAATCCTAATTTGTAGGCCCTAACTGCCATTTTCTGATTCAGTTACTTTCTCCAAGCATGTCCTTCCCAATCATAATGTCGTATTTCAAACATCGTTCAAGATTCCCTCAGTCCTAGAAAAGGCCCATTTCTAAATCCAGGTGTAAAAAAATGCCAAGAACAATATCACATGTTTTTAAGTTTATTTGTTTTGAAAGAGAGAGAGAGCGCGCTCATATGCACATGGGGGAGGGGCAGAAGAGAGGGAGAAAGAGAATCCCAAGCAGGCTCCACGCTGTCCGCTCAGAACCCAACGTGGGATTAGATCCCAAGAACCGTGAGATCATGACCTGAACTGAAACAAAGAATCAGACACCTAACCCACTGAGCCACCCAGGCACCCCTACGTGAAAGGAGTCAGGGAGAGGGACTAATCACGGCCCCCAGAAACCATGATTTAAAGAGTGAGACACAATGACCACTCCACACACATGATTACAACATTAATCAAAAAAGTGCAAAGAACAAGTGTTGGCAAGAATATGGGAAAACTGGAATTGGAACCGGTACACAGCTGGTGGAGATGTAAAATGGCGTAGCTGTTGCCAAAATCAATCTCAAAGTTCCTCAAAAGGTGAACAGAGAGCTTCCATAGGACCCAGCAACACCACTTGCAGATATATACTCAAGAAAACCAAAAACATGCTCACACAGAAGCTTGTCCAAGAACATTCGCACCAGCATTACTCATAATAGCCAAAGAGCAGAAGGAACGCAAAGGTCCATCAACTGAGGCCTGGATAAACAAAATGTGGCATATCCCTACAATGGAACATTCCTTGGCCATATCAAGGAATGAAGAAATGACCCATGCTACAGCAAGGAGGACACTCAAAAAAACAAGACATAAAAGGCCATGTGTTGCATGATGCCATTTATATGAAATATCCAGTTAGCAAATTCATCAAGACAGAAAGTAGACCAGTGGCTGTCAGGGGATGGGGGGAGAAGGAAGCTGGGATTATCCCTCAGGCCTTCTTTTCAGAGGGATGGCGACACTACAGAATTAGATGGCGGTGACGGTGTCACAGGGAAGTGAGCAATGCCAAAACCACTGCCATGAACACTTTAAAATGTTGTATTTTATGTTAGGGAATTATATGTTAATTTAACTATAATGCCCAAAGGAAGGGTCAGAGACAATAAAAGAAAAACACTAAACTTACAGATGTAGCATTGGTTCTTCATGCTCTGCAACCACTCAGCACCTGACAGTGGTCTCTTCCCTGAAAAGGAAAGTCTCCCTGTCCACGTAAGTGACATGGACAACTGAGATGAGAAGTAAATGCTAAGGCCTTGAACAATCAGAAATGGTAAGGAGAGTGCGGTAAGGGGAAGTCCATTTCGCTATAGAGAACACAAATAAACTTATGGTTAGTTTTGTGCATTTTTGACAGAAGAAGGAATAAGACAGTGAAAGAAACTGATGGGGGGGGGGGGCGGTTGTCCTAGGAAAGCAGAACAAAATTAAAGGCTATGCTGCTATTGTTTCTTTGCTCATATTTGGTATATAAGCCTGTCTGTGTAAAGAAGTGGACATGGCATCCTAGGGCACGAAAGTAAATACTGTAAAAACAGGCTTAAAAATAAATGAATAAAGGTGACAAATGCGTAACCCGGAAAAGTAAGACCTACAGCAGAGGAAATAAATGCACGATTTTCTATCAAGTCACTTCTCAGTTATTTCCCCTTTCCAATACTCCACCACTCTTTCCTGCAAAGCTATTTCCTTCCTCTCCACATTCTTTCATTTCCAGGTTTTCCCTCTTGCACAAACACATCGGTCTTCCTCCACGGGGCGGGGGTTGGGGGGAGACCTTTAGCTAGTCTGCTTCTCTGGATGCATTCTCCCAGGGATGAAGCTCGCAGCCCACAACCTCCTCACTTCCCTCAAATGCTGCCCAGATATCTTCTATTGCCATGTCAATCATTCACCCGCTTATCACTCCCTGCCGCAGCAAATGAGTGTGCTAGGGAACTTTACGAAGATATAATGGTAACCCAAGGCTGACAATATCTCTGTTTCATCAGTAACTACAGTCTAGGGTGGGACAGAGAGTTCATTACATAGCACACAAAAAGTGTAAAATGACACTTGATTTAAATAACTCAGTACAAGGACCTGGGAGGATATTTAATAAAGGAGGGGGCAAGTAGGTACTTATCCAAGGGATACAGGTGTGCTGTTTCAAAAGGACACATGCACCCCAATGTTTATATCAGTACTATCAACAAGAGCGAAAGGATGGAAAGAGCCCAAATGTCCATCTATGGATGAATGGATCAAGAAGATGTGGTACATATGCACAATGGAGTATTACTCAGCAATCAAAAAGAATGAAATCTTGCCATTTGCAACTACGTGGATGGAACTAGAGGGAAGCATGCTAAGTGAAATTAGTCAGAGAAAGGGAAATATCTTGTGACTTCACTCATATGAGGACCTTAAGATATGAAACAGATGACCATAAGGGAAGGGAAGCAAAAATAATATAAAAACAGGGAGGGGGACAAAAACATAAGAGACTCTGAAATACAGAGAGCAAACAAAGAGTTGCTGGAGGGGTTGTGGGAGGGGGGATGGGCTCAATGGGTGAGGGGCAGTAAGGAATCTACTCTTGAAATCATTGTTGCACTCTATGCTAACTAACTTGGATGTAAATTTTTTAAAAAGTTAATAAAAATAAATAAATAAAGGAGTAGGCAAGGGATGTGATGAGCTGGAGACGGAAAAAGGTCAGAACTATCGGAAGGAGATAAGGCAGCACATGCAAAGGCCCCCCTGCAGAGAAGCAGCACAACATATTTGAAGAAATAAATGAAGGCCAGGACTGTAGGGAAGCAATGTTGGAGAAGGACTGGGCGGGGCAATAGGCAAAGGCCAGATTATGCAGGCTTTTTTTACCAACTGTTGCAACAATATGGGGAGAGATGGTAGTCGCTGGGCTATGGAAATGGCAACAAACCTTTTACGATCTGGATATACAGTTAAAAAAAAATAAAAATGATAATAGCAATTAGAGTAACCAGCCACAACTGTCATTTACTGAATGCTCACTTCATGCCTAGACCCATGCTGTGTATTTTAAATATATTATCATTTTTCGTCACAACTCTAAACGGTAAATATTGTGATTCCCAGTTTGCAATCAAGGAAACTGAAACCCAGAAACAGGTAAGTGACTTAAATCACCTGGGCCGGACCCCAGGCTTTGGGTATGTGATACGCTAGGAATTGAATGAAGTCTATCTGCCTAGCTTCTACTAACACAACATAGTTTCCTTATCATAAAAAGAATAAAAATATGTGAGATTTAAAATAAGTTAGGTTTTCAATCCTCCCAAGAACTGTGCCACATAGACAGCAGCATCCCCACTGCACAGACAGGGAAACTGAGGCAAAGCCAGGTCAGTTGCAGGCAACATAAACGTTCCCAGGTCAGCGAGTCATAGAACAGGGAATGGGACGCTTTCAAGCCAATAAAATTCTGGATGGCTTCTCCTTCTCCATTAAGATGGTGGTTAATTAAAAACTAAAACTCCAAGGCAGCACTTCATCTGTAATTGGGGTAAAGCCATCCGCAAAATATCAAATGAAGCCACTTCTGAAATCAATATTCCTGTTCTCATCGGAATCTCTGGCCCACAGCAGTGGGAGTCCCAGTGTCACCTGGGAGTGTGTGTCGATCACCGACTGCTCTTCCAAAGAAAGATAATCGCGGTTATAGACGAAAAACATGGAGTCTTTCCAGCAAAACGGGCAGAAGAAATGACTGTGACAATCCAGTCATCTATGGGGAATCATATGATTTTCACTAAATGTGTAGTGAAAGTATCAACATTACAAAATCAAGACTGAAAACAAACGTTGCTTACCACCAAAGAAGAATTTCGACTGTGAGAAGTCAAGAAAACAGAAAAGAGTTGAAAAAGGCTTCCTGAATTCCTAACTCCTCCATCATAAGCTGCCCCCTTCAACCCTTTAATGCTACGGGAGGATATTTATTTACTTACTTATCTCACACAGAGTCCAACAAAACAGAAAATCCCTTCTGTTTGGTCAAAGAGAATCTTTTCCTTTTCCTATCATCTGTTCACTCCCAAAAGATATTTAATGAGTGATCTCTAGTGTAAGAATAGATACTGGAATAAGTGTTCACTGAATATGACTTGCAGATATTGCCATCCAGGCAACAAACACCTCTGTGAATACATACAAAGTGAGAACATGGGTTTAAAAAAAAAAAAAAAAAAACACGCAAGAAAACAACTACTTAGATTGGTATTTCATGTTTCCCTGAATCACCCTAATCTTCAGCTCCAGTGACAGGTGCAATCCAGTTTTCTATTCACATGTGGCATTAAACTGGTTTGGTGAAAGCCAAATAATTAGAGGTACACCTTTTGGACTGAAGTACAGTTCAAATTACTGCATACTGCCATAAAAATATAATTTATAAACTTAGAGCAGAAGGCTTTCCCTTTGCTAATGCATTTAGCTTATATTAGAGTCAGAAAACCTACAGTAAAAATCTCCTATTAAACGGGTATGGTTTCTGTAGCCTTTATCATCTAAATGAGGTCTTGGTGCATCTGCTTAAACAATGTAACCCCTAGGCATCATTTGTTTGTGGCATTTGCCCAAGTATTTTGAAATGTTTACTTTATTGTCAAGGCAACAGATGAGGAATAAGTAACAAGTCAGTCCCTCCCAGTTTTGTTTCACAACTATCCTAAAGAGATGTTGCTTGTCAGCCTCTCAAACCACTGCAAATCCAAAAGGCATTAAAGCTTTTACTACCTGGAAAACTATTTCAAAAGATTCCTCATAAGCACTGAAAGAAAAATTCCTGCCAGACCAGATCCTCTTTTTCCACCAAGAAGTATAATTGCCATATTTCTCAAAGGAATAACAAGTAAACACAATCCTCAAAAACGGATAATAGCAAATTAAAATTGTGCTTCCTAACCAAAGATTTTACAACAAAAAAATGATTTTTAATCGATGAAAGAAAATTATCTTTTGTAAACCAAAAGTGATCTTTTTCTCATATGAAGAGTGATTATATAACTTTCTGTATTTTTTTAGTGGAAGTGTTTTTTATCAGACTTTCTTAAAAAGAGGCGAAGGAACAAATACTGGTTGATGACATTTACATTAAGTTCAAGAATAAGTAAAATTAAGAGTGATAAGTCAGACAAGTGGGGGTTCTTTGGGAGGGTGGTTACTGGCAGAGAAGAGTACCTGAGAGCCTTCTACAGAGCTGGAAACTAATTCCTTTTTTTTGTTATTGTTTATTTATTTATTTTGAGAGAGTGAGATAGTATGCAGGGGAGGGGCAGAGAGGGAGGGAGAGAGGATCCCAAGCAGGCTTCGCTGTCAGCACAGAGTCCAATTGGGGCTCAAACTCAAGAACCGTGAAATCATAACCTGAGCTGGAAACCAAGAATTGGACACTTAACAGACTGAGCCACCCAAGCATCCCCCCACAACCTGTCAAATTCTTGATCTCAGTAGTAGCTACTGGGTTTTGGGGAAGGAGTGATATAAGTAAATAAGTCAGAAACACAAAGCAAGCTTAGATAACATTCCATTTCTTAAATACATGTAAATTGTGATGTTTGCCTATTACCTCAACAATAAAGCTATCAGAGCTTAAAAGCCAACCAAACACAGGACTGCGGAGTCCCAACCATCTACACTCTCAATTAAAGCTAAAGAACGACAGGGGCATGGCTTATTCCCCAGCCCATAGACTCGTGAGTAATCTTTAGAGTCACCTATTTTAAAAAGGCATTAAGTCAAACCAACACAAGGCCATGTGACTTTCTGTAATAAACAAACAAACAAACGATGCTTTGATCAGGGGTCACATTTCTGATTAAGGGCTTGATGCCCAATTTTGTCCATACATAACAACACATACCTTATTAAGTGTATCATGTAAAAATTGTTATTTGCAAAATGTAAAGCTACTTATACCATTACACAGTGCATCTGTTTCCAGAAAAAGTCATCCCTGAAAGTAGAGAGCCACCCAGTGATATCCCCAAGTGGGACTATTTCGCCCAAGGCCAGAAGCTGGGGAGATCTGGTAGAAGAGAGAGGAATGGAGGCAGGTGACTGGCTACCTGCGTGGCACTGCTTCCTACACACTGGAAATATCCAGAATGCCATGGGCAGGTCTACACGGACCACATGAAGGGCCTGAACCCCAGTCAAATAAAACCATGTACAACTCAACTCACATTCCCATCTCTTCCCAGCGGTTCTCTAATTTGAACAGGTATTTCCCAAACACAGACCAATAATACTCAAAGCATTTGATGAATAGAGCATAGCTTCTTTTTCTTTTTTTTAAACGTTTATTTAATTTTGAGACAGAGAGAGACAGAGCACGAGCTGGGGAGGGGCAGAGAGAGAGGGAGACACAGAATCTGAAACAGGCTCCAGGCTCTGAGCTGTCAGCACAGAGCCTGACGCGGGGCTCAAACCCACGGACCGCGAGATCATGACCTAAGCCAAAGCTGGACGTTTGACCTACTGAGCCACCCAGGCGCCCCACTACAGCATAGCTTCTAAGCGAGGACCCTGTTATATACATTATACATTATACTTTACAGCAGTGGTTCTTCACCAGAACAATTTTGCCAGACACACTGGCAGGGTCTAGCAAAACTTTTGGTCACTTACAACTCTGATGTGGGGACTGGCATGTTACCAGAATCTAGTGGGAAAAGACTGGGGATGCTGTTAAATCTCTCCTAAAGCACATAGGGCAGCCCTCGCAGCAAGAAACTATCTGGCCCCAAATGACAAGAGCACTTAAGTTGAGAAGCCCTGCACTGCAGCATACGTAAACCAGTATGCAAAGATTATAAGAGGCAAACTAGCAAATTAGAAAATCTAGACTTAGACAGCCAGATCAAAACATAAATAAATGAAACCGAAATGAAAAAATAAGCCCACTAACTTTCCTCTTCAAATGCCACACAGGTTAATGGCTTTTCAAAAAAATATGAAAAATAAGCAGCACTATTTGTTTTCTTGGGGGGGGGGGAAGGGAGTCTGTAAACAATCTGAATCAGTGAATACAGAGGGGATTATGTGAATAAATTATGATAAAATCATACCATGAAATCTTCTGTAGTCACTAACAATAATGGTTTGGAGATTATTCGGAGAGACAACCATGAAATGGTGTCAGGAAAATAAAGTTACAGAACACCGTATGTAATGAATATGAGTCTCCTTTTGTAAAAAAGTAAATAAATTGATCTATTTATATATACACAATATAAAATATATAAACAAAACATATAAGTATAATATAAATCTATAAAATAATATAAATATAATATGCATATATAAATAAATAAAATATAAGATATATAAACCTAAAATATATAAATACATAGTTTTGCATGAGCAAGGAAAGGATTAATGGAAACCAAATAATGATGTCTTTGGAAGGGCAGGATTAGGGGCACCTGGGTGGCTTAGTCGGTTAAGCGTCTGACTTTCGCTTAGGACATGATCTCGCGGTTCGTGGGTTCGAGCCCCGTGTCTGTGCTGACTGCCAGCTCAGAGCCTGGAGCCTGTTTCAGATTCTGTGACTCCCTCTCTCTCTGACCCTCCCCTGCTCACGCTGTCTCTCTCTCTCTCCTAGAAATAAATAAAAAACATTAAAAAAAGATGGTGAGAAGGAAAACTGACACGTTTTTCTCCAGATGTTATTATTCTTTTGGAATTAAAAAAGCCATATCAAGTCAACTGAGCTGAGGGAAGGAGAGGTGGAACATGTAAAGGAAAGGGGAGAGGGGCGGAAAAAGGAAAAGAGCATCCCTAGAGCAGCTGATACGGAAATCTGAGTCTGCTGTTCCTGTTTTTACCAGTGAGTGCTGCTGTTGACCGACATACTGGCTACAAGCAGTGAAATAAAAATGGGGAAAGCAACTCCAAACATCTGTCCCTTTGTTCACTCTCGGGCCCCTGCAGCCAGCAATGCACAGTCTGGTTCAACTGGGTTGTTTGGGCTGGTTTCTCGGATCCACAACCAATCTTCAAAAATTCTGTACTGCATAGTGATGGAATCAGCCACGGGCATATCTCTTCTCAAAAAGAGACACCGACTGTGCTAGATGACAGCCTCACTTCTGGCGAGCACAGATAAGGATTCAGCACATCAGTCTCCTTTGAGGAGCGACTCGGGGCACAAGAACTTAATTACCTAAGTCTCATTACCACAGACTTCTTTGAATACCTCTATTCTACCAGTACTCAAAACTAAGGGCTCCTTTACTGCTGGGTCACTATTATTCAAAGCATCAAACTCTATTGTTCAAGTTCTACTGCACAAATAAAATAGACCCAGCATGAGCCACAGAGCATTTCTAATAATGCTTCACAGGCACATACCTACATGCACATGTAAATGCCTAGCAATGTGTAACCTTGAAAACTATAGACTGACACTTTTCCAGTATTCTGTTCCCGCTTGCAATGGACATCACTAGCCCCATCTTGAAAGACAACATAATAAGATTTAAAAATACAAGATGGGGAGCCTGGGTGACCCAGGTTAACATTCGACTCCTGATTTTGGCTCAAGTCGTGATCTCACAGTTTGTGGGTTTAAGCCCTGCATCGGACTCTGTGCTGACAGTGCAGAGCCTACTTGGGATTCTCTGTCCTCTCTCTCGGCCCCTCCCTCCACCTCTCTGATAAATAAACATTAAAAAAATAAATAAATAAAAGATACAAGATGAAAATTGGACCAGTCTGAACTTCTTGCATTTTGCACAAGTGACCATTCTTGTGCCCATGATAAGTAGGCCCTTGGGTCTCTGTATATCTTTCTATTTACAGGTAGCACATTAGGAATCAGAAAACGTGATTTGTTTTTCCTTCCAGAAATGATTTATGATTGTACTATTAATCCAGTACTAGTAAAATGAACCAAGGAACAAGTATTTATCTTCTCTAAGTTATGACATTCAAAGAACTACCACACTGTTAAGAAGAAAAACAACTTGGAAAACTCTTGAGCAGTCGCCGAGCTTTCTTTCAACCCCAGAGTTGAATCACAGTTGCGGCCAGATTTCACAATCCCCCCAGGGTCTGCGAAGACACTGGCGCCAATCACAGCATTTCCCCTGATTAGCAAACTGGCTTCAGACCCATCAAAAACTTTCACATTTGAAATTTAACACATCTAAATTTAGAACATGAGTTGTAGGGCAACATTTGCTGCAAGCAAAACAGCAAAGGAGGAAGAAAAAAAAAGCACACACACACACACACACACACACACACACACACTGAGGGTGTATTTGTTCCTATGGAAAGACAGATCATAACTCTTGGACCTAAATACAGAATAAGCTACTTGAGCCCCATAAGCACAGAGCATGCACAGTATATTATTAGGAGGGGCGCCTGGCATTAAGTTTAATATGTTTTTTTTTTTTAACGTTTATTCATTTTTGAGAGATAGAGACAGAGAGCTAATGCGGGAGGGGCAGAGAGAGAGAAGGAGACACAGAATCCAAAGCAGGCTCTGTGCAGACTGTCAGCACAGAGCCCGATGCAGGACTTGAACTCACTGAGATCACGACCTGAGCCAAAGTTGAACGCTCAACCGACTGAGCCACCCTGGCTCCCCAAGTTTAGTATGTTAAGCCCACAAACACCATGACCGGGAAGTTAGTATATATCTATGAGGACTTGGTCTGCTATAAGAAATTACAGAACAAAAGATAGTCTGAATTTCCTACCCAGCCTTAGAAGAGGTTGGACTATTCCTCAGCTTCAGCCATTTGATTAGACAGACTTGATTAGACAGTCTGAAATCCAGACTTTCCAGATTTTCCAGTCTTCCAAGAGAAGTTATTTTTATGTGAAATTTCTTAATTTTTTTAAATGTTGACCACTAATTCATATTTTGCCAAACACATATTTACGGCTCCATCCGAATGTGTCTTCAGGCCACACTCAGACTGTAGGCTTGGGGTTTGCAACTCTGAGCAAAATGGTCACATAACTCAATTAAGCAGTTAAATTAGCAGCAGGAGACAAATGCAATTTTTTTTATTCTGGCTAAAACACACACACACACACACACATGCACGCACATAGAAAATTTACCATCTTTTCAGTGTACAGTCCAGTCTCCAAAACTTTATCATCTTGCAAAACAGAAACACTCCCTTCAAAAATCCCCTTTTCCCCTTCTCCAAACTCCTAGCAACAACCCTTCTACTTTCTGTTTCGATCAATTTTATGACTCTAGGTAACTCACATTAAGTGGAATCATACTGTATTTGTCTTTTTGTGACTGGCTTATTTCACATACTCTCATGTCCTCAAGGTTCATCTATATTGGAGCATTTAACAGATTCCCTTTCTTTTTAAGGCTAAATAATAGAGACATTTGGGATGCTTCCACCTCCTGGCTATTGTAAATACTGTTGTTAAGAACAAAAGTATAAAAATATCTCTTTGAGACCCTACTTTCAATTCTTTGGGTATATGCCCAGCAGGAACTGCTGGATCCTATGGTAGTTCTATTTTTAATGTTTTGAGGAACCACCACAGGTTTTCCATAGCATGGGCACCTTCTTACGATCCCTCTAACAGCGCACATGCTTCCAGTTTCTCCACATCCATGCCAACACTTGAGACTGTAATTTTAATAATAGCCATCCTAATAAATGTGAGGTTTTACCTCACTGTGGTTTTCATTTGCATTTCCCTTATGATCTGTGATGTTGAGCATCTGCTCATATCCCTGTTGGTCATTTGTCATCTTCAGAGAAAGGTCCTTTGCCCGTTTTTAAATTGGGTTACTTGACTTTCTGTTAAGTTGTAGGAGTTCTTTAGATATTGTGAAATTAACCCCTTATCAGATATATGATCTCTAAGTATTTTCTCTCCCTCCAGAGGTCACCCCTTTGTTCTGCTGATTATCTCCCTTGAGGCACAAATGTTTTTCAAAGTTTGATGTAGTCTCACTTTTAGATCATTCCCTTTTGTTGCCTGTTTTTTTGTTGTTCCATAGAAGAAATCATCGCTAAGTCCAACGTCCTAAGACTTTTTCCTGATGTGTTCCCTTAGGAGTTTTACAGTCTGGGATCTTGTGTTTAGCTCATGAATCCACTTTGAGTTAATTTTTTACAGGGTACTACAAGGGTACAACTTCATTTTTTGTAGGTGAATATCCCATTCTCCCAACACCACTGGTTAAAGAGACTGTCGTTTCCCCATTCTGTGGTCTTGGCTCCCTTGTTAAAGATTATTTGGCCATTTATAAGTACGTTTATTTCTGAACTCTTTATTCTATTCCACTGGTCTATTAGTGTGTCTTTTATTTTTTTAATTTTTTTTAATGTTTTATTTATTTCTAGGAGAGAGAGAGACAGTGTGAGCAGGGGAGGGTCAGAGAGAGAGGGAGTGACAGACTCTGAAAGAGGCTCCAGGCTCTGAGCTGGCAGTCAGCACAGAGCCTGACGCGGGGCTCGAACCCACAAACCGCGAGATCATGACCTAAGCGAAAGTCGGACACTTAGCCGACTAAGCCACCGAGGCGCCCCCCTATTAGTGTGTCTTGATGTCAATACCACACTGTTTTGATTACTGTGGCTTTGTAATATGCTTTCAAATGAGAAGAACCTTGTTCTTCTTTTTCAAAAGTCTTTGAAATTTGCAGATTTCAAAGGGCAAATGCAAATTTTTCATGAAAGACTCCTGGCTCCAGTTTTTCCAAGGCTCACACTGGTAAAAGTTCTCTTCCAGTCCTCTACCACTACTAATATATAGAAGTGTGCAACTTCAGAAGGACTTAAAGACATAATAGAACTTCCTAGGAATTCCAAACTCAAAAAAAGATGCAGCATACTGGAAGTATCCTGCCTTTGCTGGTGGAAAGAACAGTGGTTAAGAGCACAGGGCCCAGAGTTTTGGCTCTACCATTTCCTGTCTAGGTGGCCTTGTCCATATTATTTAACCTCAGATTCCCCATCTGTAAAGTGGAAGTAATGACAGCACCTCCTTTCCCAGGGCTGCTATGATAAACAAACAGAACAAGTCAAACAAAGTACTTGGTTTAGCACTTTCCTGGCACACAGTGAGCACTCCATCCACTTCGGCCTACTACCAGTATCCTCGGAACTTAGGACTCTCAATATTAAATATTCTATTTTTATCAGTGCCATAATTTTTATAGAATAAAGTCAGGCACCTACAAGACCCGTGTGGAAACATATCTTTCACTTATTAAAAGCAAAAAGTTCAATGTCAGAAGCAAGGAGATCAATAGAAGAAAAAAAACAAAGTTAGAGTAATTTATACTACCTTAAGGAAACCTCAGATTCATTCATCCAAAAGGCATTTGGCACAGAGAACCAAAGGGCAGAAACAGACTCGAAAGTAATGCTTTACAAATCAATACCAAACAAGACTTTTCAACAACCTCAGTTTGGTCTGGTGTAGCCTAGCCTGTACTACTAAGAACGTGAAACTAAATCCTTTAAAAGTTAAATCTTGGGGCGCCTGGGTGGCTCAGTAGGTTAAGCATCCGACTTTGGCTCATGTCATGATCTTACAGTTGGTGAGTTCCAGCCCCACATCGGGCTCTATACTGACAGCCCTGAACCTGGAGCCTGCTTCAGAGTCTGTGTCTCCCTCTCTGTCCCTCCCCAGCTCATGCTCTGTCTCTCTCTGTCTCTAAAAAATAAACATTAAAAATGTTTTTAATAAAAATAAATAAATAAATGAATAAATAAATAAAGTTAGATCTCAACCCAGGTCTTTTATTCATTAATAGGGCAATTTCACAAGTAACTATTAAAATCAGTATATAAGAGAAAACTATCAGATAAATTGTGTCCTGAGTCCCAACTGTTTATATCTACACCCATTCCATAACTCCTTCAGCAAAGTTCACTTCACTGTGGAATCTAGGAGTGGAATATGGCACCACCATCTTCTCTAGTCAGACTAAACCCATTCTCTCATCAAAGGCACTGGGTGACAAATGGAAACATGATGTGATTATGGTCAAAAAGAGAGGTTTAATCTTCTTCCTTGCTATTCTGAAAGAGCTTCCAGAAATATGTTTCTCTTTCTCTCTCTCATTTGCGTTCTCTCTCTCTCTCTCTCTGGATATGGAGAATAAGCAGGCCCAAGAGTACTTGGTAGTTTCCTGAGATGAAGTAGAACCAACAATTCACTAAAGGTGACATTACACCATAAAGGCAGAGTCAATGGATCAGAAACCAGACCCATGATAGTAACGCTAGGCCTCTTAGTCAAACCAACCCTGAAGTTCAAACCAAATCTGAAAGGACCTGGACTCTTCACCTAACTGAACCAATAAATCTTTTTCCTTAAGTTGGACTTAATGCCATTTACAACTACATGAATTTTTATCTACACAAACTCTGATCAAACTCTAATTCTAAAGCAAAACTTGTAAAATAATGCACACTTCCAAGAATATATGCCCCAGTCATGTATTTGGGACTCTGGCCTCAAATATTTAGACTTCAGAAGGATAAGACTATACAAACCCATAAGACTGGCTCTCACAGCCTTATGGGAAACTCAGTATTAACGTTACTCAATTGACTGTCACCCATCATCTCAATGCCACCCTTAAGCACTTGAAGATTTAATTCCTGTGAGCTGTAAACATTTTCCAGATATATTTCCGTTCCCCTCCTCTGTGTAATCTAAGGCTACTTATTCTGCCCTGTTAGAATATACACTCGTTTTTCAATATTAACCAAAATGATAGAACTCTGGGGATCTGATATGACGTTATGAAGATCTTGGACATCAACACCTTCTTTCTTCTGAGGAACCCAAAGAGCTTTATGCTCATTTACTGTCCACATTCCCATAAAGGAGATAGAAACAGGTATTCGCGTCCCTGGGGGCAGCAAGATGAAGCTCTGATGAAGGTCACCAAGCACCAGGTAGTTACAGAACGAAGCTAGACTCTCAGGGAGTCCCTAACTCTACCTTGAAAATAAATCACGTCCCAAATGTGTGTTCGAGGGGACAGAATGAAGTGATTCTCTTGTTTGGGATTTCCTAAAGTACACACTGGCAGATATTCTCCTTTCAACTCTCCCCTTCTCCAAAAAAGAGGCAGGAGAATTCTGTCATCAAGTAAATCTGAGAAACACCAGGCAAAGATACGCCAGTTTGTTGATGACTGCACATTTCGGAACCTTTAATATGCTGAGGCACATTATGATACTTGAGAAGGTTAAGTGAGTAAACACAAATACATGTGAGAACTTAGAAAAGGCCTGATGCATACATATGTGCTCAGCAGGCGTCACCAGAAGAGGCAAGAGTATAGACAGAAGTCCAGTATCTAGAACCAGACTGCCCAGGTGAGGATTCCAGCTCTACTACACAGAAACAGAATGACCTTTCCTCATCTGTGAAATGGCGACTGAAATACATTTGACCCTGGACAACATGGGTTTGGATGAGGCCGGTTCACTTACACGTGAATTTCTTTACATGACATTACTGTGAATTTTACATTTTACATTACAGTGCTATAAATGTACTTTCTCTTCTTTATGATTTTTCTGAAAAATGCTTGCTTTCCCCTAGCTTACTTTATTGTAAGAATTCAGTATGAAATACAAATAAACGCACAAAATATGTGTTAGCCAATTGTTTATATAATTCGTAAGGCTTTCATTCAACAGGAGGCTATTAGTAGTTAGGTTCTGGGGCAATCAAAAGTTACACGTGGATTTTCATACATGCAAGGGGTGGGTGTCCCTTACCGCTGTGTCATTCAAGGGCCATCTGCAACACATCCTTTACAAGGCTGGTGCTCCTAAAGTGCTTAAAGGGCACACAGAAAGCAGGAAGTGTTAGCTGCTGTGGGTACTGTTGCTATTGTTATTCCCCAAATGGATGTTAGAAAATAGGGTTCCCCAAATTTACTTAATTACAGAACCTTTTGTTTTTGTTTTATTTCTCACAAAACCTCCTTTACCATTAGTAATTATCTGGCTGATTTTTTTTAAGTAGTTGCTTTTCAATGTGTTTTGTTTTTTGTTTTTTGAGAGAGAGAGAGAGACAGAGAGCGACTAGAGCAGGGGCAGAGAGACAGAGAATCCCAAGCAGGCTCTGCGCTTTCAGTGCCTAACCCAATGGGGGGTTTGAACTCAAGAACCATGAGATCATGACCTGAGCTGAAACCAAGAGTTGGATGCTTAAGTGACAAAGCCAGGCACGCCTACCCCTTTGGCTGATTTGTCAAGTCTAGTTTTTTTTTTTTTTTTAATCTTTTTAATGTTTGTTTATTCTTTGAGAGAGAGAAAGAGAGAGACAGAGAGCACAAGTAGAGGAGGGGCAGAGAGAAGGAGACACAGAATCTGTCAGCACAGAGCCGATGCAGGGCTTAAACTCACAAAGCACGAGATCATGAACTGAGCCAAAGACGGATGGTTAACGACTGAGCCACCACCCAGGCACCCCTCAAGTCTAGTCCTTAAACTATATTTACTATCCCTCCTTCTTATCTCTGAAGGGAGAAATCACCCCAGATGTGTCCACCTGCCTATCTCCTTCTCTCTTACCAAATCCCCCCCAATCTTTCACCCCATAACATTCCTTTTTTCCCTTGACCATTCAGTAAATGGACACAGTCCCAGGCAGAAGGTCATGCTCAATTTCCCAAGATTAAACTTTCTCCAGTCATACTGCCTCTCGCTCAAAACCTAAACTCAATGAAAAACAAGAAAAAAAAGTGTCTCCAGGTCCTTGGATTAGTAAGTAAAAATTACCAAGTCAACACTGATGACAATGTGATTTAAGAGCTGGTGGGGAGAAGCCAGTAATGACAATGTGTAGATCACTAAAAGAGAGTATAGTGCTGTTGTGAAAGGCATGAGTTTGGGCATCCAAAAGACCAGGGTTCAAGCCCCAGTTCTACTCCTTACTAGTCTATGTGACTTTGAGATGCTGTAACATGGAGATGAGAGATGGTACTCGGCTCAAGGGATTGTTGCTGATGTAAATGAGATAATGTATGTGAGGCACTTAGCAGGGTGCCTGGCAGGTTGGAAGCATCAATAAATGCTAGACTGGCTCCTGCTATTAAAACGCCACCACTGCTGTTGTTATTTCAGGACACAACTGCCCCAGCACGCCATGACTCACTGCTCCACTCAGCCTGCCCTGCCTCAGCCCTCAGGAGGAATGTTTGAGCCCCTCTCAGGATAACCCGAATTATATTCAGCACCATGACTGTGAGCCTGGCTCTGCAGCCAAGAGTTCTCTGCCAGTACAAAGCTTTCATGGAAGAGACACAGCAGGAACATAATAGATTTGTACCATTAAAAAAAAAAAATCCAACCGCAGCACTTTGACAAAGATAACAGGCTCTCACTTGTATTAACCAGCCCAAACAAACAAGAGCCAAACAGTTAGTTGCCGGAGCCCACAATCCAGGCCAATCCTTCCAGATTGGGATACAGGACCCTTGAGATTTACCTGGGAGTCTCCAATGGAAAAACGTACCTAAGATCTGACACTGAGAAAAAAATCACCACGACAGTTTCTTAACTTTGCAACACTTACATTATGATTGTCCTATGTTATGAAGTCTTTAGGAAAGACAGACCTGCCTCTGGAATCATCGTCTAGATTAATACACCTTTAAGAGTATCCATTCAGAGGCACCTCGGTGGCTCAGTCGGTTGAGCGTCCGACTTCGGCTCAGGTTATGATCTTAGAGTTCATGTGTTCGAGCCCCGCATTGGGCTCTGTGCTGACAGCCAGCTCGGAGCCTGGAGCCTGCTTCGGATTCTGTGTCTTCCTCTCTCTTTGACCCTACCCTGCTCAGCTGTTTCTCTCTCTCAGAAATAAATAAAACATTTAAAAAAACAAAAAAAAGAGTATCCATTCAAATCACCTGAAGAATTCCTAACCTCTAGTTATCCAACTAGTTATATGCTGTGGATTAAAGTGGAGACTAATTTGCTAATTCAGCTTCTCAACAAAGGAACTTCTCTAATATGAGGGAAGGAAGAAATTCACTTGTCTGGAATACTTTTAGTTCAAAACTTCATATTTTAAAAAGTCCATTAGAAACTCTAGTTTTACAACTATTTCCAATACTTAGAACTCTTAAAATCTTCAACACTACACACTGTGGGAATCATTATGACCTATTCTGAGATCCATAAAAGTCCTTCAAAATGATTTCTCAAAGAATTCTGATTCCCTTCTCTCACTCCCCAAAAGTAGCTTTATAGACTTCAGAAATGTCTGTAGTAAATTCTGCGATTTATAAAAAGGAGGAATCCTAAATTGCTGAAAAGCATTGATTATAATACCCACTAGCAAAGAAAGGCACAGTTCATCCTGAGAAAAGAGCAAACACATGCTGTCCCTTCCTGGAGATCTGCTAGAGAGACTAGTGGGTATTTAAAAAACAACAACAACAACAACAACAAAAACTCTTCCCCAATGGCTCCTTTTATACAGATCAAAAGGAAAAGATGGAATTTTGATATTGCTAAAATTAACAAAAGCCTTTCATGAACAGTATAAAATATAAACCCTAGAATAACTCTTAAAATAGTTTTCTTTAATGTATTTGAGGGAAGGGGAAGAGATAGGCAAGAGGAAAGAAAACCAAAAGAAGATAAAATTAACTTGAACCTATATCCTCATGCTGATACGTTTCAGACTCTGGTTCTCATTCAGTGGTGTGGCAAAGAATCACAGAGGGGCTGAGCAAAATACAGAGCAAAAATCAGTAGGACTGGAGTCCCAGGAATTCATATTTTTGATGCATTCCCAGATGATTTTGACACGAGTGATCTTCAAACTACATTTAGTGAAACACTGCTTTCCGACACAGAAAAAATATGTATATTCTGGGTAATTTAAAACATTTGTTATCAAAATGTTGCAAATAATCAACCGTCCCATAGCTCCTGGTAAATACTTTAGTTAGAATAAGAAAGTCCTTTGTCAATATCCGTGGTGCTGAAAGCAACATATCTTGACCTGGCATTTTAACAAAGGTGATATACATATACACACAGATACATGCACATATGTACATGTATCTGTGTGTATATGCATGCATCCGTGTGTCTATGTATATACTGGGCTAAGCCTACCATAGTCAAGTAAAGCATCTTGTCTTTCTTTTCTACTTGCTCAACATAGACTGGTAGTCAAAAATAACCTGAACTTTAGGAAAGACGACTCTCTCATATTGTTTGCAATTTAACACTGTACAGATGGGCAAGTGAGACAAGAAGCATCCAAGCAAAACAAAATTTCCGGTATCTGAATCCCCCCAGAATCCGTCAGAGGATACCCAGGTCTCTGCTTCCAAACCAGCATTGTTCTAACACCTGGAAAAGAGCCTGTTTTTTCATATGCATAAGTTTAATTGACAGTCACTCTGATAGAGAATTCTAGCTGCTATGGGGAGGGGAGAGAGAAACAGAACATAAAGATATTTTTCAAGGGAATGGTCTTCCTCTCTTACCACAGAGCACATTATACCAAAAGCAGTATAAATTAGATGAGACTAATTTTCCTTATCACTAGTAGGAAATTCTCTGGTGATGTGTAGGGCTCTATTCTCATCTGTGTCAAGGAAATGAGTTAATTTTTATGTTCTCTTAAGGATCTGTGAAACACACAGCTCGAATGTAATCCCACTCACACATTTACCATTTGTAATTTCAATTAATTCAGATTGCATATTCCTAGATTTACTTAAGTAGATACTAATAAAACCAACACAAGGCCTGGTGGCTACTTTGAAAAGAGTTAAGAATACTAAGAGGAAAAAAAAAATCCTGAGAGACATAAACATAAGTGGGGAATAATCAAAGAATGATCTAGAACGAAAGAAAAGGCCCCTGATAGAACAGGGCTTGAATGGTGAAGTGTCATATGTAAGCATTCCTCTAAAAGTATAGTGCACACCCCACATAATGGTGCTTGGGTTTGGAAATCAGACAGAATTGGGATCAAATCACACCTTGTCACTTAATTACCTATGTGACTAGGGGCAAGTCACACAACCACCCTTAATCTCAGTGTCCTCATCTATTAAATGGAAGAATAACAGTAACTATCTAATAGAGTTGTTGTGAAGATAAAATAAGATAATGCATGAAGAGTTCTTAGCACATAATAAGCATTCAATAAATGTTAGCTTATTATTACTCTATTATGAGGGTCAGGTGTGTGGGTGTGAGGGTAATTTTACCTTGGCACCCACTGATTGACAGGGAAGATAAAAAAAAAACACAAAAACAAAAAAACCTTAAGAGCTTATGATGTTGCAAATCAGGAGCCCAAAGAAGTAAATCAAAGTGGCTCATGTATTATAAAAACTCAGCTGCACAAACACCTCTTTAAATGGTTATATTAGGGGCACCGGGGTGACTTACTCAGTTAAACATCTGACTTGGGCTCAGGTCATGATCTCATGGTTCATGAATTCGAGCCCCACACAGGACTCTGTGCTGATGGATGTGGAGCCTGCTTGGGATTCTCTCTCCCTCTCCCTCTCTCTCTGCCCTTCCCACACACACACTCTCTCTCTCCCCCTCAAAATTAATTAATTAATTAATTAATAAAAACTATTTTAAAAATGGTTATAGGATACTGATATTCTTTCAGGGCATAGCCACAACACGCTCCTGCTATGGGTTGAATTATGTGCCCCCAAAGTCATACAATCAAGTCGCAACCACCAATACCTAAGAATGTGACCTTATTGGGAAACTGGGTTATTGCAGATCAAATCTGTTAAGATGAAGTCATATTGGAAGAGAGTGAGCCCCAAATGAGTATGACTGATGTCCTTATAAAGTGAGGATATTTGGACACAGGCACACACTCAAAGAGAAGCCATATGAAGCCCTGGAGTTATGTTACCACATGCTAAGAAGCATCCAAAGATAGGAAAGAGACCTAGAACACATCTCTCCCTAGCACTCACAGGTGGAGCATGTCCCTCCCTGCTGACACCTTCATCCTGGACTCGCAACTTCTAGGCCTGGGAGACAATAAATGGAATTTATTGCAGACAGCAGCCCTGTCTACAATCTACCGAATACCTTCCAGAGATGTTGACCCCCAAATCCCTAACACAATGAACTGTGCTAATGTCTGTTCCAAATGAACATACGTGCCCACAGGTGAGACAGGCAGTCTACGGAAACAGAGCTCATTGCAAAGAGAGAAAGTTCTTGCAGGCGACAACCTGTCAAACACTAAACAACATGTGCTGTCCCTACTGCACTGTCACCACTGAAATTCCCGAAGACTTGGTAGGAAGCTCAGTCTAAAGCTGCCAAGACCAGTTGCTGTGGCCAGAAGGTATGTTATCTGCCTAGGAGAGAGGACTGTTCAAACACAAAGCTTCTACTTTTTCTTACCTGTCTAAGCAGTGCTTCAGAAACTTTCTGGGGTGTCAAAATCAACTGAGAATTTCATCAGAGCCAAAAACCCTCTACTGGAAAAATATACTTTACCCCAACATTTGCTCACAGGTTCAAGAGTCTAAGCAGGGCCAGCCAGAGGGGCAGTCACATATATAATTGGATAGGGCCTGGGTTTGGTTAAATGCCCTGTTGCTACTGTCTTAAAATTATTAATTTTTAAATAAGGGGTCTCACATTTCCATTTTGTACCGGGTCCTAAAAGTTATGTAGCCGGTTCTAGGTTTTAGGAATATAAAAGCACCAGGATAATGGAGCTGTGAGCTGAACCTATTTGGAATGATGAAAGATTTACAATTCTTCTTCAATAGATTTTATTTGAGAGCCCCTTTTCTGAAGGGCTCCACGAAGAGGGATGAAACATTAACAAGATGGTCACATAGGTGAAAAACACACCCTCATCAAAACCTGAATAGATCTGCCGAGTCACTTAATACTATTTCTTTTGAAGGACTGGAATGAAAATTACTACAAATGATTTATACATTCAGAGAAAGTCATTATATCAAAAACCAAATTTCTCTGGAATCACAGTCACCATAAAAAAAAAAAAAACTAAAAATTATGTTTTCTCCAAAAACTTCAGAGTAACATGAGCTAGCTAACAGAAGAATCTGCCCTGTCTTCCCAACTTATCCTAATCCACAATGTCACCACCATGTGCCATCTTGACTTCAGTTGCAGGTAGTCTCCAAGTAGGTAGTTTCCAGTCATGGCTGTCAATCAACTGAACAAGACTGCAGAGTGTTCATACCCTTTTGTAGTTCCCTCCCATGGTGAATCTAGGCTGGCCCCTGATTTGTGTGACCAAGGAAATGTGGCAAGGGTGATGCTTTGGCAATTTTGGACCTAGCCATAAGGCTAGTAGCTTCCACTGACTTTCTCTTGGAGCATTTACTGTGGAGGGAAGCTCAAGGCACCAGGCAAGGAATTCAGTGATCCTACAAGATAGAGCACATAGAGAGGCCACAAGAGATCCTGAAACTATATGAGGAAAAGAAAGTTTCAATCGTCTCAGGGCCCTAGGCAGATCTCCAGAATTCTCCAGCCCTGGCCATCACCTAACTATGACTATAGGAAAGACCCCAATCAAGACCAGCAGAAAAAATACCCAGTTGAGCCCAGTTAATCTTCAAAACTGTAAAAGATAATAAAATCATTACTGTTTTGAGCCAGTTGGTTTGGGTCATCTGTTACACAAGAATGGGTAATTGAAATAAGTTCTAAACATTTCTGAAATAAGCTCTAAACAACTCATTGAGAAAACAGAGGGCAGGAACTAGGCATCCACGAGGTGAATCCAGCCCACAAATGAGTGCTAGTTAGCACGCATCTCCCCCCCTCCCCCACCTTTTTTAAATTTATATTAGGTAACACTTAAAATTGGAAGATGTCAGATAAAAATCTAGATTTCTGGTTTCTGAGAAATCGGAACAGCAGTCACTCTGGACCTCAAGTCCACCACGGTAATAAATAGCAGCAGCAGAGGATAGTAGTTGCACCTCTACTAAGGGTTCATGGTCTTGTTCAGTCTAAATGAGCTTCTGCCTGGCCTAGTCTCTGTTACGTCATCTCTTCACTCCCACAGTCCTTAGCAGAGTGACTGGCACACTAGTTGGTCCACACTCGGTTGAGCCATTGCACTATCAACTCACCTTATGGTCTATCCCACATGATTGCCAAATCCTGTTGTTTGTACGTCAGTTATCCCCTCCTTTCCAATCCTGTCACGACTGCCTGCATGCCCTCTCTTAGGTGACTGCAAGAACCTCCTGAGGGTCTCCTAGCCCCCATGCTGTACCTCCAGTCCATTCCAGCCCATCCCCACTAGGACCACCCACTTAGAACGCAGATCAGGTATATCACGGACTCCCACCAAAAGCCTTCAGTAGGTTTCCTGGTTGTGATATTGTACTAGCTGTTACCAGTGCAGGAAAATCAGCAAGCACACGGGCTCTCTCAGGATAATTTCTTTTTTTTTTTTTTAATGTTTTATTTATTTCTAGGAGAGAGAGAGACAGCGTGAGCAGGGGAGGGTCAGAGACAGAGGGAGACACAGACTCTGAAATAGGCTCCAGGCTCTGAGCTGGCAGTCAGCACAGAGCCCGACGCGGGGCTCGAACCCACAAACCGCGAGATCATGACCAAAGCGAAAGTCGGACGCTTAACCGACTAAGCCACCCAGGCACCCCTCTCAGGATAATTTCTTAAAACCATGTGTTTTGGGAATCTATAATTATCTCAAAATAAAAAGTTTAATTTTTAAATCTATGAATATGTTCGAGGTACATATATTCTTTGACCCATATGTTTTATTTCTATCACAATCAAATGTGTATGACATTTTTAAATGTCTTTGGTCACTCCCCATCACCTACAGAACAAAATCCAACTCGCTCAGCCAGACTTTCAAGGCTTTCCTTGTTGTGTTCTTTATTGAAACCAATAAATCTCCAGAATCCTCAAACACATTCTGCAGGTTGTGTGCATTTTTCCAGCCTAGGGCCATCCTGCAACATCCTGTAAACCCTCTGCATTCTCTAACATGGAGTTTAAGTTCCCTCTGCCGCAAAGCCTTTTTAAAGCCTTTTAAACTTAGAAGAAATTACTCTCTCCCTATCCCACCCCACCGTGTTTTGCTTGCACCTAGAGTGTGCCCAGCCATCTTTGTATCGGAGCTATTTCCGCAGATGTATATGGTAGGGACAGTAACACTATCTCCTGCTCTCAGTGCAATCCATAGAATAATCCAGTTCAGAGAGGTAAAACAATAAAGTCTCTGCTTTTCTACTATACCTCAGAAAGGGGAAAATAATTTCTCCTCTGTTAGCTAAAACAGTCACTAACAGAATTCTGCATATATTAGGTGGGAAGACTTGCTTGAATTAAAAAAGAGAAGACAAACATTTGCATCTTATGGTCTCTGAATAATGTTACCTTCAAAAAGAGCAAACAAACATTTCCCCTCTCCCTCTCTACTTATAAACATGGAATAATTGTATCCTTCACAGACACAAAAGTCATAGTAACATAGTGACATGTTTCATCACGCAACCCCTGCTTCTACTTGCACATCATAAATGAACGCCAAATGGAACTGTCCTCATTTGCTCTAAACCCAAAGAAGTGCACTTAGAGATTAGGGATAAAGAAAATCTGGAAGAAACTTGAGAAAAACGTCTTTATGTAGGTTGAGAATTCTAATAAAACAGGTGTGCTTCATATATATTAAGGACAACTGAGAGTTCTACATGTTTGAAGGTAACTAACAAACGCATAGAACTTCGTATTTTACATGCTAATGAGAAATTATAGCTTGGGGCTGACTGCAGAGTTGAACGAAAAGTACCTGTGGATGGTTCCCACCCATGTGATTGAACTCCTCTAGGTCTTCGAACATTTCATACCCCTTCACTCCTTACCAGAAACGTGGGTGAGGCAAACTCGGCAGCTATTTGCAGATCTAAGTTCTACCCCCTTTGTTTCCTACTAACATAACTGGAACTTGCTCAGGGAGGCAACGTGCCATGTAACAGGGTTCCAGCCACTGAAATGCAAGGAGACATCTACAGTGGGGTTCTGGGAAAGCTCATGTTTTTCCCTTGGTAGAGCTGCTATTCCTCTTCACTTTCCCCTCTTCTTAAAGCAGATGTGACCACTGGTGGGGCAGCAGCCATTTTGCAGAGAGTGAAAAACATTAGGAAAAGGCCAAGATAAATCTCTGTTGAGGATGGTTCTGACATCAAGGAGCCACTAAAAGAATGGCAGTGGTCACCAGACCTCTGACATCTTAAATGGGAGATAAATGAATCCCTATTTGGTTGAACAAATCTTAACTGGCTATTGAGTTTCATGCATGAAAATGTAAACCTGACTGAAAGCCATTCTTCCTTCCTCACTCTCTTCCCATTTAAGTCCAGCCAATTCACCCATGCCTGTGCTTCTTCAAACCCCAGCATCTCCTATTTCTACCCACTTCTCTCCAAATCTCCAACCTCCAGGCAAGTCCCAGATAACACCATCTCCTGCCTGTACTGCTCTTCATTGGTCTTCTGTCATCACCCTCTGTAATCCATTCTCTGTGGCCCTGCCACAATGATCTTTCAGAAACATAAACAGAACCCCATAGTTCCTACTTAAAATTCTTCCATGCCTCCCTATTAACCTGTGAATAAAGTCCATACTCCTAACTGTGCATTAAAAAGGTCATTCTATGGCTGCCATGACACTGAACTTG
Source organism: Hyaena hyaena (assembly GCF_003009895.1). Taxonomy (NCBI): domain Eukaryota; kingdom Metazoa; phylum Chordata; class Mammalia; order Carnivora; family Hyaenidae; genus Hyaena; species Hyaena hyaena. The sequence goes on from NW_024080680.1 coordinate 4,741,375, forward strand.
AATTAATTTCTTCTCCAGGTTCCAGCCTTCAAACCATTCCCATACTCTCAGCAGTAACTGCACATGTCCCAAGGATACTCTACCATATACTTTTGACTAAATAACTTTACCCATCCTTCCAGAACATATAATCCAAGAATTCTATCAGCACTTCCAAATTTTGACTTAAGAGTATCTAACCACCTAGGCCTAGTACAACCATTTGCACTTCTTTGTACATCCAACTGCTCAGTGCAAGCTTCCACCTTCCACTAAAACATATGGTCCAAGGGGCGCCTGGGTGGCTTAGTCGGTTAAGCGTCCGACTTTCGTTTAGGTCATGATCTCGCGGTTCGTGGGTTCGAGCCCCGCATCGGGCTCTGTGCTGACTGCCAGCTCAGAGCCTGGAGCCTGTTTCAGTCTGTGTCTCTCCCTCTCTCCCCCACCCTCCCCTGCTCACACTGTCTCTCTCTCTCTCTCCTAGAAATAAATAAAAAAAAAAAAAAAAATATGGTCCAAATGCTAGTCAAAGCCCTGCTTTTCTCAAATGCCATTTATAGCTCCATATTATACTCACTGTTTTTCCTTCCCTACCTTATTAACCAAAAAAAAAAAAAAAGAAAGAAAGAAAGAAAGGGAAGTTAACTTAAAGATAAATTGCGAAACAACACAAAAGTTCAAATACAGATACTGTAAGGAACAGTGACCTAAATGACTACAGTGGAAAATGTTACCAACACTGGAATCAGTGTTTATCCATTTCCGGTGATGCGTGGTTATGATGATGCATGCTTATCAGTCATAGTTGAGTTTTAACATCAGAAACTTAAACAATGTCAAAACTTTACTCTATAAACACAATCCCGGTGAAGATATGAAATAGATACAGACTTGACTTGAACATGGTTTATGTACTGGCTTTTTATTTCTTTATTTTGGCAATTTTAGTTCCTAGCATTTCCTATGAGTCATTTTTCATGAATATAAAACCGTCCACCTAATACTGACCCTGACCAACTTCGATCTTTTGTGACCTATAAAATCATAAATGCATAACTGTAAGACTTCTACTATTTTCAGTTTCCTGAAATAACTCCATATATATAAATACACCAACAGTAACAACAAACCTCAACATTATTTCCTACGTACAAAGCATGTTGATTTCCATAGAGGGTCTGAGGCATATGATATATCTTAGAATACAAGTTGTACATAAGCCAGAGATATACTAGCAAAAGAATTAAAAATAACAGGCACATATAACAGTGGTGGTAGTGACAATTACAAGAAAAGTCTTTGCTGTAATTATGATTTATTGAGTATTTTCCATGTTCCAATCCTTATGCTAAGTACTTCACATATGCATTATCTCAATGATTTCTCATAAAACTTGGCACTACAACTAGCATCATCCTCATGATAAAAAGAGAAAACCTAGGCTCAAAGAAGTTGACAACTTACGTTGGTACATCTGGCACATAATGGAACCTAACTTATGACCCTAGATCAGGACAAGGCTTCTTAATCACAAACCCAAACATGTACATAGCACTTAGCATGTACCAGGAGTTGACAAATAGTTTATTTTCATAACAACCTTATGTAGCAGGTATTATAACTATCCTCATTTTACATATGAGAAAATTCAAACATGGAAAGGTCAGGTTACTAGGTCAAGATGACCCAGTCAATAAGCTACAGATCCAGGATTCAAACCCAGGCCAGGATCTCCAGTCTGTGCCCTTAACTACCACCCTATTCACTGCACTACCCTCCAAGGAATAAGTGAATGTCTAGGGCATTTATAATGTCCTGGGCATTGTGACACTTTCCATATATTATCTTACGAAATTCTCTAACAACTCTGAGGTAGGTGGTATTTTTATCTCCACTTTACAGATGGAGATTCTGGGAGTCAGAGAAGTTAATTCAGTTGTCCAGGGTCACATAACCAACGAGTGCCACATTGGGAAATATCAAGTAGCAATATTTGGGTTTCACTCCCCACCTCCCCAAATTTTTTCCTGAGGCATGTGTGTCTGGGAAACAGTATGCATCAGATTTTCCACCTCCTTAAAACTGTTCGGTTCATGTAATTTAGGGTGTGACTACTCATAGATACCTTTGAGCTAATCTTATGGGAGCCAGTGTAACCACAATGCATACTACAGAACAATGCATGCTTTCTCTAGAAATTACACTTGCCAACCTGGCTTGGGAGAAGCCCATCCTTGGGAATATGAACACTTAAGACAGTTCAGTTTTAGAAATGAAGAAATCCCACTGCTGCTGTTGTGTTTCTTTTCCACACACAGTAGGAAACTTCACTTTTTCTTCTAGAGAAAGTACTACTCAGTTTTCTACTCCTACTATCTTAAAAGTTCCATTATATAAGCCAACATAATTCCTTCCAAAAAAGCATTATGAATCCTATTAAGAAAAAGCAATAGTTTCTCTATTCATTTTCAACAAATTGGATGGAGGAGGATTTAAAAAGAACTAAGGCTCATTTCTGGAAACAGAATTAAGGAATAAAAATGCAGCTACAGCAAAATAAACTGATAAATCACAGCCCAACATGTCAAGCCTACACCAGTTACAGAATGCTGATTTGTATGTGTCGCTGAGTTTTGGTTTTTGCAGAGACAACTTTAATAAAATTCCACAAGGCCACAGAGTTATGCTGGAGACAAAAATCATACCTTCAGCATCCTCAATAAAATGCAAAGTCAATAACAGTTGTTACCCTTCACCGGGATAGACAGACACTTAATATGAATAGACAAGACAAAATGCAGAATCTGCCTTTTAATCTTTTTATTCTTTCACTCATGGGCTCACTTGACAAAAATTTGCACAGTGCCTATCTGTGCAAGCCCTGGGCTAACCTCTGGGAATACAACAGTGAGCTAAATCACCCTGCTCGCTGGCCTCATGAAGTTGGGAAGCAGATACTGAACTTACAGATAAATACAGGATAATTACAAAAGTAATCAAGTATGTAAGTAAGTGGGAGGAAGGAAAAGATCAGGAAACTATAAAGGAACAGCACAGCTAATGCAAGTGAGGAGGCAAGGAAGTGGGTCGGGAGGCACCTTTAAGTTAAGAATGAAAGATGGGGAAGAGAGGAGACTGGTAGAAAAGTATTCCAGATGGCAGGAAGAATGTGTGAAAAGGCCCAAGGTAGAAAAAAAAATGAAGGAAGCAGTGTGACATCAGAGTTCAGAGTTTCCAGCTTAGGTGCCAAAGGGCTGGCCTCATCCCTCTGAGAGTCTGAGTGCCCACAACCATGGTAGCTTGTCCTCAACATTAAGGCCTCCGGTGCCCCAGAAAATGCCAGGAGACAGCTGAAGGGCAACCTGGAAACTTAGACTATTTCTTAGCTGCCTAAGATGAAGCCAGTTAATACAACATGAGACACAGATTGTCAGTGGGAGACATGAATGGGGGTCCATCTGAGTCCTGAAAGAATGTACACTGAAGACCTGAAGGCAAGGCAAGGCTAGGGCAATATTTCTCCACAGGGGAGATCAGTGAACTAACCAGCCATTGCCTACTGGAAGCACCAATCTATAAGGGCATTAAACTCTCACGGGAAGTAGAAGAAATATTCTGTTAGGAGGCAGAGAGTGAAGATGCCCAAACAAAAGATGGTCCCTAAACTGCCTTAGAGACAGCAAAGTGTACAACCTTGATGTGTTAAACAGTGAGATGCAATTTTGGGGCAGAGCTAAATTGCTCAAAGCTGCAGAAGAGATCTCTTGGGTCCTTGGCACTTCCCACCTTACAAGGCACTAGGTCTAAATGGATGATGTAATACCAATGTGAAGGTGCATCTGAATTATTAGTCTATGCGGGACCCCCACAGGCCTTCGGCTGGCCATGCTTCCTGCCCTATTTTTTGCCATTAAGACTGCTTTGTAGGGCACTCCCTTGCCCAGGATGGTCTCCTCCTACTCAACTTTCTGAGGGGCAGAATCTGTGTTCTATCACTGTGTTTTTTATCACTCTATCTCAATTTATAGCTCACTGTAGCACTCAATAAATCAGTTCTATTTTCTGTAACAAAAATAGTAATAATAATGATACTATTAAGACTATATGACAAAGCTTCTAATCTGGGTTTACCCATACCATTTAACTGGCAAGCAGTCTGTAACATCAAGATATAACATTACTTCATAGTTTTCAAGGTTTTCAATGTGAGATGTTTATGGAAAATTTCAAGAAATAAAGTACAGTAAGATATTTCACACAGTTAAGGTCCAGCTGTGCATAATCAAAGAGAAGCGTAATGAGCTACAAATATGAAATGCTCACACACACGCAGATGGAGGCGGGGATCAATAAATTCAAAGAGTATCAAAATCTGCAAGGTCAATAAAAACTAATCCACCAGCTCTGCTCTATAAGGAAGGAAAACAACGGAAGCTCAGAATGCTGGACAAAACTATCCCTGCGTAAAAACAAAACCACGACTTAAAGAGATCTCTAAATTCTCAGCCCACTGTGTTCCTCACCGTACTGAGGGGCCACCTGAACTAAACAGGTCATGTTACTCCTCTAGCTGGAAATCTGAAATGGCTCCCAATTCTCAGCGGGTAAAAGGCAAAGTCTTTTCAACCTCTGTAGTGTCTGTCTCCATTTGGATCCCATTTCATCCTTGACCCCATGCCCTGACTTTCCTACCACTCTTCCCTTTGCTCAAGCTGTCCCAGCCACTGTGGACCTCATGCTGGTCCTGAATGGGGAACAGCCCTATCCAGGGCCTACATACTTATGCTTCCCTCCGTCTGCTAGGCTTCTCCCACAAATGCTGGCATGACCCACTCTCTAACACTTCCCCTAAAACCTTTCTTCAAATGTCATTTTCTCAGGAGGGCCTTCTTGCCTACTCAGTTTTAAACTGCAAGTCTCCCCAAGCCCATCCATGCTTTATCTCCTGTATAGGACTTATCAGCCTTTACCACATTATACATTATATTATTTATATATGTATTTATTTCTACAGCCCTCCCTTCCCTTACATATAAGTCCCATGAGCAGAAGGATTTTCAAAAGTGTGGTTCATTACTCCTCAAACTGAGATGGGTGCCTGGTACATGGTATAAGCTCAGTAAATATTAGTTGAATAACTGGTTATGTGGATTGATGGATAGAGTTCAAAAGCGGCCCAAATCCAGAGAATTCAAGTGCTGTGAAATGTCTGATAGTGTCTGGCAGCCCCTGGGAAGCAGCCTGTGGCCTGGGTGTCATCTACCATCACTATGTGCCCACTCTAGAACTGGCATTCACTGATACCCTGTGTGAAAGTCAGCAAACTAAGAAATGAAGTGACATAAAGACTTGTCAAAGCAGTCCCTTTGAGGCCACATGACTCTGGGTTGAAGAGTGAACTGGCCAGCCAATTTTTCTTTTTCTTAATCAGAAACAAGATGCTCTTACATGGACAGATATGGCAATCTCTTCTAAATTGCTTCCCCATGGCCTTCAGCTTAAGAGCAGAAAAGGGTGATTTGCCTAGATTGGACATCCCAAAGAGACCAGATTTCAAAAACTTTCTGGCATGAGCCAATATTTGCTATTAAGCCTGGATGGCTGGCACAGCTAAACCTCCATGCATCATTCTAAATATAAAACACCAAGCTTCAATTATAACTTAATGACAGATACATCAAGGAAGATATTAAGAGAGGCCAAAAATAAGGTGGTAGAAACCAAGGGTAGATACTAAAACTACAAAATAGTTGGCTCAGCCATCAAGGAAAAAATAAAAATAACAACATTCAGACAGACTCAAACTGACATAAGCAGTTTATCCTTTTTCATGGTTAAGAACCCCGTAAAGGTTTACATCCAGGCTTTATCTCACTCCACCTGTACCTGAAATAGCATAACATCCACAAAGCACTACCTGTCAGAACTTGAAAGACACAGGCTAATCCTAATTTACAAAAATTAAATACCAGGGATCACTGAAGGCCTTGCTAATTTCCAGTCTAATTCAGAGCCTTACAGCCCAACAAACTTACTAACTGAAGACTGGAGTTTTCCGTTCCAGAGTCTGAGCAGTCTGTCTCAGGCACTGGGCATGCTACCAACCACTGCTCTTCAGGACATGCCTTATTATCCCTTGACAACAGGGACACCCTATCATAGTTTAATTCATTCACTGGAGAAGCTGGGTGATCTGAACAAGTTCTGAACGCTGGGGCCATTTGCAAATGGCATCTGTTTCACGTGTGATCATTTCAAATAAAAAACAAACACACAAACACAAGACAAAAGTACTAGGAAAGAAGTGTTAGAAAAGAATTTACTACAATGGTAATTCTTTCCAGGATTCCAAATGTCCACAGTTAAATCTATTGGGAACAGCTCTTCCCAGTAATCTACTATGGCTGAAGCAGGTATGCGTGTTCCCACCATTTATAGAACCCTCTCGATTTGGTAATGGCACACTGCAGGAGAATCACTGGGGACCATTCAAAACCATTAAGGCTATTAACTCTGACTTGAGCCAAGTCGAATAAACAAGTGTCATCCCAACAGGAAATGAGTTAAACTGGCCTTCAGAGTCATTTAAGCAAATACCCAAAGTCAGGTTGCCTCCTAAGAAATCCTTCTTTGGTTTTTGCCCAATTTAAATCAAAGATTCCTGGAAATGGTCATTTCAGGGAAAAAAAAATGTTCATTTCACTTAAAAATATTTAAAGAGAGTAACTTTCGGTTGGTTTTAAGTGACCAACTGAAACAATGTCTAAACTTGCTCAAGTCTCTCTGGCCGCTAGGTACATAGCAACAGCAGGTGCATGATAAATATTTAAGACACCAACATGGATCAAATCCAGCTCCACCTACAGAAAGTCAGGTTTCTGATCTGGAAATTCTAGACCAGAAACAGTCACACGTGAGAGAAGAGGTTGCAGCCCATTGCCGTGGTGTATATATTTTTGTTGAGTCTAAATAACATATTAATTTCAAAATGTGACCACCTCTAGGTCTTGGTTAATGCTAAGCCTACAGCTCGAACAATTCACGTCCCAAATGAAATCATTCCCATCTTTGGAGAGTTCTCTCAAATATGACCTTCTAGGAAAGCCACTCCTAATATACTATGTTCTCATTCTACTTGTTCTTCAGAATTAATCACTTCCTACATTCAACCATCTGGGACTTGGCTTTACTTGCCTTGGATCCTGACCTTATGTATTCTGCCTTTTATCATAATTCTTTCTGGCCTTGCTGCTCCATTTAACACTACGGTTTTTGAAAGCTTGAAGGTTGAAGCTAACCTTAAATTCCTCTCTACCCCTATGCAGTTGCTTTATGCCCTCTAGATACTCTGTAAATACTGGTTGAAATGAAACTATCTCAGTCTTGGATTTAATTCTCTCAACGTCTCCAAACAGTCTAATAGTTTAAGGACCAAAGCTACCAAAAAATTAACTTAAATTGTAAGTAAAATAAAATTATTCTAACTTATTAACCTAACCACTTGGTATATTTGTTTTCTTACCTGGAAAACCAGGCCAGCCATAAGAAATGACCTTCCCTACACTGGCGACTCAAAAAGTAATGAGATAATTTCCTTCAAAGATGATTACGTTTTCAGGATTCTCTGGAATGCATACCTACCCTTTAATGGGTCATTATTAATAGTTCCCTCTGGGTAGAACCAACACTAGGACATTTCAGAACTTTCAAGCAACTTCATACTATATATGCTCAGGTGTCAACATAATCTCAGTTTGATAGTCCCATTGCTTACATGAATTAGGAGACAGATTTACTAGAGATACTAGGGAATATGCCATCAAATCTGTGTAACTATTTCCATGTTCAGGTTCCAAGGGTATCATTCACTGTGCTTGTATAAGCATCCATATACATCTATCAGCATAAAAAAACAGATGAGAATGTGAAGGGGTAAATTCTGCCCCCAAATTAGGGTTGCCAGATCTAACAAATAAAAATATAGGATGCCCTGTTACATTTGAATCTAGATAAACACAGAACAGTTTTTAGAATAAGTATCCCACAAAATATCTGGGGCATATTTATACTAAAAAATTATCCTCTGTTTATGTGAAATTCAGATTTACCTGGACATCCAGAATTTAATCTGCCAAGCCTACTCTAAACCTTAACATTGTATTGCATCTTCAATTTTAAAAAAGAAAAAAGGAAAGCACATGTGCAGCTTGTGAAGCCTTAACTTTCAAAAAGAACTTAAGTCATCAGGGGCGCCTGGGTGGCTCAGTCAGTTAAGAGTCCAACTTCAGGGGCGCCTGGGTGGCTTAGTCGGTTAAGCATCCGACTTTCGCTTAGGTCATGATCTCGCGGTTCGTGGGTTCGAGCCCCGCGTCGGGCTCTGTGCTGACTGCCAGCTCAGAGCCTGGAGCCTGTTTCAGTCTGTGACTCCCTCTCTCTCTGACCCTCCCCTGCTCACGCTGTGTCTCTCTCTCTCTCCTTGAAATAAATAAAACATTAAAAAAAAAAAAAGAGTCCAACTTCAGCTTAGGTCATGATCACATGGTTCGTGGGTTCAAGCCCTGTGTCGGGCTCGTGCTGGCAGCTCAGAGCCTGGAGCCTGCTTTGGATTCTGTGCCTCCCTCTCTCTTGGACCCTCCCCTGCTCACACAGTCTCTCCCTCTCTCTCTCAGAAATAAAACATTAAAAAAAAAAGTAAGTCATCAAATAGCATTACAGGATAATTTAGAAAGTTCAATGTAACACAGGTAAGAAAAATAACTGAGGGCTAACCATGTTACAAAGTACTAAAATCATTCCCTTTGTGTGCATTATCTCATTTAATTCTAACCACATCCTTATGAGGTGGGAATTATCATCATCATCATCGTCGTCATTATTTTACTACTACTACTTCACTGATAAGGAAAGCAAAATACTTGGGGTACCTGGGTGGCTCAGTCAGTTGAGCATCGACTCTTGATTTCAGCTCAGGTCATGATCCCAGGGTCATGAAATCAAGCTCCACTTTGGGCTCCACACTGAGTGTGGAGCCTCAGTGTGGAGCCCGATTGAGATCCTCTGTCTCTCTCTCTCTCTCTCTCTCTCTCTCTCTCTCTCTCCCCCTCTCTCCCTCTCTCCCTCTGTGCCCTTTTCCCCCCTCCCTCTCTCTCTCTAAAATTAAAAAAAAAAGAAAAAAATTTAACTAAAGCAAAAGACAAAGAGAACACACTGCCCAATATCATGGAATAGGAGAGCAGAGATACAAACCCAGGCAGGTTTAACAAGAGGGCTTACAAGCTTAACCATGGCCTCATCATACAGGTGAAGAAAAAGAGAGTCTTAGTGATTTGCCCCATTCAGACAGCTGCTCAGCAGTGCAGCTAGAATTCAAGCCTAGAACGGTCTGACTCCAGAGTTTTAGCACCCACAATCTACCACCTGTGCAAGCCAGCAAAATGGAAAAGGAGTACTTCCCACCTAAACCAGCTGCAATTACCATTGTAATGCTTTGTCTTCAAAGAACAGTGTTCCAACGGCTTCCTAGGAATTTTTATCAGATCCACCGAGCTAAACTTTGACTCCTCAGAATCAAGAGGTTATCCAGGGTTGGGTGGGGAATGTGGAGCTTTCTATTTGAGGGAAGAATTTCTTGTTGCTGCCATTTCTGTACCAAAGCATCTCTTTAAAATAAAGTCACTTATCTAATGTCAAATAGTCTTGTTGCCCTAAAGCAAATTCTTCCTCCTGCACATGAATCCCAAACATTGAAAGTAACCTGGAACGCAGACATGAAGCCCAGTTCAAAGCAGCCATGGAGTCAGCAAGGACCACAAGAGCCAAGATAATTCTTTTTGAATCTGGAACTCAACAGCCAGGGTTATTCCATGTAAAACATGAGAGTTAGAAAATATCAGAAGATATCTGGAACTTGAAACTTTACCTGAAGCACACTTACCATTAGGAATCCTCATACGTCTTATTCTAGGTGCTTGTTTATCTCTGGAGTAAAGACAGATGTCTTTAACCAGGGGTGTGTGAGTGTGTGTGTGGTGTGTGTGTGTGTGTGTCAACATGTGTCATACAAGACATATAAAATACAATGCTTATCTAACTTTATCCTCAAAACCCACTATAGAGAGGAGAGTGCATGTCAGAGTACAAGTTAGCTGAAGGAAGATAGGGGTGGGTCTGTTCACACGATGGACACTTAGAATTCTTCTCACATAACTTATAAAGAATATATAGTAATCTGTCATTGTCTGTTGACTTGACCATGTCTCCCATTAGAATATAGTCTCCCTGAGGGGAGGGATAATTGTATTTTCCATGTATGTGGTACAGAATAAGAATCCTACTATGTTATGAATAAATGAATGAGCACTCACTACTGTCACTAGTAAGCAGCGTGCATACAGTCTTACTTTTGCCTTCAGTGCCCTAAAATCTGTGCCCAAGATTTACGTCTTCTTGCAATCACAACCACTCTAAGGGCTGAACTCTGTGTGTGTGTGTGTGTGTGTGTGTGTGTGTGTGTGTGTGTGTGTGTGTATCATCACTTTCACAGAGACTGTTAGGCTAGAATGATCCTAACTGGCCTCTGTGACACCAGATCTGGCCATCCTCCAACCCGTTCTTCATTTGGCAGCCAGAGTGCTACTGCTCTGCTTCCATCCAACCAAGCTCCCTGATGCTCTAGTCATGCTCAAAAGCTTTCACAGCCCCAAAGGCACTATACTGGACTATACCTCTGCGTCCCCCATCTACCTGGAATGCCTTCTTCACATCTGCTTGGCAGCCTAATTTTGATAATGAACTCAAACTCTACTTCTTCTATAAGACTTTACTCTTCCCTTCTCGCCTCTCAGGAAGTGGCCCCTCCATCATTTGCCCCCAAAGGTACAATAACAAACCTACTATCATATTCATGCCGCTGTAAGTTGTAAGACAGTGCTCATGCCTTATGGGTTGGCCACCTTACCACTAGCATAAAGTCTAACATGCAGTAGGTGTTCAACAATCACTTCATAGATAGCTAAGTGAGGTTTAGAGAGCAAAAACCTTTGTTGATTTAATCAATTCTTGATATCTTACTCCACTGGAGAAATAGGGTCTGGACCCATTCATTAAGTCTGTCTTTATCTACTAAGTCTACCAAAAAAAATATTATTGCAAAGAGAGAAAATGGTGTATGCTGTTATTATTGCATTGAGTGAGCACCCACTAACCAAGAAACTTCATAGAATATTCCCTATCTGTAAGTAGGCTTGTGGTATAAAAGAAAATGACCCCAAATCAAGGAACCATTGTAAGGGAACTCAGAGAGAAGGTACCTCTGAGATAACAAGTAAGTTTCCCCTCTAGTATCCATGATGAGTTGTGAAAGCCTGGTGTCCTGAATTCAGAAGGGCCTAAGGCTCCTCCCAGGTTCACTGGACAGAGCAAGACAATCTTCTACCATGGTGTAGACAGGGGAAGGTGCAACAGAGCAACACAACCACCCTGATCTAGTCCTTACCTATCACAGGGAGACAGTTCCCGTAAGTGGTTAGCTCAGGGCCACAGGATTAGTTAGTGGCATAGCTGACCCTGAAACCAAGCCTCCCAAAATATTCATTCATTCATTAAGCATGTATTCAGTAACTATTAGGTACCGCATGGTGCCATTTGCTGTGATAAAATGAACAAAAACATTCACAGTCATCAACCTAGAAAAATGTACCATATATTTGATGCCTCATCCATAGATCCTCTTACTACGTCATGATATGTTTCCAATTCCCACCTCGCCTCAACTATTAAACTCCCATTTTCTTAGATGTAGTCATCTAAATAAATATAAAAACTCTTTTTAAAAAAAATAATACATTCCCAATAATTAAATCAATTCATAACAATTATTTCTTTCCCCACCTTTATTCCTTTTATCCAAACTTTTTGAAACACATTTAACCAAAAACTCCATGGTGATATTTGAAATATTTTGCAGAGAGCTATACCATTCTCATCTCAGTTCAAAGAATTTAACATCACAATGTTGGAATCAAATGTTGGCTAAGAATATACAGATCTTACAGTGCACATTTTCCAGAGGCTGAACAATCATAACTTAAACTCAGGAACCCAACCCCATGCTTAATAGTTCTTATAGTAAGGAAATTCTATTTTTATTCCCCATACAAATCTCATCACTAAAAGTTCAACTAGATTCACTCTATCCTGAAAGACAACAGATGAATACAAGTCACCATTCAGCATCTTCCATCAAAGAGTATGGAATATGTCCTATAATTCTTCTATTCAATCCCATTTTCTCTTTAAAAATTAGAAAAAATTAGTGGGAAAATTCACCAGAAAGAGACCTCTCTGAAACCTTAAATAATTTAATCAAAAAATTTTTTTCAAAGAAAGTGACCCAAAACGGAAATAAGTATCTAGAATTTTCACTACAGAGTTTCCATTTTGACTCTGAAGTAAACAATTTTTCAAATTCATGTTGCTTTGCAAACTCCCAAGTTACCAAGTAGCACTTTATTTCCATAAAGTAAAAAGACACATTCTGGTCTTATTCTAAACAGGACACCAGAAAACAAAACTAATACTGTGAACAAACAAATCTTAGCTAAAACTCATTGAAATAATCCAAATGGTTTCCATTCCAGGGAAAATAGTAAGTCAGCAGTTTGCATACGGCTGCCTTTTCCAAATACACAAAATAAGCAAAAACACCACCAGAGGAAAGTGCAAATGCTGAACCCTTTCTATTTCTGTTTCCACAGGACTGCAATTCGATCAATACCATGGCCATGAAGTACTCCACCACCATTTATACACACTTCCAGGTGGTCTCTGATGTCCCGCTCAGAAGCCCAGAGAGCTCCCAGGACAAGGTTCAGGGAGCCATCACTCAAACCACAAACATAAGGGCAAGAAAGCCTGGGTTCCAGGCTACAGCTCTTAGAATAAGGGCTAGAAAGTCAGAAAAATAAATGTATGAGAGTGTCAAGCAAACAGAACTCTCAGAAAGAACACAGAAGATTCAAAACAAGAAAACAATGGGGAAAGAAGTCAGCGTTCCTTGAGAAGCAAAAGGCTCTGGAAAAACATAATAAATGAATCACAACCCTTCACCTAATACGAGCAACTGTCCGGAGCTGGCAAAAGACAGTAGAGTAAAAATATTCTATATAAGGAAACTTACTTAAGGGAAGTATTCAAAACCCTTCACCCAGGACAGAAGACAACCCAGTACGCAAGGTCATGAGTGGGGAAAGTCTGTCAGGGTTACTGAAGGGCACATGCAAGTAGCATCCTTAACTCGAGGTGATTTTTGAAAAATAACATTTAACAGAAAAAAAAGGAAAATGAAAATTGCTGTTCTGACTTCAGGACAGACTTACTTCCAAATCCCCATCCTCTGACAGGACTCGAAAAGGACAATAATTAGTCAAGAAAGGAGCAAAATGAGGAAGTGGTATTCTTTTACAATTTCTGTTAATCCCCAGCAGCTGTAATTTAAGAAATTCAGTGACATCAGCATTTATATTTGACCCAGCAAGAACGACAGAACTACAACTGCAGAATCATATGAGAGGGGAAAAGAAACTTGGGGGCGACTGGAAAACACATTTGAAAATGTGGAAAATTAATTCACTTTGCAGTGAATCACTTCAACAGCTTCAAGCACCAACACTGCCAAAAATAACAAAAAGGGGGAAAAAGTGGAAAAGGAAGCTTAGGCACTCCAAACCTAATCAAATGATCCAGTGGAACTTCTGAAAAAAAAAAAAGGTTCACTCAAACAAGCAAACTGAACATTTCTAAAAACAAACAGAAAGCGATCTAGCCATTGATGAATAAGAAACCAAGACTCAATATTCTATCAAGCGCACCTCTCTTTTTTCAAAATCTGCTACACAACAACCTGTGAACTAAGTTAGTTTCGTCAGTGTTTGCATTACCTTCTTGAAGACAGGCATGGGGTCAATTCCACGCTCTCCTTTTCCCAGGTAGAGAAAATAGTGCTTGGGGAAACCACCGCAGTATTTTCAAGGTGTCCCATCTGAGCTCACAGACGGACCGGGAGTCAGTCTGAATTCCCAACACAAATGCCAACTATTAGCTTTTACTCAGGTCAGAATCAAAGGGAGAAGAAAACCACCCAGAACTTGACCTACCAAACAACCTACAGAAGAGAGGTGAAAACACTCACCAGGGCCTCCGCGGCCCTTTGGCTGAACATTGAGTCCGCTGAACCGTCTCAGAAAGGAGATTATGACAAAGAAAATGTGATTGCAACTGCTCTGCCACACGCTTACATGCACCTTCTCTCAACACTAGGAAGGCTAAATTAAAGATAGAGTGATAATTAATAGGATCCTTGGCAGCAGGAACCAGCTTCTTTAGCAAACCAGTAATTGCTGCCTAGTTAAAATGACAGGGGATTGAGCCAGGAAGGAGGGAGGTGCTAAATGATGGGAATCATAAAAGGTAAAACAGACTTTACATCAACAGGTTCCTTGGCTCCCAATCAAAACTACCTCCTTATCCCCCAATTCAGTTAATGAGCATAGCAATTACATTCAAAATTCTACATAGGAGGACCAGAGATCAATAATCCTTCCAAAAATATCGCCACAAATGCAAGGAAATCTCATGAGAACAGATCTCCGCTCTATACACTCCACACATTCCCCAACCACAGAAATGGCCTCTCTGCCTAATGTGATCACGAAAATAATTATCCATTGGTAAAAGGTATCATCCTAGAAAAAAAAAAATGTTTACCGTCATTTTTTTTTAACTTGGACATCCTTTGAAAACATCCAGTCTTCAGAAGATCTTATTGGTGGCCAAAGACAGAGTTTAGTCCCTCTATTCTGACATTAAAGTAATTTCCTTGTTTACAGCCACTCCAGGAAAGAAAAGGTATATAGATCAGAAGTTGTTTACTGGAATGACTGAAGACTGCCGGCAAGGTAAAGGAGAGTTAGCACACAGTGTCTCTGGTTTAAACCTCCAACTCCAGGCAATAAGACATCACATGAACCTGTTCAAAGGACTGCCACTCATCCAGGCAATATGCCATCAGAAAAGACCAGTACCTACTACACACTCCCCAGCAAGAAGCAAGCCAGCATACCTCTAACATCTTTAGATGCCCAGAGACCTGGAGAGATGAGGATTCAATCTTCTGCCTCAGGGAGATGTCTACAGAGATAAACCAGGACAGCAGGCACATTGCTTCACAATGACTAATGCTGACCAAAACTCTTCGTAAAATCAACTCCACAGGTAAAGAAACACCTTGTTCGCTCAAGAAGGCCCTGGCTCTCTCAGATGGGGCTGCAAAGGATGCAGCTCTCTAAAAAAAAAAAAAAAAGAAGGCATCATTACATAGCTAAGGGCTTTTCAACAAGAGGCCCCAGAGGAATACCTATGGTAAATATCTCATGGCCATCTCCAACATTTCTTGGGATAGTTAGTTAAAGATGCATGTGAGGAAGTAAATCAAGAGCAGAAACACTGGAAATTCAGATGGCCTCTTTTTCCAGTACATAAGAGAATCAAGTGCTTTTTTTCCTATAGTTGATTTTTCTCCTCTCCCACGAATACGGAGCAAGAATGTTTTTATGTTCGTTCTGTGGATCTCTAGCCCATCGCTGATGGAACCCATCAAATACATAGCTCACCATTAAAGCCACCAACTAATATTTTTATAACTTCTTCCTCTCTATTAGATCATTATATCTTTTCATTGAACATATTTAACTCAATACTTTGCAGTGACTAATGCTCCTAACTAACACCCACATGTCAAGGCAGAAGTTATGTTCATTACACAACATTATGATGTTTCAAGACCTTTGGCATTCAAAGATAAACAGTCCAGAATGGAATAAACTAGCTACAACTTTATGAAGACACACAGGAAAAGCAATTAACCAGTCAGATTGAGGAGGGAGGGAGAGATAAGGAAAGAAAGATAAGTGAAAAACATCAAGATGTTAGGAGCTCCATGTTCTGCGGCAGACCTTAAGGATGGGTAGGTAGACAAGACTTCTTGATGTCATCGGCAAGGAAAATCTGAAGATCTTGAATGAGGAATGAGGAACACCTACAACTTACATACCATATCCTTGTGAATAATTAAGCGTCCACCATCCCACATTTTGCTACCGTTCTCGGAGTCCTCACAGCCTAACACCTTTCTTTCTTTAGAAACAGCTTTGAAAACAAAGGACTATCTTTAATAGATAGACCTATTTATCTTGGATTCAGATGTTCAACCGCACCCAGAGTCTCTTGTCTTTGCTTCATCAGAAACCTAGTCTTCTTTCTATTCCAAAATCAACATGAGTTGTCACCCAGATCACTTCCTACCCTGCCTCCCTCTCTGCACCCCAATATACGCAGTAACCACCGCAGTATGGCAGTCAGAGAGGTTGAGCTTTGAAGTCAGACAATCCTTAGTTTAAGTCTTAGTTCCACCCTTACTTGAATGGCTTTAGGCAAGTGACTGAAGATGGCCAAGCTTAGTTTGTTCATCTATAAAATGGGATCCTACCTACCTCATATTAGAATTAAATTATACAAGGCATTTTAAATGTTTAACACAGCACCTGGTAGATAGGAGGTGCCTTAATATGTTTGTAATTCAACTAGTGCTGAACTATTCATTCCTTCTCTCTCAGCTTCTTGCCTTTTCTAACACAGGATAAATCTGGGGGAAAAAATTGAGATAGGTACCTTCCTGATACCAGGAGTTACACAGACACACACATTCACACATGTGCACACACATACAAACTAAATAAGCTATTCTTTTTATACTATACATAAGTACAGTAGGAAGATGTACAAGGTGGGCAACATATGAAAGGTAAAACTTAAATCCCAGTGAGTTTGCTTCCTCAAAGCATATGAGATTAAAGAACCAATGTAGTAAGGGCTTTAAAAATGCAATGATAGTAACACCAGATGTTATTATCATTGCTGTTTGGGTTTCTTTGCGGTTGTTAAATTACGTGGTCTGTCTCCTAGGCAACCTGAACCTACTGGACCCACTGAAAACAATTCTTTTCTTCTCTCTGTTCTTAAAAGAATTTCAAGCACTCCCAACAAGTACTCAGGTAATGTCTGTACCAATAACTATGCTGATCTTACAATATGCTAATGTGCAATACACTGAGAAGTCAAACTTATCACCATTATCTTCTAGGCCATGAGCAGGATGAGCCCAGTTTCTTCAAAAACTGTCTCCACCAGAATTTCTACGTCATCAACAGTGGCCCCTGTAATATCTCTATGCTCTTTTTCCAGGTCTTCACTCTCACACTCCACTTCCTAAAGAATGGCAGAAATATATCAAAATAAAAAGTAACATATCTGGGGCACCTGGGTGGCTCAGTCGGTTAAGCATCCAAATTCGGCTCAGGTCATGATCTCACGGTTCGTGGGTTCGAGCCCCGTGCCGGGCTCTGTGCTGACAGCTAGCTCAGAGCCTGGAGCCTGCTTCAGATTCTGTGTCTCCCTCTCTCTCTGACCCTCCCCTGCTCACACTGTCTCTCTCTCTCTCTCTCTCAGAAATAAATAAAACATTAAAAAAAAAAAGTAACATATCTGAACAGTCCCACTCAACTTTAAAAATGTGGAAGTAATGGGCCATTTTTATCAGCAAATAAACATAAAAATTGAAGATCAGGTGCTTAGAAAAGTTTCCCTGATGAGGTTTCACGTAGAACCCACGACAACACTGGAGCAAAACAGCGTTTGATAATGTTTTCCCAAGTGAGCATGTTTTTAAGCTCATGGAAAGAGTTGCTAGAGAAAGACCCAAAAAACAAATTTTTAATACAGTCAACCCTCATCGTGTATGAATTCGCTATTTGTAAATTCACCTACTCGCTAAAGGCCAGCACTGAAGTGTTATCTGTTACTCTACATAAGAAGGCTGTGGTGTGGCTTACCCAGAAAACATAGGTATTGGATAAGGTTCAATCAAGCATGAATTACAATGGCGTTGGCCTTGAGTTCAATATTAATGAATCAATTATATTAAATAAAGTGTCTTTAAACAGAAACACACATTAAACAAGGTTATGGATCAATCAGGTGACAAAAACATGACCAGAGGCTTCTCGGAATTGAACTGTGCCCTAAATGAATGGCTTTGTGGAACGCAACTATCACAAATAACAACAGACTGTGCATTTATTTCATCTCTGAGAACTCATAGTAGTGACAACACTGATGGCCACTACTAGCCTAATTAGGTGTTTACATAAACCGGGCGTGTTACACACTATCTTCTATAATCTTTACAGCTCTACCAAGAAGGAACACAACTACCTCCATATTTTAGGAAAGAAAAATGAGCCTCAGAAAAACTTAAGGGCCCACAACTAATAAGAAAAAAAGTCAAAATAATTTCTTACACATTTTCTTCAAAGAGATTAACAGACTTTCCAAAAGTTACTGACCCCTTCTTGCATATCAGAAACACTTCATCCATTTTGGTCATTTTTATTCAGCAATTATTTATTGGGCTCTTGCTATCTTGGATTCTGAAGATGCTCAACAAATTCCCCATTCTCACTTGGCCTCTTTCAAGTAAGAATTGACAGACAATAAAATCAATAGTACCTACCCACCTATTTATTGGCAGAAGATGCTTGATTTCTTCAAATATTCATTATCTGGGACACCTGGGTGGCTCAGTGGGTTAAGCATCTGACTTCAGCTCAGATCATGATCTCACAGCTTGTGGGTTCAAGCCCCGCGTCGGACTCTGTGCTGACAGCTCAGAGCCTGGAGCCTGCTTCAGATTCTGTGTGTGTCTCTCTCTACCCCTCCCCTGCTCACGCTCTGTCTCCTTCTCTCAAAAATAAATAAGGGGAGGGGCGCCTGGGTGGCTTAGTCGGTTAAGCGTCCGACTTTCGCTTAGGTCATGATCTCGCGGTTCGTGGGTTCGAGCCCCACGTCGGGCTCTGTGCTGACTGCCAGCTCGGAGCCTGGAGCCTGTTTCAGAGTCTGTGTCTCCCTCTCTCTCTGACCCTCCCCTGCTCACGCTGTCTCTCTCTCTCCTAGAAATAAATAAAACATTAAAAAAAAATTTTAAAAATAAATAAATAAATAAATAAATAAGGGGTGCCTGGGTGGCTGAGTCGGTTGAGCGTCCGACTTCAGCTCAGGTCATGATCTCGCTTGTGGGTTCAAGCCCTGCGTCAGGCTCTGTGCTGATGGCTCAGAGCCTGGAGCCTGTTTCAGATTCTGTGTCTCCTTCTCTCTCTGCCCCTCCCTTGCTCGCAATCTCTCTCTCAAAATAAATAAACATCTTTAAAAATTTATTTAAAAAATAACATTTAAAAAAATAAAATTAAATACTCATTATCTTTTAAATAAGAGCTTTAAATGAAGTGACAGCTGAAGGCTGTCCTCAGTACATTTATTTCAGAGGGCAATTGATGTGACCACCAAGTGGGCTCTTTTCCCACTCTCAGAAAGAGTACCCCTAGCCTATGATGCTTGATCTGGGTTGCATACCATCCTTTGGTGGCCATTCATTTGCCAAAAATGACAAAGGTGTATGCTCAACATTATCTCCCGACTCCACAGTGGGAGACAAATATTTACTGAATATCATTTTACCTCATAGGGCAAGGAACATCGGCCCAAGGATCTTGCCAATCATTCTCAAACCATAACTCTGAGAAAATAAGGGTAAGCTGTCAGATATCTTAACAGCCACCTATTTAGATGCTCAAGAAATAAATCTACTCTGAAAACTTCCAAAACTGCCTTGTCCATCACCAACGGCTGGCTCTTCCCCTAGTTATGGGTGTGCTAACTCTCAACTCCACTCTACGCTGCTGATTCATCCTGCTCTCTCACAACAATGCAGAGCTCAGAATGCCATAAGACTGTCCACATCCTTCTCAGACTTCATTCTTCCCTGTGTTTGTTACTTCTCACAGAACACTGGCTCTACCTGAAAGTACCTTTACGGATTTTTGCTTCCACGTGTGTGTGTGTGTGTGTGTGTGTTTCACTCATTGGGAAAGAGGAAAACTGTCATTTTTGGTGTTTCTTTATAAAACTCAAGACAGGAATTGTTTAACCAAGAGTGAAGTTTCGATTAGTCATGATAATACCAAAGAAAAGATGCAAATACTCTGAAAAACAATGCCTTGAGAATCCAGTGTGTGTCAGTATGAATGTGTGTGTGGATCTTACAAAACATGTCTCCCATCAATTGGTAATCAAATTAGTTCCATTCCTCTGCACATAACAGCTGATAGCTGGGGCAAGTGCTCTGGCAGATTCCTGGGAGAAAAAGGAGTGTTAGTACATGTCTGAAGACTTGCTGCATATATCTCCAATATCTGAAAATTGACTATATGGTTAAGGGTCTTTAAGCTTTGGAGAATCAAATTATTTATTTACTTAACAGTGACAAAACAATGGTAGCGTCAAAGCCCCTGCACAGATTAACCACTTCTTTGATTCATATGTAAACCCCTAAATTCTAACGGCAGGGACCAGCAATAGCACATGGGTGCGTGACAGGCGGAGACAGACATAACGGTGATGCAGCAGGAATGGTAGAGCAATCGGGTACCAGCAGACAGCCAGCACCTATTACACCCTTCCTATAGAGAATCCTCTCGTTACCTCACTGAATCTTCACACCAATCTGATGAGGTAGGTGACCTCCTTATCCATGTAACATGTCAAAGCTGTAACAGTGAAGGCATCCACTTATGTCTGCAATATCATGCAAATGTTTTTCCTAAGACAGTGGTCACTACTGGGGCTAACCCCCCTTTCTGCTTTCTAGTGACCAGTTTGACCATAGGTTTTGGGGAGAAAGTTTCTGAGGTTCAAGAAAAGCAAACTATCTTGTAGTGATCATTCCACAATGAATACATACAGCAAAACATCAAGATGTACACCTTAAATATATATAACTCTTATTTGTTAATTACACCTTAATAAAGGTAGAAAAAATAAGACAATTGAGATATCAAACTGATGTTGGTACAACATTTAAGTTTTATCACAGGATCGGTTTAACCAGTAGATGGAAATCCACTTGGTTACCTGAAATGGCCCATAAAAATCAGAGGGACTTTAGCAATCAAGTCTTCCGAAAATTCGGAATAAAGGGTAAAAAGCAAGCATAAATTAAAGTTTCTCTGATAAATAAATAAAACTGAGGTTCTAGCTCAAAAATAGCTATACATTGCTATAACGAATGAAAAACTAGGATTTTGAGGTTCAAGAATGCAGGGTATTATGGCTTACACTGGATAAAGACAATGATATAAAGAGACTGCCAAGTTAAATGTGAAAAGATGAAGCAGGCACTCACTAGAGGCAAAGTTGAAACATGACAGTTAGGAACGACAGATAGCCACGTGCAAAGAGCAATGATGCAGACCAGCTGCTATACTGTTCCGTTTTTGTGACACCTCAATTAGTGCATCTTATTATTTATTCTTCCACCTCGCTACAGTCAGTAATTATGATGAAAGGAAACATGTTGATAAAGGCAAAGATTGTTCTGGCAACAAAAGGAACACCTTCCCTACAAACAGCAGGCGCCACCTTTGAAAACCTCTCTGCTAGGGTGCCTATAGTTCCCCGCTACTTGACCTGTATCAATTCTCAAAGATCCTGATGCTGATTCTCCAGTTTAGGGATCATTGAGGCCTCCCCTTCTCTTCTTTGGACGCTCTTCTTTTCCTACCTACTAAAAAGGCATTTCAAGTCAAAACCTTTATTGAGGCACAGATACAAAGGGAACCAAAATGTGGGAACAAGATATTAAGCAGCAAGAGCCAGGCTTTGGGGCTGAACACTTTACCCACCTATTTCTTTTAATTCAAACAACTACCCTATAGCCTAGATCATATTATTATCCATGAGCCCCATTTAGCCATCTATTGAAACAGAGCTATAAGAAAAATTTGCTCAACAATAAAAATGCTAATAGATGGTCAAATTGGAATTTAACTTAAAAATCTGTCTTATTCTGGAAGTTAAACCCAGAACTTCAGACTTTTTAGACGGGTTCTGGCTTTTAACCAGTTTACAAAAAGAGATGAGGGTCTTTTCTCTGGTAAAGGTCAGCATGCAGGGGAAAAAAAGGGGAGGAGAGGAAGGAAAGAAGAAAGAAAGAAAAAGAAAGAACAAAGGAAGGGAGGGAGGGAGAAAATGCTAGGGTCTAAGTGGATAGGGGTAGGTTGAGTTTCCTGCTAAGGTAAGGAGTCTGGAAATGTTCTATAGGCTCTATTTGTCTGACACAACCTTGGCCTTGCCTTTCCCTGTTACAGTCGATACCTCTCCATCAGAGAAGTGAATGGCCAGGTGAAATTCAGAACAAGGGGAACAACTCTGTGAAGTCAGAACACCCCTACTGTGACAAGACACAGGCTGGCGGGTCCCAGCCATTCCGTCCCTCTGTTTTGGAAGCTCCTACACTCTGCAAACTGTCTGGAATTCATTAAGATGGGAAAACAGGCTGAAGGCCGTATTTCAAATTTTATTCAGCAGAAGTTTTGTGAAAAACATTTTGGTCATGTGAGCATACTCAAAATCATCAACACCCCTGTTTCTCAACCAAAACTTTCAGTCAAGTGACTGCAGCAGGATTCAAGCTTCACACTCTTGAGTCTAGACTGCAACGCTCTTTTGAGATGTGGGCCAGGGCTCCTGATGGCAATAAAGCTAGGTTAACTCCAAGTCACCGGGAGATCACATTTAGAGAACCAAGAATCCTACCTGTTTTCACTAATGTAGATCTGAAAGCTAACTTCCTAGAAGGCAAAGTTTTTGGTTTTTGATCAGTGAGGAATTACTGTCAGGGATCACCTCTAGCCTGACCATAGCAAGCAGCACCCCATTTTTTACTAAGTGTATTCTAACCCAGGAAATATTTCATTCCAAAACAGAAATATGGGAATAACTCAATATGGAGACAAAGGATATATGGTGAAAGCACTGGGGTAGTGTTTCTCAAATATGAATGAGTATCACCAACTGTGGGGGGGGGGGCGGGGGGCGGTGGTTAAGACACAGATTCCTGGGACCAACCACCAATTTCTGATTCAGTAGGTCTGCGGTAGAATCTAAGAATCCGCATCTCTAACAAGCCCGAGGGTCATGTTTTGAAAACCACTGCACTGAGGTGGTAGTGGTGGTGGACGTGGTGCCTTGTAGGGAGGTGGGGTGGTGATTTGGCTCAATGAATGTGGAACAGGAAGCCATGCATAAAGGTGGAGTTCAGATAATGCACAAGCTGGGACAGTCTCCATGCAGGTGGAGAAACCCAAACTAACTATATTTACTTTGAAAAGGAATTTATTGATTAAGTAACAGAAGACTCCAAGGATGGGCTTAACTAGGCCTACCAAAGATAGGCCCAACTTGATCCTGAGGTGACAACACGCCTACCAGGGATATGGCAATGATGGCTGGCCATCCACCAAAAGTGTATGCTCCTTTCTAGCACAGAGGTGTTGCTGTCCAGCTGGGGTCTGTATTTCCCAGATCCCACCCCTGCAAGCAGAAAAAGACAGGAGTCTGGTCCTCGCCAACAGAATTTGAGCAAAAGTGATACCTGTCATTTGCGGACCTTAGTTATGCCTTCTTTTCCTTTCTACCACGAGACATAAAAGACTCCAGGGTCCCAGGCAGTGGGAGAACCAGAAGATGGAAGGAGACTAAATACCTGGTTTGCCATGTGGAAGAAAGCCGCCCGCCAAATAGGAACTATTACACATACAACTACTGCCCACCACTTTACCACAGCATCTAACATTAACCTAATTTATTTTTTTATTTTTTTCACATAGACATACAGAGAGAGAGAGCGCATACGCGCACATGAGTGGGGGAGGAGGCAGAAGGAAGGAATCTTTTTTTTTTAATGTTTTATTTATTTTTGAGAGAGAGAGAATGCACATCATCAGGGGAAGGGCAGAGAGAGAGACACACACACAGAATCCGAAGCAGGCTCCAGGCTCCAACATCAGCACAGAGCCCAACGCGAGGCCTGAACCCATGAACTATGAGATCACGACCAGAGCTGAAGTCTGACATTTAACGGACTGAGCCACCCAGGTGCCCCAAGAGAGAGAGACTCTTAAGCAAGCTCTACATTCAGTGCAGAGCCCAACTTGGGGCTTGATCCCATGACTCTGGGATCATGACCTGAGCTCAAATCAAGAGCCAGATGCTCAACCAACTGATCCACCCAGGTATCTCAAAGCTAACCTAATTTAAAAACTTGTTTTTTCTCTGTGTACAAGGTATGGCTTCATTCTAAACCTCGACATCCTCCCAAATTCAAGATCAATGAAAATAAAGGGAGAGTCTCTTTTTGTTAGCACCCTAGCAAAATCCTGGGATTCATTTCACATGCACCTCCCCAAAACCGGTTTCCTAGATAAAGAAATGTGGCCGGGCCCGTGGCAAATTCTCCACTCCCGGAGCCACGAAACTGAAGTATGGGCTGAGCATGTGGGAAGGGGTTGTTGCAAGAATTTGGAAAGGAGATTATGGGTAGGCAGAGTAAATGTCCCCTAGGAGCAACACATAAAGAAAAGGAAGTTGGCTGTCAGTGAGAAGTGATTAGAAAAATGTCATGTATATCAACCCCATCGTGAGAAGGAGGTGTCCACTAGACCAGCAGATACGACTGACGCCAGTCAGTACCAATGACTCCAATAACAAACCCCAATTAATTGTCCTTGCCATTCAGCCTCCTGTCGTTAAACCACGGCTGTCAGGGATTATGATGCCTTGACCAAGCAAGTGCCATCAAACCTTCTTGTTCGTTTCTGAATGAACAAAGATTTAAAGCTACCATACCTCATCAGTATCATGAAAGCTGCATTCCATGATCCCACCATTCAGCACATGCACACACGGCATTTACTTAGATAAAACATCATTAGTGTTTACCTACCTAAAGATGAGTGGACAAATGACCTTGTAAGTGATGCAAGGTATGGTTCCATGAAGTCTGCACACCAATTGTCCAATACATGAGCCAGTGCCAATCTCTCAAGTGACTTTCTGGGCATGCTTCCTTGAAGCAAATGGACAAGCTTTTATTTGGAAAGGCACCAGGAATCACGCAAGTTGCTTATATTTTTAGGGACGGTTTTACAAAGCTACCGCAAGCTCTTCCTTTAGAAATAAATAAATGGAATTTTCAAGAAGGCCTGGCTGGTGGTGTCATCCTCTTCTCTTGAGAGAAAATGACCCCACCTGGCCAATACTATTTTAATGTTTATTCATAGCTATTCTGCGCCAAAAACATACATTAGTTTGCAAAGGCTTCTGCTGGCGAAGGTGCCAATATTCTAAAATTCGGTGGCGTTGTTATGCGGGCTCAGTAATACAATAAAGCAAAGCTAACCCTGAAATAGTACCTTTCCATTTTTTATTGAAAAACTTCAAGTGCTGAAAAATAAAGTAAAGCTGTACCCAGTTCTTTTGAGGGGGGAGGGATTGTTACAATATCTGTGGGTCTGTTCACAGACTCAATTTTAGAGTGCTATGTCCGGCTGCTTGGGACAGATGCGTGCAAGATGATCGGCGCGGCCGTATCTCATTGAGGTCCTCTGGTAGACTGTAGCAGGGCTGGGCTAGGTTCCAAGTTAATCGGGAAGATCGTCTTTACTTTTCCTTCCACCAAGTTTCAAATCTCCAGTTATAAAAATAAAAGGCATGTTCTGAAAAACATACTTCTTGAAACCAGTTAGTATCTAGGAACGTGTTACAATAAAGTACCAAAGTCAACATAGCAGTCCTATCTGTCAGTCCATGAGTTCATATGTAATATCAGCCCACAGGATAAATGAATCCTCCCTGCTTCGAATCTTCTTCTCACTAAAGTAAGTTAAGCTTCCTAGAAGGAAAACACGTTCTACAAAAATAAGTTATGTACTCCCAACAGTGGCAACGACCACTTTTCCCGTTCTGCCCTTGATCACACAGGAAAACAGACAAATGCATGTGAATGATTCAGCAAGTTATCCCACTTTGAGGAAGGCGTGGGGGTGAAGAGAGTGAAGGCCACACATGCCTGCTTGAAGTTGCTCAACAACCCACAATTTTCTTGGAGAAGAACAGGACTCTAGCAGTGTACTCCACAAACCTGTAAGTCGTTGCATCTGGATTTAAAATCTGTGTTCTCACATGACCCAGGATTTTCCCTTTTAAGAGTCACCACTCCATGGGTACTTGAATCAAAGAACACAGCTACTGGAATTCGAAAGCTTTGAAGATTTTTGTTTTAGGTTGTTGAATTAAAAACACGCTATTGCCTGTAGATGTCAACATTCACAAAAGCTTGAGGTGCTGTGTGGGAGGAGAGGCTTCTTCCTGGGTTTCCATTTCTGCACCACTGCTGATATTTTCACATCAGTGTGGACAGGAAGTGTGATCTGGGGGGTCGAAACACGGGACTGCGAGTCAGGATTTCCAGACTTTGTGGTGTGCGTGGTGTGCGTGTGGTGTGTGTTTGTGGTGTGCGTGTGTATTTTCTTCACTGTATCTTAAGCTCTACATTTTAATCCGAGGGCCCTTGGACTTCTCCTTCATGACAAAAATTAATTCAAAACCCAGCCAGAAACTATTCCTAGGTGAGGCATACAGAAGGCATGGTCAAACATGAATAATCCCAATGCAACAACAGCGAGAAGAGCAAGGGGGGCAGCTCAAGTAGATGATCCTGGAGGGAAAAAAAGGATAATAAAAATAACAAGACCCATCTCCACTTTCAGTCCAAGGGTAGGTTTATAAAGACAAGCATAAATCTCTGACTCACTCAACATTAGGAAAACACTTAAAGCCAAGTTATAAACAGTTACAGGGAAGATTAATGTCTGTATTTTTCTCCAGGATCCAATTTATGACCTTAAACTCGTCCTATGCATCTCCCTGAGCACCAATAAGGTAAAGCCTAATGTTAGCTGCTTTATAGGCAATACTTACTATCTTCACAGCAGCCTTATGAGGTAGCTATTGCCCCATTTCACAAAAGAAGGAACTGAGATTCAAAGAAGTTGGGCAATTTGTCCAAAGTCATACAGCTAAAGAGTGGAAGCACCAAGATTTGCACGCTCATTTCAGACATTCGGGCCTTGCCTCAAAATCACCTCCTCCATGAGGTCATTCCTGATATCAGACCCAATCTGAAAAAGCCCCTGTGTTTCCCAATCACACTATATCAATTGCACCCTATTTAGCAACAAAAATTATATTGCGCATTTATCTGGTACGTTATTAATTGCGTTCCCATCTCCAACATGGGTGCCCCACGGTAGCAGGACCCTTGCCTGCCTGGTTCTACCTTTGATTCCCTCTGGACAGCACAGAGCCTGACATACCAGAGGTGCTTAATAAATAACTGCTGTGAGAAAGGAGCAAAAGTGGGGAGGGAAGGGAAAAAGAAAAAACAAATAAATCCAGGGCCTTCTGACCCAAAGTTCTACTGCCCCTGCTACAAGGGGCCGAGGGATGTTTTTTGTTTGTTTGTTTTTGTTTTTATTTCTAGGAGAGAGAGAGACAGCGTGAGCAGGGGAGGGTCAGAGAGAGAGGGAGACACAGACTCCGAAATAGGCTCCAGGCTCTGAGCTGGCAGTCAGCACAGAGCCCGACGCGGGCCCGAACCCACGAACCGCGAGATCATGACCTAAGCGAAAGTCGGACGCTTAACTGACTAAGCCACCCAGGCGCCCCAGACCGAGGGATGTTTTAGATGCACCTTCCCTCATGATTCTGAGGTACCATCTACTTCCCTATAGGTTTTTCTCTCAGCTTTACTCCACCCCTCCCCCTGGCTCAATTTTCGACGCTGGTGGAAAAGAGCCAATGGGTTACCATCGGCAACACATTCCTGGAGGGGTCCATGGCTTGAGAACCCTGGGAATTTGGGCGCTTGAGTACAAAAACCCCATGGTTCCAAATCTCAAGACAGATGCCTCATGTGGATACCACAAAGGTGTACTCTGTCTCTGGGGCATGCACAGAAGGCCACAGGAGGGAACGATAGCGAAGACGTAAGGGAGCCAGGTTTAAGAATCAATTGAGGGGCGCCTGGGTGGCTTAGTCGGTTAAGCGTCCGACTTTCGCTTAGGTCATGATCTCGCGGTTCGTGGGTTCGAGCCCCGCGTCGGGCTCTGTGCTGACTGCCAGCTCAGAGCCTGGAGCCTGCTTCAGAGTCTGTATCTCCCTCTCTCTCTGACCCTCCCCTGCTCACGCTGTCTCTCTCTCTCTCTCTCCTAGAAATAAATAAAAATATTAAAAAAAAAAAAAAAGAATCAATCGAGAAAAATGCGGAGTCTGGCCCTCTCCCCAAATCCTCAGGAACAAGAGAGCGGAGGAACGGAGGGAAGGAACTGGAAGAGAGACCCAGACCTGCTTACACGGCTCCTTGCCCTCGGCCCCCATCTGCCTCCATAAAGACTCAGGCTTGCCTGAGAGTGCACAAGGTTCACTAGCCTCCCAAAACCCTCCTTATAAACTGCAAACTTGACTTTACAATATTAAAATCCTGTAGTAATTGCATTTAATATCTTTGACCCATCTTGATTATTTTCTCCAAATTATGTGTATTGGGAGTACAATCAAACATATTTTTACAATTTACGTTGATGAGAGGGACCTAACAGCAAAGTACATTTTATACTTACAACACACACACACACACGTACACACACACACGCGCACACACACACACAAAACAAGTGCAATTCTTGCTTACTGTCCTTGAAAAATAATAATAAAAAAAAAGCCAAGTGGGTTTTTTTTCCCTATTATTTATCCTAATACTGCCAGTTCTGAAACAAAGCAGTTGGAGGGAGGAATTTAGTAACTTTGATTTGTCCCAAGATACATTTTTTTACACTGAGGTCCTATTCCTGACAGTAAGCACATGTGACCTGTTCTAAAAAAAGGATATTTTCCACTTCTTGCACAACTGGAGCAGATATAAACATCAGCCTGTGCAAACTGCACCGCAGAACTCAAAGGGGATTAAAAACACACACACACATACACACACTTAAATAAATTCTATAAATAGCAGAACTCAGGAAAAGGAACTCTCCAATAACACACAGAACCAACACTTAGAATCCACTTTAATCAAATTTTCCATCTAATCATACCACAAAACTAATTTGCATAATAAGAGTTGAACATCTGCCAGCGTGAGGCACCTCGATCTTGCCTCTTTTGCTTCGGATATTGCCTCCTAGTTATTGTTATGAGGAAGAAAAAAAATTACCGTGGTAAAGCAGAAAAGAAGGAATTGTATTACCGATGTGTGCTAGGCACTCTGCAAAGTGCTTTCACAGATTCTATCTCCATTTTAAAACTTCTACCAATAGGAGCTCCTGGGTGGCTCAGTCGGTTAAGCTGACTTTGGCTTAGGTCATGATCTTTCGGTTAGTGAGTTGGAGCCCCACATCGGGCTCTGTGCTGATGGCTCAGAGCCCGGAGCCTGCTTCAGATTCTGCGTCTCCCTCTCTCTCTGACCCTCCCTTGCTCACATTCTATTTCTCTCAAGAATAAACATTAAAAAATAAAAACTTCTACCAAGAGTAAGTTGACCCCATTTTACAGGTAAAGAAACTGAGGCTCCCAGAAGCTGAGTGTCTCGAGCACACACATCACAGTCCAGTGACGGAGTCATGAGCACAGCACTTCAGCACAGCTCCCTCTGAACCTGTCCACATGTATCCAGTCTCTGCCCCTTTCAGGTGCCCCGAGATCGTGAGAGAGGTCTGGGAGTCTGCTGAAACCTTTAAAAGGCAACTAAAACCCCCAGGAGTCTATTTTAGAATATGTCCTCCAAGGTGTCTAACATCTTATTTAATGTTGTAGAGAAATATGCTTGAGTATTGCTTGACCTTCCAGGCCAAACTCAAATAACCCTACTTGTTCACAAAACTGACCTCCAATTTCCCTTCCTCTATGAAAAAATGCACACTGCTGATGCCTGCTCCCCATGAGATCACACTCTGTCTTGCATGTTTAGCTGGATCCATATGTTCTTTCCTTCACCTACTGAGACCCTTTTTTAAGTTTATTTATTTTGAGAGAGACAACAAGCCAGGGAGCGGCGGGGGAAGGGGGGGACAGGGATCCAAAGCAGCCTCAGTGCTGACAGCAGTGAGCCCGATGTGGGGCTCAACTCGTGAACCGTGAGATCATCGCCTGGGCCGAAGTCAGACACTTAACTGAAAGAACCCCCAGCATCCCCTCCTCGGGTTAAACCTGGGCCCATCTACTTGTTAGGCCTCGGTTTCTTCCTCTGTAAAATAAGAATAATAAAAACACAGATATCCAGGATTGAAGAGATTAACCGAATTCAAACAAGTAAAATATTCAGACTCTGTCCTGGCAGGTAGTAAGTACTGTGTAAGAATTATCGGTTTTAAAAATCATAATTAAGACTATTATTGTTTTCATTTATCATTATCATCTCTCTCCAGGTGTGCAAATTTTAAGTCCACATGCAAAAAAACACTTACAATAGAGACTGACACGTGGTGCATGCTCAATAGATGTTAGCTACATTTACAGGTATTAATTTGCACATACCAGGTCACAACAGACACATGCTGAATATGAAGTTTTCCGTATGTACTGAAAGCCACAATTGCTTTATTTTAACCAACACAAATTTTTATGGGTTGGATCAAAAATATAAAATGTTTTAAAAAATCATCTAAACACCTCATTTGGGGGCAGTAGTATTCATTAGGAGATTCGTTGCTGTTCACAAACAACTCTGGCCTTAAGGTAGAAAGCCAAAGACAACCAAATGCAAATGCTTTCTGGAATGTCAGGACTCACCGTTAAGTAATAAAGAAGTAATAACAAGAACACCATTTGCTAACATTTCACTGAACCTTTATTATGGGCTTGGCACCATGCTAATACTCTTCCACGGTCAATGCGACAGGGAATGTTCTGAAGACCCTTAGGATGCAGGCTGACATTTGTCAGATGAAGAAACTAAACTCAGAGGTCACCCAGCCTGCCCAAGTTCTCAGCTAGTTGGGGACAGTGAGGCCAGAATAATGCTGGCAATTCCCTGCAGACTGGACTGACAGAAAAATCCAGAAAACTCTCAGAATTCAGTAAAAGATTGACAGTTGTGTTTTGCCAAGAATGGATTATCATTTCATAAAAGAAAGGGTATTTTTTTACTATGAAAACAGGAGAAAAAAATCTCAGAATAAATCCAAGAAATGGCAGTAGCCTTAAACCAAAACACGTGCATGTAAGGGTGCGTGTGACACAACAGTCCTTGTCTTTCTCATTTCACCACAAACCTGTGAAAACTTCACACATCTCTCCAGGGATCAGCATTCGGAAACCACCGCCGTATCCTGTCCTGCCATAATAAAGCCAAGACTTCCCTCATTCCCATTTCTAATTTGCAGGAAGTTTGCAATTTGCAGTTACCTGAAACATAACTAAAAATGTGACAAGAAGAAACAGGAACTAGATTAGTCTGTCCAAGAAAAGGGCATTAGCCACAGAATTGTACACCCAGTCAACTGAACAAGAGGATCATGAACCTGAAAGGTGCTACCATGTTTTACAATGCTGTTTCAGGTCCCAAAGACCTAGAGAGAGGGCCTCTACTGCTAGGAGTTCATTCAACGCCTCCACATTTGTTTCCCTGAAGCAACCGTGCCAGCGTGTGAATTCAAGGGTTCACCCTTGAAATTCGGCACTTGTCCCCCGCCACCCACCATTCAGAGCTCATTCCTAGGAGAACGCACAGAGGCTTCAAAAATCTTGTTGGGGGAAGCACACTGCAAACAATTCTTCATTAGAACCTTTCCTCATAGTGTGTCTTCCTCCACTGCAGATTTGCTAGTGACCCTGACCGAAAGGGGGTTCACTGATCTAAACCCAGGAACTTCACACTCCTAAAGGCCAGGAGGAACTAACTCCTAAAGGTTAGGAAGGAAAACGTGTCTCTCCTCATGAAACACTTGCACATCAGAGCTCGGCCCAAATGAAGAATATATAACCTCCACTCTGGAGAGATCCACTCCACTGATGGATCCTATTTTAAAAGGCTGCCAGGCTGAATGCAAAATCAGCACCAAGCACCCCGTCCTAGGTGGACTCTTAAAGGAGAAAGCAACACCTGTTCACAGAACAAATTATTAGTGTGCCTGGCAATGTTCTAGGCTAACTGATCAAAACAGGGGTGACTGTACCCGTCCTGGACATTTGGCAGCGTCTGGAGACATTTCTGGCTATCTTGCCAAGGCAAGGGTGCTACTTGCCTCCAGCAGGTGGATGCCAGGGGTGCTGGTCAACATCCTGCAGTGCCCAGGACAGTCCCCACAACAAAGAGTAATCCAGCATGAAATGTCAACAGCACTGAGGCTGAGAAACTCTGCTCCGGACTCTAGGGACATAACAGTAAACAAGGAACAGACAGAAATCCCTGCTCCTTGACGCTGCCAGTCTAGTGTGGAGCAACATATAATAAACCTATTAGAAATGAGTCAGTTATAACGGAAGTACAATGGAAAAAATAGTGCCAGGCAAGGAAGATGAGAGTTTGTTGGAAGGACAGCAATTGTACGTAGTGAGGTCAAGGTAGGCCCCGTAGGAATATTACAAGACCTGGAGCTGGTGAGGTACTGACCACTGTGGCTCTCCAGGCAAAAGATGGTCCAGGCAGAGGCACCAGCAAGTACAGCGTACAAAGGCCTATGGTGAAGGAGTCTGGAGTGTTCCGGGGCAGCAACGGAGCTGACAGCGAGCCTGACCATACAGGCTGCCTTTTGCCATTTAAAGGATCTCGAGTGTTCCTGAAACTAGGAGCCCCTGGAGAGTTGTAAGCAGAAAAGGACACGATGTGGCACGTTTTAAGTCACAGTTTCTCAGCCTCGGCAGTGACAGTTTAGGGCCAGATAATTCTCTGCTGCTATCTCGTGCATTACAGAAAGTTTACCAGCATCTCCGGCTTCTATGTACTTAAGACCAATACCAACACCCTTCCATTCTGACAACCAAAAATCTCTCTGGACATTGTCAAATGACCCCGGGGTCGGGGGGGAGGGAGGGGAATACCTACCCTGCCTGAGAACCAGTTTTAACAGGAACATTGTGGCTGTCACGTAGAAAATGCACCAGAAGGGGTAACAGTAGAAGGCAAGGCAAGAGACTACTGCAATAGCCCTGGCACGAGCTGGTGAGGACTTGGACCCAAGTGGTGGCAGTGGATTTGCCGAGAGGTGGGCAGATCCGGAACATATTTTCAACTCCAAGAGGCAATCCAGAGAATACAACTGATAGACGAAATGGCTACAGCAGTCTTGACCTTTCAAATTCTACTTTTTCCAACCAAGACTTACAAGAAGGGAGGTGCCCTGGCAAAGACTTCAGACAAAAGGCCATGAGGAGGCCCCCAACAACATGGAGCCCTTTTAAAGTCACACAACAGATGCCGATGACAATAAGTTAGACAACTGTGGAAAACAGTAAGGGGAAATTTTGCCAACCCCATATATTTATTCACAGATTTTATTTAACTGGTTTATTTCAAAGAGCATGTGTCTGCTCCACAGACAAGTTTTACAACAACTTTTTTAATTTAGCATTCCTCTCCATACCGGTTCTGTCCCGCACCTGTTTCTAGCTTCAACGTGTGAAGCCATCGCTTCCCACGTAGCCACATTTTTCCTTACACATGCTAGCTAGCTACCGAGGACGTTCACCCTTGCAAGTAATTTTTTGCCGACTCTGAAAAAGAACAGGCCCAAATCCTTCAACATGAGTTTCATGGCACTCATTTGGGTTTTTCCAGATGGTATTTTCCTCACTCTCTCAAACTCATTTAATGTTATGTATCAGCTCCCATCAAAAATGTTCCAAACAGTCCGGTTAATTCATTTCTTTCAGGACTACAGACGCACACTCAAACACTCACTCCCTCATTCTGGCCATGTAAGCATTTGCTTATAGAAGCAAAAGCAGAGACTGCTCAGTAAAACACTGGTCCCTTCAGCCGAATACACAATAAAGCCCCAATGAGCATAAGCAACAATACCCTTTACACAATATTACTCAAAACCCCCAACCCCCAACACACACAATCTATGCTCACACACAAAACAGCCATTATGAAGAGAAACCATCAACTAAAGGCTGCTTTTAGGCATCTAACTGCATTTCCTTCCAATCACTGCTAAGCTTCTGCAAGGAGGCTGCTTCAGCAACCCCGTCGGTGGGTATGCCTTTCCCAGATTCTCTTCCCCAACTTGGTTGGATTCAGAGTCCTGACGCAGCCCTGAAGGAAACAAACCGGCTTCTGCCGGCCACCAGAGCAAACAGCACCCCCGTGCAGCCCAGAAGCAAAGACTGTACTATGTACTACTTCACTCCCCATCTATTTGCCCTTCTCTTCATTCACCCTGATTTCCGAACCCTCCTCCCCTCTGCCAGCCAGGCCCATTCACCCAGATTCTACCCAGTGTGGGGGGCAGGCAGAGAGGTTTGAGATGGGTGTGCAGAAGCACTGCCTTGAGCCTTCCCGTTACAGCTTTACCTTATTTCACAACTGAGAGGAGTGGACATAAATCCTTCTCTACTATCACAAACTCCAATGACCATGTTGTCCCTCTTAGTAAACACGGGAAATGTCCGGAGTGGCCACAGGACAGAGGAAGAAAGATACTCAACCCATTCCGACAGACGAGTGGGAATGGAGGCAGCACAGGAAGTGGGCACTAGAGGTGGTGGGAAGCCAGACCAGCGGGTGTTTTCACTTCTCTCCAAAAAAGTTTTTGAACTCCCCTGCAAATTAAACGCGTGTCGCTGCCAAGCCGGGGATCTGCCAAGCAGATCTGTCCCGGTAACACTCCAGTTCCGAAGCTTTTTTCCCCCTCCAGGGAAGGCCTGGATTTGAATGGGACTCTATTGCCCGGGGAGTTTAACCTGGACAGGTGACACGCCCACCGCTACCCCGGACGCCGCCCGCGCCGCCGTGCCCGGGTGGGCAAGGTGAGAGGCGGGACTCCGGGAAACTGCACCTGGAGGCGGCCAGGGGCGGGCTTTCCCAGAGGAGCCCGACTCCGAGGAGGCGACACAGACTAATTGCTTCCTTCACCGTCGCGCTTCAATCCACCCCAAGCACTCCCTCTCCGAGTCCTCAGCCCGCCGGGATCTTTAGAAAAGAGGTTCACTAGAAACTCTTTTTTCCTGCTTCCCACTGCGATAGCGTCCGGGTCCCGCGCTCCTCCTCCGCGACCTGCGCGCCGGGAGCTCCCCAGCCCCCACCCAGTCTCAGCGGCCAGCATGTCGAGCCCAGGGACCCCTCACCTAGGCCGGCGGTCCTAGGCTGCTTCGCAGCTCCCCGGCTGCGCACTTGAACTGAGGCCCCCTCCCCCGGAGGCGCACCCGCCGGGCGGGCGCGGCCCCCAACTGCGGGGGGCAATTCGCCCTCTGCCCCCGGGCAAGGACACGGGGTCCTTGTCCCAGAGCCCGGACGACCGGCTTTCCTCGCCCCAGGGTGTGGAGCGCGGGGGCCCCCAGCCGCCCTCCGCGCCTCCCTCTCCAGCTGTCACCACTCACCTGCTCTTCAGAGGTTGACTTTTGAGTTCGTAATAGGTTTTGGGCTCTTCGTGAAACTCCTCCCCGACTTCGAAATCCGGCACGATCCCCGATTCCGACTGCATGGCTCCCGCTGCCCGTTCTTTCACTGCTCGCAAGTGAGAACAGAGCCTGGGGGCCGAGAGAGGGTGGCGGGGCCCGGGTCCCCCGAGTGGTGCGCCCCCGCACAGTGCCCAGCTCAGCCCGCTCGCCGGCGCGCGGCCACCCGCCCCGGCGAGGCGAGTTTACACTCGCACCCGCGCGGGAGGGGCGGGCGGCCGCGCGCAGCCTGGGATCTGTAGTTCGGTCCGGACGGGGCGTTCCTGGCTCGCCAGGGGAGTCGCTCCCGCGAAAACTACAACTCCCAGAAGGCCAGGCGGGGGCAGAGGCAACGTGGTGGACACCGCTATTGCAACTCCTGTTTGGATTCATTCTCAATGTCAGCAGCTCCTCTCCCTCCTCTCTCCTCTCTTGCTTCAAGGGTACGGACGTGGCTATTTAATATTAATAAGAATAGACCCAGCCTTGTTCTCTTGACGTCACCCCTACTCCCTGCTCAGACATTTGCAAGGACACCCCAAATCCTTAATAAAAAAAAATTTTTTTTAATCGTGAAAGGTTTTGGCACTGGAAAGTTTTAGCCTTCAAGCTTGCCTTAAAATAAAAGGACTTAACTGTCAGCCTCTATGCTTCCCCGTGGTGCTGCGAAATATGAACTTGTCCTCAGATTGGAATAGAGTGGAGGAATTTGCCTTCACTCTATAATTAAAACATTATTGTAAAAGTTATTCTTGTGCGTTCCTTTTCTGTAACTCAGTCTGGGCTTTTACAATACTATTCATCCAGCTGAGTGGCTCTTTTCCCTTTATCCAATTAGCCGCTTTTAATCTAAAGCAGCCCTTGAAAGGTCCGGTTAATTTAAAAGGCACCAAGTTACAAAACAGAGTCGTCACCGTCTGCTTTGAATTTCTCAGTTGTCTGAGAGTTCAAACAAGATTGTCCTAACAATTCAGGAGTGAAGTTGGGGGTGCATAAACTGTGTAAGTGTCCTCCTCCCGCCTGAGCTTCCTGGCACTCATTTAGGTAACAGATTAAAAAGCTCAGTTATGGCTCATGTTTACTTCCAGGCCTTCCCTCTGATTACTTCCATAGGATGTGTTCTTTCTTTCAAAAATGTCTTAAGGCATCAGAGAGGCAGTAGAGAGTTAGAGGGTGGTACTTAAAGTTAGGAGACTCAGAGCTGAAATCCTGAAATCCTGTCTAAAGCACTGTGTGTTCTTGGGCACGTCACTGATTCCTAGAAGCCTCAATTTCTTCATCTGTAAAAGAGATTAGCAAACCTGTTTTAGAAGATGTTGCAAGGCCAAATGCAAGGGAAAGTGATTTGTCGTCTGTAAAAATGATGCTCACTGGTCATTCTTTTATTTATTGTATCTTGAAGATATTCCTTCCAGACTAACATTTCATTTGTGAGTTTGTCCTTCCAGAAGTATTAAACTAAATGATCATCCTAGGATAAAATTCTTAGGAGACTGGATTCATGATTGGGCATCTCCCAGGATTCCATTGACCCCTTAAAGGCTATCAAGAAATTCATGTTAGAGGGCGCCTGGGTGGCTTAGTCGGTTGAGCGTCCGACTTTCGCTTAGGTCATGACCTCGCGGTTCGTGGGTTCGAGCCCCGCGTTGGGCTCGGGCTCTGTGCTGACAGCCAGCTCAGAGCCTGGAGCCTATTTCAGAGTCTGTCACTCCCTCTCTCTCTGACCCTCCCCTGCTCACGCTGTCTCTCTCTCTCCTAGAAATAAATAAAACATTTAAAAAAAATAAAAAAAGAAATTCATGTAGGAACTGCAGTGTATAACCTCTTTAGAACTGTAATGGAACAGTCCATTTTGTCACTCATTATATCAAATAGTGACCTGCTAGACCAAAGGGACCAAACCTGAAGGGGAAAAGACTGTCAGGAAAACTAAGATCCCTGAACTTACTACCAGACAAGTGTACCTTCCAGAGGTATCTGTAGGCTACAGAGCTCTGAGCTGAGGTTGCCCTGAGATACATACAGCTGCTATTTTTTCCCCTGTACCTTTTCTTCTGGTCTCACCCTACTCGGAGTTGGGGAAAACTTGTCTTCCATCAAGTGTGACACATTTATCATTTAGAGTGCCATCTGCCACCCAGGGGGAGTGGGTATGTGATTTAATCCTGACCAATAAATGACCCCTTTTCCTTAGCCACAGTGATTCCTTTAGGCATGGACACAGGACAGTAACATGACTAAAAGTTCTCCTTTGAACTTTTCTACAGGTCAACGGGGAAAGCTGTCTGATTTGTGGAAGCATGGTGCTCAAAGGTAGACAACTTAAAGCTAATTACTTATGGCCACATAGGAAAGCTGACCAAAAATGAGACAACGAGATAAGATCAACACAACAATCAGAGAAGTAGATACCCTTAGACTTTCCAGAGATATGAACCAAAAATTCTTTTCTTTTTGCTGAAACTATTATGCTTTAGGTTTTTGTCAGTTGCACCCAAAAGGTCTTTGAGTAATCACCCTAAACACTTTTCACTCCTTTAAATAGATGGCCCATCTCTAGGAATGACCATACCATTAATCCACATGATAAAAAGTTGCCCCCCTGGTAGATGGCCCTGTAATCCCTCTTCATTAATGAATTGAACCCTAGGAATAGATACCTTTTCTTTTATTTTTATCATTTTGTTTTCAAATTTTTTAACGTTTATTTATTTTTGAGAGAAGAGAGAGAGCACAAGCAGGGGAGGAGATGAGAGAGAGGGAGACAGAATCTGAAGCAGGATCCAGGCTCTAAGTTGTCAGCACAGAGCCCAATGTGGGGCTCAAACCCATGGAATGGGAGATCATGACCTGAGCCGAGGTCGGACACCCAACCGACTGAGCCACCCAGGCGCCCCTAGATACCCTGTCTTTAAAAAAGTGGTGAAAGTCAGTATCTTCATACATTTCAACCAGGGATTGTGATTCTTAAAACTGCAAAAGAAAAAAAAAAGTTCAAAAGAGTATTATTGTCACACTTACCTATATTTATGTAATATTTTACTCTTTTGCACATGCTTGTCACACACACCTCTCATTTTGCTTATAAAAATCCAGCAGCAAGGACAGATGGACATGGGTCCTCGCTTGAAAATACACGGGACATGCAGTAGTTATAAACAGCATTGTGTTAAGTGACCAGACTACAAGAATGTATTTGACTTCCTCTCTGCCCTCCAGAGACTCATAGTCCAGGAGTTGAGTCAAGGCTTATAACTCAATGAGAAACCACACAGAAGGCAGCAAGTACTAAGCAGCAGATAACTGGTGTCTGATGTGGACTTTCATATCCGTTTATCTCAACAACTATTTATGGAGAATCTACTCTGCGTCGGCCACACTATGTGCTAGATATGGGGGAAAACAGCAGTTTTGAGCCATATATGATCCCTGCGCTCAGGATATAGTCCTTGCCTTTTTAGGAATAGGAGTGAAAATGATTTGATAGATAAGTTAATAGATACATAAGGCTACACGTGTCTGAGAAAGGAGCCACCACCAAGGGCAGAGGTGGAGATAAAGTGAAGAATTCTTGGAGGAGATGTGACTAAGCTAGATCTTAAAAATAAAGAAAAAGTGAAAAAAATAAAGGAAAAGTCTAGGACATAAAACATGAAAATTGAATCTACTCCATCCCCTCGATCTAACCACCAATTTACAGAGGGGAAAAAAGGAAAGAGAGGAACATGTGAGGTTGCAGTCAGACAAACCTAAAAATTGAGAAATTCTACAAGACATTGAGAAATTCTTCAAAAACTAAATAGCATGAAATAAAGAGGAAGGAGGAACTGCTATAGATTTTTAAAGAAGTAGGAGACATACATAAGATCTATGTGAATTATATTTAATTTTAAAAACAAATTGAAAAAAGAGACATACCACCCAAATACATTGTGTGCATATTATCTGGATTCTGATTGAACAAGCCAATTGTCAAAATTCATTTTGGAGAACACTAGGAGTGTAGGAACATGGACTGGAATTGGATAATATTAAAAAATTATTGTTGGTGTGCCTGAGTGGCTCAGTTAGTTGGGTGTCCGACTTCTGCTCAGATCCTAATCTCACAGTTCGTGAGCTCCAGCCCTGCACTGGGCTCTGTGCTGACATCTCAGAGCCTGGAGCCTGCTTCAGATTCTCTGTCTCCCTCTTTCTCTGCACCTCACTGGTTCATGCTCTATCTCTCTCTCTCTCTCTCTCTCTCTCTCTCTTTCTCTCAAAAATAAAAATTTTAAAAATTATTTTTAATTTTATTAGGTGTGATAGTGACATTGTGCCTATCTTATTTTTGAAGTTCTTATCTGATAGCCAGACGTACATATAAAGTATTTATGGGCGTGATGACATGATGTCTAGGAATTGCCATAAAATACTCCAACTCTTCCCCTTCTATCGCTCATAAAGTGGGAAAAGGAACACTGAAATGTGAAGAAGATGTTGAAATTGGCTAATACGCTATGGAAGTTTACTATACTACTCCATGTATTTTTGTGCACATTTGAAAATGAAATAAACAAAAAGCAAATAAAAAAATAAACAAAAGAGAGAGAACTGTCAGAAAAAAATTTTAAATGGTATACAATTTCTGATAAAGTTAGATTAAAAAACATGTCGGTCAAAAGGAGAAACGGGACATGAGGAAGATGTGGAAGCAAAGCTGCTCATGGCATGTTTGGAGGAAACATCCAAGAGCCGCTGGATATGGTTGATTTTAACAGAAAACAATTCATTGAAAGTGAATTCATTGAGTAGGGGCGCCTGGGTGGCTCAGTCAGTTAAGCGTCCGACTTCAACTCAGGTCATGATCTCGTGGTTTGTGAGTTCGAGCCCCGTGTTGGGCTCTGTGCTGACAGCCAGCTCAGAGCCTAGAGCCTATTTAAGATTCTGTGTCTCCCTCTCTCTCTGACCCTCCCCTGTTCATGCTCTCTCTCTCCCTTCCTCCCTCTCTCTCTCTCTAATAAAACATTAGAAAGGAAGGAAGGAGGAAAGTAGACTGAGTAGCCCCAGAACCTCCAGAAGGCCAGTGGGACTTGGCACAGAACTTGTGCAACCAGGAGCAACTCTAAAATCTATGCCATAGACCTGGGCTAGTGAAGCCACCCTCACCAATACCACTGTGTCACTAAACATCACAGCTTAAGCTTTTGACACTGAACATGGCACATGGTCGAAATGCTCTCTCTGGGAACCGGATGTAGCCACAATTGCCCACCACCAGAAGGATTAGGCTGCGTCCCAGCTGCTTCACCTATTTGTTGTCCTGTCCAAGGTCAAGACTTGAAGCAATTGGCAGACGTAGGCTTTGTGCCCAGCTCTGACTGCAAGGATGCTAGTTCCCCAAAGCCATTCCCTACTCTCTTTCTCTCTCACTACTTTAGAGACTTAAAGTAAAAAAGAAAAACTAAAAGAAAAAAAAAAGAAACTATTTTGCAGTCTCCCTGGGACTAAGAAATTCAGTTCTGTAGACAGAAACACGTAAACCTACCCCCCTTTTAAACTTGTGTTTCTCTTATTTGAAGCATATTTTTATAAGCACAGGATTGGACAGTAATGAGGCAGTTCACTTACTTTATTTTTATTTATTTTTTAAAGAGACAGAGACAGAGAGAGAACAGGGGTGGAGGGCGGAAGGGACAGAGACAGGGAAGATCTTAGACTCCAGCCTCAGCGTGAAGACCAACACTCCAAGCCACGATGTTGGGATGATGACCTGAGCCGACATCAAGAGTCAGATGCTTGGGGGCGCCTGGGTGGCTTAGTCGGTTAAGCGTCTGACTTTTGCTTAGGTCATGATCTCGCGGTTCGTGGGTTCGAGCCCCGTGTCGGACTCTGTGCTGACTGCCAGCTCAGATCCTGGAGCCTGTTTCAGAGTCTGTGACTCCCTGTCTCTCTGACCCTCCCCTGCTCACGCTGTCTCTCTCTCTCCTAGAAGTAAATAAAACATTAAAAAATTTAAAAAAAAAAAAAAAGAGTCAGATGCTCAACCGACTGAGCCACCCAGGCTCAGTTACCTCAAAAGAAGATCCCAGTTCAGTTACTTCAAAAGGAAGGTGAAACAAGCCCATGTGAAGAATAATATAAATGACAGAAAAATGCTAAGGAGGATGATCAGAAGGGGAGAGGGGAATGAGGTAGTCAATAGAAAGTCTCTTCAGCACTATCCATTAGTATATATTCTTCCTACAGGTGCTAGGGCAGTGGACTGTGTGCCCAGACATGGGCGTGCTCCAAGGAAAACAATCTAAGCTACACAAAGTTCAGACATGAAACACATCAAGTGGAAAATAATTCATTTTCAAGGCATAAATTTGCTTCGCGGCTTTGCAGGGTTAACGTTTGGATAGTGGATTTCTTTGAGAATCTGATGAAAGCTGTAGACTTTCTTACCAGATAAAGGGCGTGCTCAAATATCATTACA
Organism: Hyaena hyaena; assembly: GCF_003009895.1. Lineage (NCBI taxonomy): Eukaryota > Metazoa > Chordata > Mammalia > Carnivora > Hyaenidae > Hyaena > Hyaena hyaena. Next base: position 4,783,475 of record NW_024080680.1, read on the forward strand.
ACCTCAGAAGTGCCACGGACCACCTTGTGGTCATTTATTGCTCCTCAAGAGTCTCTGGATTCTGGTCTTCTAAATATATTGTCCTTATGAGTACTGTCCAACGCTGTTTTCTAGAGCCACTGAACAAGGGCCAGGGGAGACAGGAGGGTGCTAAGCTGTGTAGACCGGGAAAGGAAAGTCATGTGCTCTTCCCAAAGGGTTGTCCAAGAACTGTGTCCATCAGAATCACTTGGGGTGCCATTATAATGCAGATATCCAAGCCCTGCAGCAGAAGGACTAAAAAGGGATCTTAAAGGGGTAGGGATTGAGAACCTATATTTTTAGCAAGTTTCCCTGCACTGTAAGTGTGGAGCCTGAGGTGGGGGGTTAGGAGGGGGGGAGGGAGGATGTGCTCCAGGCAGGGCTGGAACTCATGAACCATGAGATCATGACCTGAGCTGAAATCAAAAGCCGGTCACTTAACCGATTGAGCTACCAACGTCTCCCAGGAAAAGCTGGGATTCCTAGCCAAGAAGCAGAATGTAGGTGAGGAGGTAGGTGGGTAGAAAAGTATTAAAGGAGTAGCTTATTCTTTGCGAAACTGACCTAACAGAATTCTTCCTGCGGCAGGCAAGGGGAGGGGTGAGAGATAAGGAAGGTGATTGGATACGGAGGATGGGGGTGATGACCAAACCATCTTGACAGGATTGTTGCTAAAATTGGTTAATGTAAACGAAAGCCGAAAGTCAAGGTCTATTTGGGAAGAAGATTCAGAAGAGGGTGGCTAAAATTCGATCAAGGAGAGACTCAAACCAAAGAAGTGCCTTTAGTAGCTAATGGACAGTAAAGACAGGTCAATGGCACCAGGTAGCTGTCACCCCACAGATACAACAGCAACGGTGGAAGAGTGATTTGACCCTGGTATGAACTTTGTGACTTCAAACCCAATACAGAACAATCAATAAAGGTCATGCCATACATTCTTGTTCCAAGGTATCTGAAGTCACAGGAATTAGAGTAAGCAGTACAACATAAAATGTTCCAGGGGCGCCTGGGTGGCTTAGTCGGTTGAGCGTCCGACTTTCGCTTAGGTCATGATCTCGTGGTTTGTGGGTTCGGGCCCCGCGTGGGGCTCTGTGCTGACTCCCAGCTCAGAGCCTGGAGCCTGTTTCAGTCTGTGACTCCCTCTCTCTCTGACCCTCCCCTGCTCACGCTGTCTCTCTCTCTCTCTCTCTAAAAAATAAAATAAAATAAAATAAAATAAAATGTTCCAAAAGATGGAATATATACTCCAAAAAAGGCATTCGTGCTTTTTGTCTTCCTCTAAACAACTACCAAAGTAGTGAAAAGATTACTAACTTCTATGTAAAATATTTTAAATAAAGCTCTTTTCATTAGAAAAGTAAAAAGGTGGGGCGCCTGGGTGGCTTAGTCGGTTGAGTGTCCGACTTTCGCTTGGGTCATGATCTCGCGGTTCGTGGGTTCGAGCCCCGCATCGGGCTCTGTGCTGACTGCCGGCTCAGAGCCTGGAGCCTGTTTCAATCTGTGACTCCCTCTCTCTCTGACCCTCCCCTGCTCATGCTGTCTCTCTCTCTCTCTCCTAGAAATAAATAAAACATTAAAAAAAAAAATTTAAAAAAAAAAAAAAAGAAAAGTAAAAAGTTTTATTATTTAAAAATCACAAAATGGAGATAAGTAAAAGAAAAACATTTTTGAACACCCATAATACTGCTCTCCAGTAATACCCATACCTAGGAATATGTCACTCAATATTCAATATATATCCATACCTAAGTATATGTCATTCAATATTCAATATATTTATCATATAGATACAAGTGTATATATGTATATGTATACATATATGAGTATATATTTTATAAATATAGATATATATTCCTAAATATATACCCATATCTAGGAATATGTCACTCAATATTCAATATATTCATTATATAAATATAAATGTATGTACAGTCTCAGTAAATATTCAAACGGTAATACTGAATATACCACTTCTTCATCACACCTTTCCTTTTCATGTATCATAAATACCTTTCCTTGCCTACAACCTCATTTTAATGTTTCTAAAATATACTTTCTATTTTATAAACTTATTGCATTTGTTTTTCTAATGTCTGCATTGTTGGACCTTTTGACTGTTTTCAATGTTTTACTACTAGAGATAAAGAACATTTCACTTCTTTCCCAGTAGCTACATCTTTGTCCCCATTCACGCTAATTGCCTGGAGATTGAATTGCTAGACCAAAAAGCACACATGTTTTTGAAATTTTGCCGAGAGAGATCTTTCTAGAACACAAACCTCATCTTGTCTTTTCCCTGTTTGAAGCCCTTTTAGGATCCCCACTGCTACAGAACGCAGACCAGGCTCTTTAATATTAGATACCCAGCTCCATGCCCTGGATTCTCCCACCCTCTCTTCCTCCTCTCAGATCACTCTCTAACTTCCATATTAAAGAGCTTCAGTAACCCCAAACTGCTTGGAGCTCCTGGAATAGGTCAGGCTGTTTCTCTCTGTCTAGAGTGTCTTTCTCTTCCTCTTTTGCTCCAAACACTTCTTTAACCTTAAGATACAGCTCAGGTGTTACCTTCGTCAGAAAGTCTGGCTCTACCCTACCGACCCTCGCCAGGTCCCCAGATTGATTTAGAAGCCCCATCCCTACAGAAATGCTGAGGCATAGGAGCACATGTACCCCAATGTTCATAGCAGCACTCTCCACAATAGCTAAAACATGGAAAGAGCCTAAGTGTCCATCAACAGATGAATGGATCAAGAAGATGTGGTTTATCTATACCATGGAATACTACATGGCAATGAGAAACAATGAAATCTGGCCATGTGTAGCAACATGGATGGACCTTGAGGGTGTTATGCTGAGCGAAATAAGTCAGGCAGAGAAGGACAAATACCATATGTTTGCACGTATAGGAGGATTAGGAGGAACTTGACGGAGGAACAAGGGGGAGAAGAAGGGCGGAAATGGTGGGGGAAAGGGAGAGAGGCAAACCATGAGAGACTCTTGAATGCTGACAAAAACTGAGGACTGATGGATGTGGGGGGGAGGGGGGATGGGCATGGAGGAGGGCACTTTGGGGATGAGCACTGAGTGTTATGTAGAAACTAATTTGACAATAAACTATTTGTAAAAAAAAAAAAAAAAAAAAAAAGAAGCCCCATCCCTAAGTTCCCCAAATACACTATCTGCATCATACCTCATTATATTTATTTAGCTTTCCATACAAATCCCCTCACCTCCACCCTTACCCCACTGTTACCACTACCACATACACAAACCAAATACACCCTTACCCTTGTCCAAACCATGAGCCCCTTGTGGGCTGGGACCATGCGCACAATAGATACTCAATAACTGCTGAATAAACAAATGGATTACCCATCAGGTAAAAGAGAATATATTTTCTAGCAAATTTACATTGTTCCTTTTCATAATGATAGCAATGGTAATACAAATAAAAATGGGATTTTTATCTTAGGTTTTCCACAGTGTCCATTTGTACATCAGGCAAATATTGATTGAACGAAATAACTTTCCATCACTAGGACTCTCTCCTAGTCTAAATTGATTTATCACAGTAGAATTTAGCCTGTGTCCCAGAGGCACTGCTGATAAGGAGACTGAGATCTCTTCATTAGAACAACAAGTGGACACGTTCAGACTTGTTAACGGGTCATTTGGAGAAATCTCATGCGGGAGAATGACTGAATGAAGCATATTTAGCACTTATTAAAGGAACTAAAACCAGAAACTGAAATAAACCACGATGTATGCACATTTCCCGTCATGAAGGTTACATGGGTAAACCTCAAAGGTTTTGATGTCCCCATCCATGCTAACCCAAAAAGTTCTCAGAACCTTTGCAAAAACAAGCACTAAGTTTGTCAGGTTACAGAAGAAAATACATTCATTTTTGTTTCCCCCTAAAGCCCAGTAGGAGTAGAGGTTCAGCAATACTGCTGTGGAATTGACTTGCAAAAGTAAGATGCTAAAATATCAAGCCCCGGGGGTAAAAGTCAAGTACTTGGAAAAACAGAAAACTTCCAGTTTGCCTCAGGGCCAGTGAAAAAGGGACTATCCCCAGGGACTTACCTCTTACAGATGAATTAGAGTGGACATCAGGGGACAGTCACAAAACAGTAAAAGAATTAATACTTGTAAGACACACAGACCATTAGCCAGTGCTTGCCACATAATACGCTCCATACAACATTTTTGCACAATAAATAAAATAATCTTTAATTCTTTATTCACTCAGGAAACATCTGTTTTTACTTTTCTCTCTCATTTTAAAAAAAAATTTTTTTTAATTTTTTTTAAACTTTGATTTATTTCTAGGAGAGAGAGAGACAGTGTGAGCAGGGGAGAGTCAGAGAGAGAGAGGGAGACACAGAATTGTAAACAGGCTCCAGGTTCTGAGCCGGCTGTCAGCACAGAGCTTGACGCGGAGCTTGAACCCATGAACCGTGAGATCATGACCTAAGTGAAAGTCGGACGCTTAACCAACTAAGCCACCCAGGCGCCCCCCCAAAAAAATTTTTTTAAGAGAGAGAGTGCAAGCAGGAAAGGGGCAGAGAGAGAGGGAGACAGAATTCCAAGCAGGCTCCATGCTGTCAGCGCAGAGCCCATTGCAGGGCTCAAACCCACAAACCATGCGATCATGACCTGAGCCAAAATCAAGAGTCAGACACTTCACCGACTGAGCCACCCAGGCATGCCCCACTGTCTCAGGTTTTTTTTATTGAAGTACTTTGTGCCAGGCGCATACTGGAAAAGACTAGTTGACTGATCCAGCTAAGGGTTTCCAAAGTTTGTTCAATCTAGGCAGAGAATAAAAAGAGTTAAAATGTATACCAATGGTCTGACCTTTTTGGCATCGGAAAGGCACAGTGGCTGGCATTTAAACCCTGCCTCTACCATGTACTGCCTGGTAGGCAAGATGCCTAAATCACCCTCCTTCTCAGTTTCCTTATTCCCAAAAAAGGGGATTATCGAAACAAACTAGTTATGGTGGTGATTAAGCAAGGATACCTATAAAAAGCACTTTGCTTGTTTATTTTCTGGAACTTATAAGAACTTGTGGCTAATTTTAAATGTTAATTGTTGCTATTGTTGTTATTCCTGTTTTGACCATACTTTCAATTATTCTTTAAGAATCCATTGATCAGGGGCGCCTGGGTGGCTTAGTCGGTTAAGCGTCCGACTTTCGCTTAGGTCATGATCTCACGGTTCGTGGGTTTGGGCCCCGCGTCGGGCTCTGTGCTGACTGCCAGCTCAGAGCCTGGAGCCTGTTTCAGTCTGTGACTCCCTCTCTCTCTGACCCTCCCCTGCTCATGCTGTCTCTCTCTCTCTCTCCTAGAAATAAATAAAACATTTAAAAAAAAAAAAAAAGAAAGAATCCATTGATTTATGTTTGAGACCTAAAAGACAAAAGAACACTTTCTGTTTCTCATGTCAACTCTCTTTTGGTTTAATTTGTTTAAATGTTTATTTATTTTTGAGAGAGAGAGAGACCATGAGCAGGCGAGGGGCAGAGAGAGAGGGGGACACAGAATCTAAAGTCGGCTCCAGGCTCTGAGCTGTCAGCACAGCCATGAACCGTGAGATCATGACCTGAGCTAAAGTTGGACACTTAACTGACTAAGCCACCCAGGCACGCCTGGTTTAATTTTGTTGTTGTTGTTGTTGTTGTTTTTATTTCTAGGAGAGAGAGAAAGACAGCGTGAGCAGGGGAGGGTCAGAGAGAGAGGGAGTCACAGACTGAAACAGGCTCCAGGCTCTGAGCTGGCAGTCAGCACAGAGCCCGACGCGGGGCCCAAACCCACGAACCGCGAGATCATGACCTAAGCGAAAGTCGGACGCTTAACCGACTAAGCCACCCAAGGTCCCCAGTGGTTTAATTTTTTTTAAAGAGTATTTTCTTTCAATTATGAAACATATTACACTTTGGAAAAGTACGTACAACATACATGTATTCTTTCACAAATGATCCTTACCCACTCACAGCTTTTTCCCTTCAAAAGATAACCACTTTTACGGTCACCATTGCCCTTCTTTTTCTATAATTTTAACAAATAAGTATGCCCCCGTAAGCAATATAGGGTTTTTCTGCCTATTTTTGGACTTCAGATAAATGAAATTATGGTCACCACCTTCCAAGATGGCCCCCAATAATGCAGGTCTCCTGATGGTCTCTTCCTATATTGAATCAGGGCTGGTCTTGTGTGACTAATTTCTAAAGCTGTCACAAAAGTCAACTGTGATTTCTGCCTAGTTCTCTCAGATAGTTCACTCTGAAGCGAGCATGGGAAGATTCAAGGGGTCCTTTGAAGATGCCCTTGTCGACAGGAACCAAGGTCTCCCACCAGCACCTACCACCAACTTGCCAGCCTCGTGATTGAACCACCTTAGAAGTGGATCCTCAGCCCGAGTCCAGAGCCTTTTGATGACTGTACCCCAAAAAAGACATTCAACTGCAATCTCAACCTCAAGAGCAACCCTCAGATGGAATTGCTCCAAGCCACTCCCAAATATCTGACCCACAGAAAGCATGATCATAAGTGATTTCTGTTGTATAAACCAAGAAGATTTGAAGTAATGTGTTCTACAACAGTAGATAATCAGAGATTATGCTGTATAAATACTTCTGTATCTTAATTCTTTGACTCACCATTTTTCAAAGATTCATCCATGACACTGTGTGTAGTTTGTTTTCATTACTATATAGAATTCTTCTTTCCACTGTCTAAAAAGTCACTTGGCATCCTGAATGACAACTTTACTCTCCACCCCTAGTGCCTCAAATAGTCACTGGATTTCTCTGCTTCTCAAATAAAGATGAAAAAAGAGGATGAGGTGGAGACAGGCGCTCTCTCCTGGGATGTATTTTCCTCTGACTAGCAATTAAACCAAAGCAAACATGTTGGCCTCTGCAAACTCAGGAAGTCATGTTTTCTTAACATTGAAGCTGTTTGGCCAAGCGGGAGTCTTGAGCTCTTTCCATCTACAGCCAGCAGGACAGCTCGGCCCTTTGCCCTCTGCCACTGTTCAGTAGGACTCACAGATTAACTAAGAAGTGCGGATGACAAGGCAGGCATCTGATAAAAAAATTAAGAGTAAGATTCCATTTCTAGAAGTGTATACTATAGAAATACTCTCACAAAGGTGCAGAGATGCGTATACAAGAATTTTGATTGCAATATTTTTCGTTACATTGAAAAACTAGATCCATGGCACAGGGGCTATAGATGAATTAGGATGTATCCTTACAGTTGAATTCCATGTAGGTGTTAAAAACACTACAGAAGTGTGTAAAATAAAAAACAATGAGACTGAATTCTGTGAACAGACATGGAAACATGCACAAGCACATTGCAAACAATGCATGTCAATTCTATTTTCATTTAAAAAACAAATTGTGTGTGTGTGTGTGTGCGTGCGTGCACGTGTGTGTGTGTGTGTGTGTGTGTGTGTGTGTGTAATGTTGTACCTGGATTAAATCATTAACAGCTGTTAGAGGGGCTAAGAATTATAAAGAAATTTGGCTTTCAAAATCACACATTCTTGTAATGTTTTATTTTGTTACGACATATACATATTTCTTTTGAAAGCAGAGAGAGAAGCAGTACATTTTTAATATGTCATTTGCGTCAGTAATAAGAATGTCAATGATTATGGTGAGAAAGAGTGATAAATTACAGATTTAACCCTTCTGGTTCTCTTGAGTGACGAATCTAGGATCTTCTCTTACTCATTCTTCCCAATGATTTCTAAATTAAAGAGCTATGAGAACCACACAGCATAAAAAGTGAGCCATAAGTTATGAAAGCATGTATATCCTTTATTATACTTTACTATCTTTAAAATTGCATATACAATTCGTGTTCATTTGAGAAGAATTGGAAAATAATGATTAAACCTGCACAGTGTTCCATTATATCAAGAGCACATAAGATGGTTATGAAACCACTCTGGATTTATATGTAAACATTTACTGGGTTTGCAAATGTCCAAAACATCCAAGTTGCATGCAAAATACATATACATTTTTCTAGAGACAGAGCCCATATCTCTACTCAGATTGTCTTAGGATTCCACAGAAAAAAAGAGAAAAAAAGACTGTACAATTCTGTTAGAAGTTACTTGAGTATTTCATGATACTACAGCTATAGTTTTAACTCTTTTTTGCATGCAACTAGACTTTATTCTCTCTGAGAAGTCTTCTTAGACTATCCCACATAGAAGTTGAACCCAGGGCTTGTCACTTTATACATTGTCTTTGGTTTTGTTTGTTTAATGTGGTGGGGTGGGGTGTACTTGTTAAAATGCTTTTTTAGTTTGGGGTAATTATAGATTTACAGAATAGTTGCACGGGTAATACAAAGAGTTTCCATATTTCATTCGCCCAGCTTCCCTTTGTGGTAACATAGCCATGGTACGTTGTCAAAACTATTATGTTGGTATTAATTAATTAAACCACAGACTTCATGCAGATTTCACCAGTTTTCTTACTTATGTCCTTTTTCTGTTTTAGAATCTAATCCAGAATGCCTCGTGGCATTTATTCACCAAGTTTCCTTCATCTCCTAAGATCTGTGACAATTTCACAGTCCTTTTTTTTTTTTTTTTTAAATAAGCTTTAAACTTTTGAAGAGTACTGGTCAGGTATTTTGTAGAATGTCCCTCAATTTGGATTTGTCTGCTATTTTCTCAAAACTGGTCTGGGATTACAGATTTGAGGGAATACCACAAGGTGAGATAACCTTCTCATTACATCATATCAGTAGTATATAAGATCAACGTGACTTATCACTGGTGATGTCAGTCTTGATTACTTTGTTAAGCTGGTATCTGCCATGTTTTTCCACTGGATGGTTACTATTTTTCTGTTGCCATATTTTTGTCTTTGGAAGAGTCACTAAGTCCAGTACACATTCAAGAAGGGGAAAATTAAGTTCCACCACCATCTTGGTTGCTCTCTCTCTCTTTCTCTCAGCTACAGAGAAAGCCAGCTGCCATGTCATGTAAGCAACGTAATAGAGAAAGTCATATGGCAAGGACCAGAACCCTTCTGGCAGCAGCCACCTGAGTAACTGCAGAAGTGCATTCTCTAGCTCCAACCAACGTCTTGACAGAACGCTCATGAGAGGCTCTGAGCCAAAAATACCCAGCTAAGCTGGTCCCAGATTCCTGATCCTCAGAAACTATGTAAGCTAATCAATGTTGGTGGTTTTATACTGCTGTGTTGGGGGCAATCTGTGGTACAGCAATAGGTAATGAATTCACCAGGCAATTCTTTAATCTCTTTGTCTTTACTTACTTTGCATGTGATTCCTCTTGAACTTCATGCCCTTGGGTGGAATGGCTACTCACATCTTCCCGCAAAACATCTCCATGGTTCAAGACACCAGCCCAGCTCGGATGGCATTCTCTCTGTTGTAGATTCTAGGGATAGAGAAACTGGCCCTAAATTGGTCATGCAACTGACCACTCAGGTCCAATTAATGTGGATGAAGTCAAGTTGTATAAACTTGGCTGCCTGAGGACCAATCTTCTTTTTATGGAGAGAGCAATTCTCAGGGGAAGCAGGTACTTAAAATGAGTCTGGCAGACACCCCACCAGTATCTAGCTCTACACTTAAAGGATTGAAAAAAAGAGACACGAGTTTCCGACTGGATCCCATATTTAGGAATGGATGGTGAATTGGAAAGTATGCCAAGTTGGAGGACATCCTCAAGGTCCTCCATCTACATCCATGTGGCAGGATTGACTCTGCCTATAAATGGCAGAAAGGATAATATTTTTACAAAGAGGGGTGGCCTCGGAGAAAAATGTATGAAATGCCACAAATTATGTTACCAACAATGGAATTCACAGCTCTGTAAGCCCAATCTCCATGGTCATCCAGGAATATTTTCAGCCCAGGATACAGTAAGTCTCTGATGTGTTTCTTGGTAATGTGATAGTTCTTGCAAGGATTGGTTTAAAAATAAATACACTATGGGTGAACTTGAGGTGAAGCATGAACAAAAGAACAAGTGTCAGGGTGAGTTAATACTAAGCTTGGAAGGAGTTCCTTTAGGGCTTCCAGATGTTGAAGAAGCCAAGCTCACTTGACTAGTTTGTGTCCAGCAAGAGCAGAATATCAGTGGCCAGTCTTGTTGGAATCTACCTCTCTGCAATGAGGCAATGGAAATGACAAAATCTGTGTCACACAATAACACTCTACAAGTGGATACAATTTCTGACACTGCATAGATGAACTAAAATTAGCTTTCACAATGTAAGAACTGCCTAGGAATTTCAATTGCTCTGATAATTTAATCAAGATGCAATTAAAACACATGCGCATGCCCACACACACATACATATATCAGAATGACTGGGAAGGTAATAAAGCAACACATAAAACCATAAAATATTATCCAAAATTCAGAATCAATCACCAACATAGATCATGCGCATTTATTTCAATGCTATTTGAAATGTCCTTGAGATTAAGGATGCAGAATGCATCCTTTTCAAGTGCAACATTATCTAGTTCAGTTCACAGCTAGCCTCCTGCTAATCATTCCCTCCAGATCTGGGAGAGGGCTGATCACATTGATAATCAAGATTTGCTAAAACAAAACCAGAAAAAATCTTCTGAGTCATCAGGTTGTAGCTGAAAAACATTAGACATGAGCTACAGAGTTCTAGGAGTTTAAAAATATCCTTCTTACTTTTAAGCCTATTCTCTTGAATTTGACTATGGAATTTCAGTGCTTCTGTTCCCATATCTCTTACCTTTAAAGAGAATCACACCCCAAACAGAGGCAATAATAAATGTCCATCACAAGAATAATGTCTTTACCGTCTACAGAGAGGAAACACCTTTGAGAGACCATAGATGACACCAAGCCGCTTGTATGGTTGGGCCCTTGCTTGTCATTGTCTTTTTGGTACGGGATCCATTCCTTAGGGAACTACATTCTTCAGGTTTTGTTACCTTCTGCCTTTCGGGTGGTTTGGCCAATGGGAGACACTGGTATAAGATGGAAGGGCGAGAGGAGGTCGGAGCTGGAATACTTCTCTACTCTCTTTTTCATGGAGTACTTTTGACATAGCTGTATTTCCTTTGTAGCTCACTTTCTGCAGAAAAGCCCCCTCTCTGCCCACCCCTAGTTGCCACCTGCCAGCCTATTATGATTCCAGCTTCCAGTATATGACCCCAAATCCTGGGCTTTGGTGACTTGTATCCTTTCTCTCTCCAGTCCTAGACCTGGCACTAACTTCCTGCTATCGTTCACTTTATGTGTCCTATTTCACTTTTCAGCTCTTCCAATGGCTGTATAACCATTTCCCTACACTAAATTCTCTCTGTTTGAGAAACACAGAGCAATTGCAGTCTTCTTGTCTGGACCCTAAATACTATAGGGACACAAAACCAACACACATGCATTCAAAAGTCAAAAGTAACAAAATTATGGGGCACGTGAGTGTCTCAGTTGGTTAAACACTGGACTCTTGGTTTTAGCTCAGGTCATGATCTCACAGTTTGTGGCTTCAAGCCCCGCATCAGGCTCTGTGCTAGCAGAGATTCTCTCTCTACCTCTCTGCCTCTCCTCTACTCATGCTGTCTCTGTCTCTCTCAAAATAAATAAATAAACTTTTTAAAAAAGAATGAAAAAGTAACAAAACTATATGATTAAATGTGTATATTGGAAAGCACAATAAATATTCAAAAGAGGCAAAAACTACTAGAAATTGAGTTTTCCTGTGCTTCATCCTGATTCCCAGTATGACCTTTTTTCTACATCTTGACCTTTTGGCTTCAGTTTCTATAAGTGGTAACCTTTTTCTCTGAGTATTATCCAGGCACATTTCTGAGGATTTATTAAATTATGTCACCCCTGGCCTAGGGTGCTGGTTTGTCTATTCATTGGTTTTCCTTACTTATGGTCCAGTCAACCCTGACCCCAAAAGGACTGAACACAACAATAATCATAGTTGACGTTAACTGAGCATTAACTCTGCAGTAGAGAACTTTTCATCAGTTTTCTCATTTGCTTTAGAAGACAACATCATATGTTAGGCCTTATTTTGGAATTTAGGGCCTAGAAATTAAATAGTCTGTCTTCAGACATGGTTGCCTACTGCTGTATCTTCCATGTGGATTATTTCTTCAGAATCCCTGTTGGCCCAGAGAGTGAAGTTTCTAGCAGATACTGAGGACAGAGGAGGATTTTGTTTTTTGGTTTTGTTTTTAATTGCACTTGTTCAAAGTAAGGACCTCTAGGATGTTAAGTAAGTCAGCATAAAGCAAAACTGAACTCATGGTCCACAATCCCCCCCAACATGCACACACACACACATGCACATACTTACACAGGTGTATGCCTTGACTTGACTCTCCTGTTGGAAGGCAGAAAATGCAAACTTGTACACATACCCATGAATCTTTCCTGGAGAGTGAAGGATGGAAGGAAGATTTTTTAAAAATACTGCCCAAGGAGCACAGGAGGCTCTTAACAACCCACACTGTGCAGAACCACAGAAGCCTAGAGAAGCAGACGAAGGAGGAGGAAGCTGTATGTCCAGGCTACCGCTGACATTAGCCCTTCCAGCTCCTTGGATCAGGGCAATACTATAGAAGGATGGGCCACAAGTTGGAAAACAGAAGATCTCACTCACAAACTTGATGTATATCAAAACACACAGAGACACACACACACACGCACACACACACGAGGATGTGTCTTTTGTTCCCCTGTAAACAGGAAGTCTTATCAAAGAATCAGGGCAATTTGAGCACACTTGGTTTGGAATTTGATTGCAATAATATGCCATTTCTTATTGTGAGGAGGAATTGTGAGAAAAGGTAGAAGATGCATCTGAATCCAGTTTAGTTACAAAATTCAAATCCATCTCCTTAACTTCCAAAATTCATGTTGTCATGAACAGAAATCTACCAGGAAATCTGACCTTATCTTTAGCTCTGCAGCCTTGCCACATTATTTGACCTCAGTTTATAAAATGGGCGTAGTAGTGCCCATAGGCAGGAAAAATAGTGCTGGTATACAGAGAAAATTATTAGTCAGCTTGTACTGGTATGTGCCAATACAACTGTGCCAAATATTCAAAAATGTAGATCTTTAGGCAGTGGTTAAACTGCATGCTTTGACCACATGATTGATGATTGTCCCCTACCTGCTCCCCTAGCAATCCTGGCTCATTCCCTAAAATCCCCTGACTTGGACCTATAACCCCCACCCTGCAACACACCAGCTGAGGAGCTGAAACTTGACCTAGCAGGAGGCCCCTAAGACTCTGCTCTACTGCCAAGCCCAATGTGGGCTCTGTTCTTGAATATCAGCTTTATAGGGTGGTTGTGGAGATGGAATGACATGCTCTGTAAGTTGTTCAATACTCTTTATATGTTGGTTACTGTTCTAGACAAAAGCTGCTTCTTACATATCCTCACACATAAGAGTATTTCCTGAGCCAGAAGAATAATTAGTAACTTCAACTTCGAGCCCAGTGACATCTATGGATTAAGGAATTCTCCATTCTGTGAAGTCAAATAAAAGAAGCCCCTGCCTTTAAGAAGCCTAGACCAATCCAGAGACTAGATTGGAGAGAGGACACAGGGATGCATCTGCAAGAGCTCCCAATGACCAAAGTAGAACAATCTGGCAGTAGGACTAATAATGGCACTATTGGATTATTACTCAGAGAATAAATATTTCTGCGTCCATCCTGATGTAAACAAATAATGGATGGGGAGAAGAAGCACATCTTCCCTGTGGAAGAATTCCAAATAATATTATGTTGATACTTCCCATCTCCACTAGATTTTACACTTTGGAGATTATTTTTCTGTAGGGTCTGACAACAGGCAGTCGTTATTTGGGAGCACTTGAGCATTCTGTTCCCCCCTCTCCCATTTCATCACACATTTCCAGGGTAGTATTTTGGCCTCCTTTTTAGAAGAATGCTCTGTTGTTTGTAATCTTGGGGGTGGTGGAGAAGGATGGCTATTCCCAGAAGCTATCTCTCACTGCTGTTTCTTATAACAGAAACAGAGGAGGTCAAGACTTGCCCTCACCCCAATATATACATGACCACAAGGCCTATTTCACACTTAGAATATCACATGCATGATGCAAAGATGGAGGAAACCTTTGGAGGCTGGAAATGTGGTGATATCGTGACCATATCTAAGTTACAGTTTCTTCCCCTAGGCCTCTGCGATCTTCTTGCTTTTTGTTTTTGAAGCCCATTTTCCTAGCCTGCTTTCAATTCTACAAGCTCCTGATATCTTTTCAATTGATTCCCTTTTCACTCAAGATAACTAGTGCCCATGTCTGTTGCTTGTGACCCAGAAGCTGACAGATGAAGACATTTTATCCATGTTTATCCACCCAGTTAAAGTTTGCAGTGGTTTGCAAGCTTTAACATGTCTTAGAATCACTGGAAGTGCTTGTTAAAAATGCCCCATTCCCAGAGAACTCATGTAATAGGTCTGAGGTGGTGCCCAAGAATCTGCATTTAAATAAACACTGAACAGCACAATACAGTTACTTGCTGGTTTCTATTGCTATGGTTTGAGCCCTATATATGGGATTCACAGACCTGTTCTGTATGCCTAGTGCAGGGCCTGGCCCATAGTACGATCTCAAGAAAATACTTTTAGACACAACATTCATCCTCATTCCGACCATTGTTCCCAGGTGAATGCAAAACACTTCTGATGCAAAGGCTGATCAACCCAGTTGAATAGTAAACAGTATAATCTCAGAATTCAAAGCCTATTAGACTGCATCATTAAGATATTATACAAAAACTAATTTTCATGGTCAACTGTGTTTGGAAAATGCTTTGTATCAGCATAGTCCAATAGAAATATAATACAAACGAGGTGCCTGAGTGGTCAGTGGGTTAAGCATTTGACTCTTGATCTTGGCTCAGGTCATGATTTGTTGAGGCTCTTGGTTTGTGACTTTGAGCTTCATGCTGAGGTCTGCTCTGACAGTGGGAAGCCTGCTTGGGCTTCTCTCTCTCCTCTCTCTCTGCTCTCTCTCTCTCTCTGTCTCTCAAAAATAAATAAATAAGCTTTTTTAAAAAATTAAAAATGACATTTTTGGACCTATCTAAAAGAAAATCAGTACTTAAATAGCAACACAGGCAGTATAATCTAGATAACATGGTGAGACAGTGCAAATGAGGGAATGTATCTTTGAGGGTGTATGTGTGTTGTCTGAGAGTGTGTGTGGGTGTGAGGGTACGCATGAGCATGTGCAGGTTGTGCCTGACAGTGTGCATGCATGCTGGAAACTGTCAACAGGATTTTTGGAAAACAAATTGAAATATGTTTTTTCCCTCATAACAGTCTCTATTTACTGATTTTCTTCTGCTTTTGTCATTGTGATAAAATTAATATAGTTAAGGTTAATGGGGGACATTCCAGGAGTTACACGTTTGACAAAAATAATAAGAAGCATATTTTGAACTTCTTTATACTTAATAGTTAGAATAATATAGTATCTCAGACCTGGGTTTCTGATAAGTGTTCCTTTTTATTTTTAGGATTAAGCAAGGTCCTACCACTTCTCAGACAATTCTGAATCTCTTTCCCAAGTGCAGCATGATATTAACTCAACTGTTTGTTTGTTACTACAATAGAGTTAGAAATACACTCCAAACAAAACATGATGAAACTACTCTCAAGAAAGACAAAATCTTTGAGTTCCCAATGCAGTGCCTGCCCTTAGCTCATTGCTTACAATGGGAATGTGGCCAAGCAGGTCCCTGAGATGTTCATTAACTCTAATGGGGGGTAAGTGGCCAAGGCCCATAATCAGTGCACAGCTTTTGAAGTGTTAGATTATTCAGGGAGGCTAGTGAGTATCTGGTGATCACCACTTTCAGTATTTGTTATTGGGAGACCTCTCCTTTTTCAAATAGTGTCTTCCCATCACTTTTTGTTGGCTTTCACACCACCTTTTTGAAAGCAAACCATTTCTCTACCGAGAAACAAAATGATAGATCATCTTACACTAGTCACCAGGCTGGCAGAAGGAACTAAAAAGTCCTCCAATATTTTCCTTATTCTTTTTCAATTCAGAAGATGGGTTTGATTTTTTAAAATGTTGTGTCATTAAATAACCAATGGCAGAGTTCATATAGACTTGGCTTTAGAAATTCAATGACAAAGATGACTCTTCTGCCAAGTACTTGGATCACTACATTCTAGATTTCGTGGAAGACTGCTGCTGGCAACATGAGGTTGGGCTAGCTAAAACATATAATGGGGCACTACAGTACACATGAAGCCAAGTGCTCTCTTTTTGATAGGGTCTCATGACTCAACGGTGTAACTCAAATAACTTCTCTAACACAGCCTCCTTATCTGTTCAATAGGTAAGAAATTCATACTTCACAGAATATTAAAACTAAAATAGTAAACGTAAACCAAACCTACAGTTGTCTTGGTGCTATTTAGTACTTAGACATTCAGATTTGGAAGCAGGGAAAGACAACTCACCACATCCTGAGTGAGAGGAGAGAGAATCTTAAGCATTTGATAAGTACCTCAAACCAAAATGGCTGTTTGTGGTATCAAGTGACATGTTTTGACAATTGTGTCAATGACACCCTAGCCTTCAGTGGTACAACAGACATGTCTAAATGACCGATGTTTGGCCTAACTAGAAAAAAAAATCATGGTTTTCAATAGCCTAAGTGGTTAGGCTTGTATAGTTCTACAGACATGATGACACAAATGAATTCAAAGAGAAGATTTTTATGTCATGAGTTTGGGAAAACAGTAACTAGAATCTAAAAATATGTTATCTAACATTGGAAACAAATCTCTGGTTTTTTTGATGGCACAGCAGATGAAGTAACTGACTTTTAGGGGCTACTTTGTACAAATGTCTCTCTTTGAAATAAAAGGGGTTGCTGTGGGTGCGCATGTGTGCATGTGTGTGTGTGTGTGTGTGTGTGTGTGTTTACAGCAAACAATGGTTGAATTTGCTTATGTTGCAACTCCACTGTAAGCACCCAGAGGTCAAGAACTGTATTTTCAGTACCCACTACATAAGAATAAGTACTTAGTGGGCGCTTACTAATGGCTTTTCTTGTTAGTGCTATGACTAATTGTAGCTTCTAATGTAATTACTGATTAAAATGGCTTTGTGTCAGCCATTGAAGAGAGCAGAAATGTGTTGGGTCAGTGCTCTGGAGTACTTGCCAAATAGTACTTGCCAAATCCACATCTGATGTGGATCAGAATCCTCCTAGCTCTTGATTCTGATTTCTTCTACTCAATCTCATTGTCCAAATTCAGGCTAACAGAATTATTTTACTCTTCCCGTCCACATCGAGCCAGCAGCCATTTCGAACCTATCAGGAAGCAGACACCAACAACGCACTCTGTCTGCTACTGCCTAAAGCCTGGCCTTGCTCACACTCCAATTCCTCAGCCTTCCCCTGTTGACTCTATGGTCACATCTGTGTTTCAGGTATCTAGTTCCATAGGCCAGTCGGAAACCTGCTCAGGGCTCTTGATTTCCCAAGGTGAAATGTGGCAACTATGGGAACATTAACCATAGACCTCTAACTACAGGGAGAATTATTGACTAAGCCCCAGTTGCTCTGCTCTGAAGTGTATCACTGTTCTTGGTCTGAGGCCATGCTTTCCTTGCCCAATGACTGAACATGTCAGGGATACTAAGGCAGGCCCATTTCTGGAAGGCACAAGACTATTATAATGGATGACTGACTTGAGGACTTCCCAGTGATCTGGCCAAACATTCCTTAGTAGTGCACTTCAAACTTCCTTCTTTCCTTTACTGGGGAGGGACAGATTTGTTAATATGGTCAGATGGTTCCCATTTTCTCCCACAGCCACTTCTCCCCATAAATATTTGTACCTTCAGTCCTGTGTTAGCATCTATTTCAGAAAGGGCCCAAACTAACATATGGAAGGTAGACTTTTATACTGGGGATGGCAAATTGTTGTAGATAGAGATGCCAATCTCATGAGGAATTCTGGAACTTGAATGGCCTTTTGGCATCATTTCACTGTCCCAACAGCACAGCCCTTGGTGCTGTATTGAGAAGGATTGTGAAGCCACAGGACTGTGGAGAATGTGCTGTCATTCCTTCTTTCTGTGCCCATGGTGGACATTGCTAATTGGTCATGCCTATGTACTAGACACAGCAGTGCTGAATTAGCAAAATTTGCCATGGGTCCCAGTGCTTATGTCCAGCGGACGCCAGGTACTTCTCATTATGTTTCAAATCAATCAGCAGAACCTAAAGGCCAAACTCATATATCAATGTGGTTTCACTTTAGGAAGTTCACACCTTCATAAGCATCCCTTTGTGAAATTTTTCTAGTAACTCCCAGGAAATGTTTGCATGCTCCATAACCTTTGTTGGCTGATGCATGCCATCTCCTTCATCTTTGCACTCCTCCTTTGTCACCTAGCTCCGCACCTTTGCACTCCCTACTTGTCACTATCATTACATCACAGACCATTTTCTATCATTTCTTTTTCTTTAAATAAATGTATGCACTTGGCTTTAAAAGTCTGATAGTTGGCACTTAAGGATCTATATTTTTAAAAGTCATTCCTTGCACTCTGCTTCATTTTTCTCCCCCAGAAACAACCCCTCAACGTTTGCTAGCTACATCCCCTAGTATTTACTTCCATATTTCTAAAATTTTGCACATACTACTATCTCATTGTTCATCAATGTAAAAGGCTATCCACTGACTGCACGACATCCTATATAAGTACTTAGTTCATCACCATGTTCTACCATTTTCCTTTTCCTCAACATTCCAACATAGTCATATGTTTTACTAACTCAATAGCCAATGTTTCTATTAATATGATTTCTAGTAAATATCATTCAACTCACTAGAATTATGACTCCTTAGGGGCTCAAACATATATTTCTGCTGGAGTTAAGTTATTATTATTATTACTATTCTTATTATTGTCCACTTTCTTGGTTCTTCGAGCATTCGTTTCTAGAGCCCTCTGTCCTACTGATTTTATCTGGGCCAATTTTTCTTTTCACTTGCTGCAAGTCTGCATTCCTAAGACCGTATCTTTGTCAGTCTTTGGATAATATCCCATATTTTCCTACCTCTTGTGTTCTTCTCTTTCTTAGTTTACTTTATCATTTTGAAAGACTTTCTATACTCAATCTGTTGCTCTTCCTTCTTGTATCATTTTACGCCAATATTTTCCAAAGAGAGATTGAAAAAGATGTAGATTTCTTGAGTACTTGCCCATATAAAAATGTCTTTATGCCCTTCTTTCACTTAGTTATATATAAATAGGATAAAATCCATAGTCTAAGAGCAAACTTACATTCAGGATGAAAATATTCTCCCTTCATTATTTAAAAGGCAATTTTGTAGATTTCAACACTACTAATGAGAAATCTAACACCATTCTATTCCCAGTTGCTTCACAGTTGATCGTTTGTTTGCCCACCCCACCCCCAAAATTTTTGGAATCTCCTTTTTATCCTTTGAGCTCTGAAATTTTACCACGATATGCCTTGGTATGAACTTAACCTGGGTTCAGACGTGCAGAATATTGTGCAGGAAGTTGATTGGAATCTGTTCTTGAAAAACAACACTCATGAGGGATCAGGAAAGTAGGTTTAGGCAGAAGGAGACTTTGAACTATGATGCAGTTGCAACTGAGACTTTGGCTAATCCTCCGGAGGGGTCTGGGGTTGGAATATCACTTCATAGTTGTTCCACCTTAGGCACATAAGTTGGGCCTTTATGTGCTTTTCTCCTGTTGATCAGTCATATATTTGAGCCATTCTCAAGAAGGGACTGACCTTGAGTGAGGCAATGCTCTTGAGTCAATGTTAATTGCCCAAGGGAGAATCATCTGAGAACCAAAAGCCACCAATATACCCAGGACCTCCAGAATGAGTTCCTCAGTCCTGTGGGGGAAATCTGGGTGGCACGCAACAGTATCTGCTATAACTTGGGTCTTATTTGAATAATCATGCTGAGCTTTTGCTAGATTTAGTCTAAACAGCTGTGTCCTTCAATTTTGGGAAAATTTCTTATGTTTATTCTTTGTTAATTTCCTCTCTTCGTTTTTCTTGTTACCTTCTTTTTTTCCTTCCCAATGGGTTATAGCTTGTTTCTACCAGATTGACCTTCTAATCTTATCTTTCTTCTATTGACCATCTCCTGACCTTTTCAATTTATATCTGGAAAGATTTCTTCAACTCTATTTTCCAATATGCTCACTATGATCATCTAATGACCTGATGTGTTTGAGAGATATGAATGGGGCATCAACAGCATCTACTAAATGGATTGATACCTTACTTAACTCTCTGGTGTCATTTTGTGGAATCTGGGGAGGAAGAATATAAAAACACAGGTGGTCTATCTGACATTTTGAACAAGGAAACAGCAACAACAGATTCTCTTTACTCAGCCCCCACCCCCCCAAATAATCAAAGAGAATCTAGTCAACTCATAGTGAGAGCTGAGGCCAGGCTATAATGTTCAGTGAGACTTTATCAAAGATCTCAGAGTAATGGAAATGCATTACCACACAGAGAAGTTTTAACTGAGGTGTTAAATTTGGCTTCCCTCATTTCAAAGGCACCAGTTGGGTGTTTAATTAACCCACACATTGCCCCCACATTTCGGGAAATAGCTCACATCTCCTCTTTAAGGGCCCTTGAGTACATCTCTTCTGCCTGTGTCTACAAAAATCAAAGAGATGAAAAAGGTCATCTTTTATCCCAAAAGGCTTTCCAACACAGTTCTTATTTTTAACTCAGGATCTGCCTCTTCCAAAGATGATTCGTGGTAGGAATTTCCATTATCTCCATAGCTCTAAGTCCTTCAAGAGGGTCATGTTTTTCCCAAGGTTGATCTCAGAAAGTCTTCCAGGAAAGTCCTGTCAGACATCAGCAGTTTAGTACAGGGATTCCTCTGGTTCATTTTGACAATCAAGTCTACACATCTCTCTTGTTGTTTTATATTCTTGACTTTCTTTCTCCAATGGGCAATTGTTTAAACAATAAGGCACACTCATACACATATGCACACATGTGCATGCACACCCACACCCCTCCAAAACTAAGCAATAATATATAGATATCATAGAAATCATAGCCTTCAGAGGTAAGGATTTACAGTGGGTATAATAGTCTTATACATTCTCCTGCAGAGCAGTTAAACTTTTCAAACCAAGTTCCTCCAGAAAAGGGTCTTCTATTCTATTGATATGATCAATGCTTTCCCCAACCAAGGGACATTTAGCCCCAAAGTCACTTCAAGCACCCATCTACTGTTTACAGAAAAGCTCCTTTTGGGAGATTTGTAGTTACAGGATATACATTTTTTTGTCTACTCCAGCTTAATGTTTACAGTCAATCACTGTGAAGTCAATCAGTAATGGGTTCAAATCCCAGCTCTAAACAACTCTTTAGTTTCCTATGATTCACCTTTCTCATCTGTAAAATGGGAGTAAGTTGTAAGAGCCTACCTCAGAGAGTTACTGCTAAAGTTAGGTGAGGAAATCCATGTAAAAAATCTACACACAGTGCTTGATGAAAAAACTAAATGTTCAATATGTATTGACCACCGTTATTATGAACTAGGAATGTGCTTGCCTTTTCTGCTTCACAGTTACAATACGTGAAGTCGTTGTTATGCATTAAGATAGGATACACACGATATGAACTGGAAAATCCAGACTTATATGTTATACGAAGACTACCAATTAAAAAAACACAGATGTCAAAGTTCAGAGTAGATTGCCCCTTATTTGGCTTGAATCCCCTCTTTCAATGAGTTCAAGAGAGAGGCCCCAAACTCTGCAGCTTTTTTTTCTCCTCTCCTCCTGACATGAGGGAGATACTTCAGGAATCCCTGGCCAATTTAAAGCCTGACCACTTTAAAGCTGACAATTGCCTGCCACTCTGCACTCTTCAAAAGATGAGTGATAATGAAGAGTTTCCTAATTACCAGGGTTTCAGGCTTGTCAGATTATAAATCTCCTTGTGAGATGTAGCTAATTGGTACTGTCAAGGAGAGAAATTTAGAAAGACCTAGATAATAAGCAGATATTGAATTCAGTTAGGATGACTATTTTTTATTGTTTCTGTTCATATCCCTCTTACATAATACATCTTCCATCTCTCTGCTCGTGTGTCAGAAGAAAGGGATGTTGTGTCCTTCCTCCTTCCACTTGAATGGTACACTGCTAAGAAGAGAATTCTATAGAATATTAGTCCTGCTCTTCATTGGAGGGTTTTAAAAATGGAAACCTGAAATTATATAGATAACATCTCACATGA
Source organism: Hyaena hyaena (assembly GCF_003009895.1). Taxonomy (NCBI): domain Eukaryota; kingdom Metazoa; phylum Chordata; class Mammalia; order Carnivora; family Hyaenidae; genus Hyaena; species Hyaena hyaena. The sequence continues at coordinate 4,805,841 of NW_024080680.1, forward strand.
TTCATTTTTAAGGCTCAATATCTTATCTTGTGAAATGAACCTGGGACTTTTAAAATGGAGGACAAAGTTTTAAATCCAACCCTGCTGCTTACGATACATAGGAATGTGAGTGGCTTAGTCACTACTTAGACACTCAGTTTCCTCACTGTACAAAAGGAAAAGATCATCTGCCTCACAGAGGTTTAAATAAGGTCAATTAAATAAAACCACAAGCATAATGGCTGCCCATAGTAGTAAGTTTTATACTGATATTTTAAAAAGTTGAACCCTTCTTATTAGATAGACTTTTTTTAATTTAGAGGCACTTTTTTCCCCTATGACTTGTGGCCACTCCAAGTAAACCTGGAAAAAATGCTAAAAGAAATTCTTAATTCAGTTTTCCATCACTATCAAAATAAATTAATTTAAAGATCTATAAAATCCGTTTCTCAGATACATTTGCAATTCATGAGCAAAGATTTATATCCAAGGGTGTCTGTGAGACACATACATATATACACATCACATTAGATATTAGTAACTTAACCATCCATCAACATAAATAATACTACAAAGGAATATTGTAAAGAAATAATACTGTGCAGCAAATAAAACTTATTTGATAGTTCTGTATGTTCAGATGTCATATCTATGATCTCAAACATTGTTAAGTGAAAAAAAATAGTGTTAGTGTTAAGAGATTCAAAATGTTAAGCTTTAAAATGAGATCAAACATAAGTTGTTAGCAACTTAAAATAGACTGTTATAGATAAAAGGTTGTCATAGGTAAGCCTTAAGGTAACCACAAAGCAAAACCCTGCAGTAAGTGCATAAAAGAAGAAGATAAAGGAATATAAGCATACCACTGAAGAAAATCATCAAACCACAGAGGAGATCAAGATAAGAAGAAAGGAACAAAGAAACTATAAAAACAGTCAAAAAACAATAAACAAATGACAACCATTAATCTTTTTAGTGTCTTGATAATTTTGCCTTTTCCAGAATGTCATGAAGTTGGAATCATACAATATGTATCCTGGTCAGATTGAATTCTTTCATCAGTAATATGCATTTAAGAGTCCTCCATACCTTTTTTTGGCCTGAAATCTCTTTTATTTTTAGCACTGGATAATATTCAATTGTCTGGGTGTAGGGCAGTTTATCCATCAAGCTACTGAAAGACATCTTTGTTTCTTCTTAGTTTTGGCAATTATTAATAAAACTACTGTAAACATCTATGTGCAGGGGTTTTTGGTGGGAGGTAGACATATGTCTTCAACTCCTTTGGGCAAATACCAAGGAGTGCTATTGCTAGATAGCATCTTAAGAGAATGTTTAGTTTTGTAAGAAATCTCCACACTGTCTTCCAAAGTACAACTTCATATAATTTTAATGTGTCATGAAATTCATCTTTTTGTTTCTTTTCTACCATTTAAAATGCAAAAAAAAAAAAAATCATTCCTAACTTGTGTGACATATAAAAAACAAGCCGTGGGCTGGATTTTGCCAACGTGTAGCAACTTGTCGACTGCTTCCCTATCCTCTGGTTTAAATGACATTGTTTTCTCTTCTATGACATTGGACAAAGTGATTTTTCTCTCTTAGCTTCAGAGTCCTCATCTTTAAAATGAAGTGATTAGTGGACTCCATACAATAGAGCTGTTTGAGGATTATGTTAAAAGACTTATGTCTGGTCCTCTCCCTTCTCCATACAATAATACATTTACATTCTGTTAAAGTTTTGCTAGCCAGATTTTTTTCAGGTGCAAGTAATAAAAATACCAGCTCGTACTGGCCTCAACAATAAAGAATATTTGTTAGCTGATACAGGCAAAAAAGCTCAGTAATAGCTCCATCTAGATATTTAAACAATGTCATTGAGAAGAGATCTCCCTCCATTCCTCCATGCTGCTTTCCACCCTGTTGACTGTATTCTCAGACAACTTCTCTTTAAGTGATGATGGCTGAAAGCTCCAGGTTTATATTATCCCAAGTTTGTGTTCAATAGAAAAGGGCATATCTTTTTCAGGTGCCCAAGGAAAATATCAGCCTTAGCTCTGATTAGATCGGCTTGGCTTGACTTAGGACAAATATCCATCTCTGAACTGATCACCGTGGTTGCATAGATGTGGTATTCTGTTAACTACGTCTTTGTTACACATCTACTCCTGGAGCAGAAGGTAGAAGAGAAGAGAAATATGCTCCATCTAAACACATGATCTAAGAGTGACAGAAAGATGGTCCCCAGAGCAAAATCAGGTTGTTGCTATCTGATAAGAATGGACAGTGGACACCAAAACTCAGAAACGTAAACTCCGGAGTTCTTACCCATAAAATCTGATTTCATTAGGATTCTGACCTTATTTTGATTAATATTCAAAATATATAAACGACTTCTACAACTCAACACCAAAAAAGTGAACAATTCAACTAAAAATGGACAGAGGGCCTGAATAGGGATTTTTCCAAAGAAGGCATATACATGGCCAACAGAGACATGAAAACATGCTCAAATCCCTAATAATTAGGAAAATGCAAATAAAAAACCACCTCACAACAATTGGAATGGCTAAAATAAAAGAGATAAAAAGTAACAAGTGTTGACAAAAATGTGGAGAAAAAGGAAGACTTTGTTGGTGGGAAGGTAAATTGGCACAGCCACTATGGAAAACACTATGGAGTTTCTTCAAAAAATTAAAAATAGAAATGCCATATGATCTAATAATTCCACTATTGGGTATTTACTCAAAGAAAACAAAAACTTTAATTTGAAAACATAAGCACTTGCCTATGTTTATTGCAGCATTATATATAATAGCTAAGACATAGAAACAACTTAAGTATTTATCAATAGATGAATGAATAAATAAGATGCATTTATATGCATTGGAATATTACACTGCTATAACAGATTATGCCATTTGAGACAACATGGATGGATCTAGACGGTATTATGCTAAGTTAAATAAGACAGATTGAGAAAAACAAATACCATATGATTTCACTCATAAATGGAAATTTTTTAAAAAGGCAAAAATCCCGCACACAAAAACAAATGAATAAACAAACAAAAAACAGAATCAGACCCATTAACAAACAAGGTTGCCAGAGGGGATAACTGGGAGCGGGGGAGCAAAATGGGGTGCTGGGAGGGGGAAGATACAGGCTTCCAGTTATGGAATGAGAAAGTCACTGAAAAGGCACAGCATGGAGAATATAGTCAGTGATACTGTGATAGTGTTGTGTGGTGACAGATGGTAGCTACACTTGTGGTGGGCAGAGCATAATGAATAAACTTGTGGAATCACTATGCTGTGCACCTGAAGCTAATATAACATTGTGTGACAACTATACTACCAAAAAAAAAAAAAAAAAAAACCCTCAAAACAACAGAAAAAAGTCTGCCCTTATTTCTATCCAACTCCAGCTCAATGGAATGAGAGGTATTTGCATAACTAATGGCTCTGTTTTTGTAGCTATTGGTTTCACTGAGTGTTTTACAATGTTTCAAAGACTCTGTCTTTCCAGTCTTTATGTTGAGAGAAATGACTTCAGAGAATTTGATTCCTGAGACTGAACCTCCCAAAAGACCTAATGCGAATCATGATCCCCTTTCTTGTACCGTTTCGTTACTCTCCACAAATTTCTTCCTTCCAATGACTATAGGACACTGAAAGCCCAACCACATGAAGTTTAACCTTACTTATTAACCACCAGGTACTTGGTCAACATAATAAAGAAGAGAAGAGACCCCAGTTAGGATACTGTTAGATCACACAAGATAGCCCAATCTTTTCCTTCGAAGATTTCCTTACTGACAGTCCTGAATCAATGTCTGATATTTTAATAAACACACAAATGCATACTCCATTAACCACCACCACTAATGGCAGCAATGTTCATGTGAGTCTCTCTTAAAAAATCTCCATTTTACAGCTGGTAAAGTGCACCCAAATCTTGGTTCTTTTCCTGATATTTCAATTAGTCCGGTTCTTCTTCTCATCTCTCGCTCCTGTTTTATAGCTTCCCCTGAATCATTTTTTTTCTCTTTCAGCTGCACCCTTGTCCCTCCCCAGTCTCCTAGCTCTTCCCTTTCTGCACTTACCCTCAGTTGATTTCATTTGTGCTCACATTTCAACTTTCAACCACCACTTCATTCATCCTTAATAATAAGAGCTACAGTTGTTGAGTGCCTACTATATATTGGCTTTTCTCAATGCCTTTGAAAGGCAGCAGACATTACTCACAGTTCACAAAAGGACTGGTGTCTTACTAAAGATCACACAGATAGCAATTGGGAGGGTTGCAGTTCAAGCCTGGCCTCTCTGATTCCCTTACTACACGTTACTCTATTCTTTTGTTTTCTCATTCAGCACAGATCTCTTGAGTATCTATCTGCTTTGAACCAGGCATAGTATACTAGAAACTACAAAAGATCCAGTCTGTATCTTCAAAGAGCTCCCAGTCTAGTGAGGGAGACAAGCAATCAATTTAATTACAATGTAAGTGTTCAACAGAAGCATGCATATATTCCAAAATTACATTTAAGGCTCAGATCCCTAGTGTGAGCTCTATGCCAATATCACCAAGGACCTACTGACCATTTTCATTGGAATATTATTTTCATTATCTACTGGTGTCTAATCAACCAAATCATGGTGCCTTAAAACAACAATTTGTTATTTCTCATCAATTTTTGAAATGACTGAGCTCTGCTGATGGTTCTTCTGCTGAAGTCACTGCCGTGCCTGCAGTCAGCTAGGAGTCTAGCCAGGGCTACAATATGTGAATTTACTCGCACAGCCCTGCATTGCTCTGTCTATAACCTGTCATCATTCAGTGGTGTAGCCTGAGCTTCCTATGTCATGGTACCTGGTTCCAAGAAGACAAGCCTCAATGTGCACTCATCAAGCCTCTGCCTGCATCATGTTAAAGGCTCATTGGCCAAATAAGTCACACGGCCAAGCACCGAATCAATATAGGAGGGAATTATGCATTTGCATGACTTCCAGAGCCATAGGTCACTGGGGGTCATCAATGAGACATCCACACAGAGGTCCAGTTTTGACCTCCATATCTTAAGCTGAAATCGCTATGTTCCTCCGAAAAAAATCTCGTGCTCATGTTTCTATTTCTGGTATCAACATTCTCAAAATTTAGGAGTTATTGTCCACTGCAAAATCTATCCAAACTACACCTAGCTAGTTCCCAATTCTTTTTAATTCCTTCTGTAAATTATCTTACATTCTTCCTTTTCCACGCACATCACTGCCTGTTCATACACATCACTATCATCACTACAGCCTGCTACCTTAGAGGATGCCAGCTGTGTGCTGAGGCTCACAACGATGCTGTAAGGAGTACAGGTATGAGGACACGGTGATTGTCATTTGAGGATTTGGGGCTGAATGCCTAGGGCATCTGGAGTCTTTGGGCTGGTCGCTCTTGGCCAGGAGCTACATCATTTGCCCCAGTGAGCCGGACATACATCATTTTCATCTGCGCCATAATATTAAAAAATTGGACAACACTGTCATACCTCAACCTTCTGCCTTCTATCCATCCTTCTTACCATAATTGGGTTAATCTTTCATATTATCACAAGGTTAATAGCTTCCCATTTATGAAGCCACTTCATAATTTACTCTTCCCTCAACAACATCACCTGACTATTACACATGGTCAAAGCTGTTGTCCCCAAATTTCTACCATCTGACCTGAACCTGCGTTTCAGTGTTTTGCCCACTCCTTCACACACACACACACACACACAAAATCCTCTGTCAAACTGATCTGCTTAGCAACTTCTAAGAATACCTAATTATTTTCTGTATCCCTGCCATACAACAAGCCCACTCTCTTAGAAAACTTCCAAATTCCAACTGTCTTCTGAATGCACTTCAAGGTCCTCATTCACCGTGAAGACTACCAGGTTATTCTGACCCATAATGACATCTCGGTTTTGCCTCTGACCACTAAGAAGATACTATTTATAATCCTATGTTGTCCAATATAGTAGTCACTAGCCTCATGTAGCTATATAAATTTAAATAAAACTGAAATTTGGTTTGGTTTCTCAGGTGCACAAGCCCCATTTCTAGTTGTCAGGTGTCAGTGACCAGTGGCTGGTATTTTGGATGGCACAAATATAGAACATTTCCATCATTGCAGAAAATTCAATTGGAAAGTTATGTCTATGCTACCTAGTTGGCAGTTAATCATTTTTTCCAACTTTGGGTTGGCTTTTCAGTAACCAGTTCCCAACACTCTTACTTCTTTGTTGCTTCCTGTTATGGAAGCTGAGAACCTGAGATACTTCTATTTCTAGACTTTCTTGCAGGCAGGCTTGTCCTTGTGGCCCAGATCCAGCCAATGCAATAGAAAAGTATGCTTATTGGGAGTTTTGGGGCAAAAATACTAAAGAAAAGGGGCACCTGTGTAGCTTGGTCAGTTAAGCGTCCAACTTGTGGTTTCTGCTCAGGTCATGATCTCTTGGTTTCATTAGTTCAGGCTCCATGTCGGGCTCTGTGTTGGCCGAGCAGAGCCTGATTGGGATTCTCTCTCTCTCTCTCTCTCTCCCTCTCCCTCTCCCTCTCTCCCTGCCCCTTACCCAGTCATGCTGTCACTGTCTCTCTCAAAATAAATAAATGAACTTAAACAATTTTTTTATGTGAAACAAGAGAGAAGTGTGCATGGAGATCTTTCTTACTAGATACACCTTTGCCTTCATATACAGCCAAGTGAGGATGTCTTACCTACATGTGCAGCAGCCATCTTGTGCCCAAGAGGGAAATACCAGGACCATCCCAGACACAGCCACACAACCCCCGAAATGGTTAAACCGCTCAATCAGCTCTAAGACTGTTAATCCTCAGACATCTTAGTATGTAGTAAATTACATTATTTTAGTATTTAAGCCTCTCAGTGTTAATATTAGTTATGTATGCTAATTCTCATGCACTAACTACACCATTAGGAAAAGTATCTATATTTATGCCCTGCCTCTTCAACCTTTGTTGCAAATACAGGAAGTCAAGAGCATCCTTACAACATCCTTTTGGCTCATCCACAGCGCACAGTAGGTGCTCAGTAAAGTCATATGAATGGACTGATTTCTTACTGCTTTGGAAATCAACAATGAGGGGCTCCCAGGCTGGACCATGGTTTGTGAACTTGTCTTCTGAAACTAATCTTAGCCTTTGTGAAAAACTGTGTCATTTTAACAACAGCAACACTTCAATCTATATTTGTACCTGAAAGTTACACGAGAAAGGTGAGAGAGGGAGAAATACAGTTCCTCATTTTTACCTCCACAATACACCCTTGACAGATCAATTTTAAAAGTTAATGTGATAGTGTGATATCAGTGGCAATTTGAAAAGAAGCCCATGAGTCTCACTGAAACCTTTGCCAGGTAACCTAGTCTCACTTAGCCTCAAGAATTATTTGCAGTGTATGGTATGTATGGTGTAATGTATGTGTGTGTGTGTGTGTGTGTGTGTGTATGCGTGCGTGTGCGTGCACACATGTGTGTGTGTTTTCCTCAGTGGCTTATTATCAAAGATGCATAATAGAACATTATTAACTTTATGATTCTTTATGCCTTTAGTTTTCCAACTTGTTCCAAAATTCTACCTCTCAAACTGAAAGGAATTCTCATTTCATTCATTCTTTTAACATCCATCATTGGGTACCCAGCACACACACAAGATCCAAAAGTTAAGAAGACACAAACTCTACTTCATTAACATTATCATCCTGCTAGCATTTATTTATTTTTAATTTAAAAGTTTACTTATTTATTTTGAGAGAGAGTGAGAGAGAGAGAGAGCACAAGCAGGGGAGGGGCAGAGATAGAGGGAGAGAGAGAAAATCCCAAGCAAGCAATGTGCTGAACTCAACACAGGACTCAAACCTACAGCTTTGAGATCATGACCTGAAATGAAATCAAGAGTCGGATGCTTAATCGACTGAGCCATCCAGGTGCCCCAGTAGTGCTACCATTTAGAAAATTGTCCTTTAGACCATCCTCCAGCCCTGGCATGGACTTGGCTGTGGTCCATGTACAGATCACCTTTAAGGCTGGAAGTGACTTGACCACAGGTGCACACTGAAGCCTGTCAGGACAATTACGGAATTCAAATTTAGATTTTCTAAATCCTGGTGTTTCCCTGTGCCATGCTGGGAGGGAAAGGGTTTTAGGGCACTGGCTGTGGCATCAGAGTCAGGGTTCCCTATCTGTCATGTGCTAGGTGTGACAATGGTGGATTACACTATTTCTCCAGGCCTCTGTTCCTTACTCTATAAAATAGATGTAATAATAGAACATATTCTACAGGATTAGTAGGTACTCAGTAATACAGTACTGCCCAATAAGCAGTAAATTATATAGTAAACAATTTTAAAGCAACAGATCATGTGAATCCATATATGTGCAGAAATGTGCAAAACTGTCTGCAGAAGGTCCTGTGTATTCACTTCAGATTAAGTGGACAACAGGTTGGGTGGGATCAAGTCTGGGGAGCATCTTTCTTCTACAAGAAAGGGCCGTACCATAGCTTCGCTTCTCATGGGACCAAGAATTCCCTTTCCCCTATGAGAAAGATTGCAATCCCACGGGCTCCAAGGTCTCCAGCAAAGGACTCGTGAAGCACTGATTCTCAGATCCAGGCTGCCTGGTACTGTGAGTTCCCACAAGAGGAAATAAGGCAGAAAGCCTTGATCTGGTATGGACTTTTGTAAAGTAATGAGGCCAAGTATGGCTCAAGCCTTCTCTTCTCTGGCTAATCTTGGCCTATGTAAATTTCCCCTTACTCCAACATAGAGCTATTCCTTAAACCACAGAGTTTGTCTTGAACTATAATTCACAACAGGTGGAGGCTCACCGGGGACACACTTTGCCTAATAAGTAGGTGAAAGATAGGTGCTAACTGACCAGATGGGAATAGGTCCACAAGGTCTACCGTATCTGCAGGAAAACCAAACAAGCTATGACAGAAAGTACATCCAGAGAAGCCCAGTATAGCCCAAAAGAAACATTATAATTTGAGTCCCAAACTCCCCTTTTCTCATTCCATGTAACTACTCATTTTGACACTGTAATTCTGTATTTGTGATTTTTATTTTTTTCCTCAAAGGAATTATCAAAACAGTACACATCTCAGGCCCCACAAACCTTGGCTGTGATCGATCATCAGCGGCAGGAGAGGAGAGTGGCTGCATGAGTGTCACAAATATAGCCCCTGTGATAATCCAACCTCTTAGCTTTACCAATGAGGAAACCAAGAACAGGGCTGAGGCCTCGGAGCTCCTGGGTGGCCCTGTGAGTTGAACATCTGACTCTTGATCTCAGCTCAGGTCATGATTCCAGGTTCATGGGATCAAGCTCCACTTTGGGCTCAGAGCTGAGCCTGGAGCCTGCTTAAGGTTTTCTCTCTCTCTCTCTCTCTCTCTCTCTCTCTCCCTCTCCCTCTGCTCCCTTCCCTCACTCACGTTCTCTTTCTCTCTCAGATTAAAGAAAGAAGGGGGGGCTCCTGAGTGGCTCAGTAGATTAAGCATCCAACTTCAGCCCAGGTCATGAACTCATGGCTCATGATTTTGAGCTCCACGTCAGGCTCTGTGCTGACAGCACTGAGTCTGAAGCTTGCTTTGGACTGTGTGTCTCCCTCTCTCTCTGCCCCTCCCCTACTCATGCTCTGTCTCTCTGTGTCTCAAAAATGAATAAACTATAAAAAAATTTTTTTAAAGTACCTAGATCTTTATTGGCCCACAACCAGTGATTGTGATAAAGGGAAATTTAACCCCCTTCTCCTCATATTTATTAGCAACATTAATGAAACAACATGTCCAGCTCTTCTTCACTCACCCTTCTTCCCCCCTTCCCAAGAAACAGAAGAAACAGGTGCTTCAGTATTTGTTCCCCACTGGTTCCTACAGAGCTTCCCACCGACAAAAACTAAATGGATGAAGTTGGAGGCTCTCTGTTTTTCTACCATATTGCAGGGAAGAAGAATCATTGCTACGGGCCAGAGCTCCAAGGTCAAGTGTCTTGGTGCAGCCTCACTGGTGTTCCTTAGAACCATTCCGTTCTGAAGCCTTGCCAGCACCACACACTCCCACATAGAGCACAGCCAGCCAGTGGGTATGAGTACTCACAGTATTGGTGGGACACACAGATCTCCAGTCCTTTCCCAGCATTGGGAATACTTATCCTTCTCCCTTTCCGCTTTTAAAAGACTCCTAGCACCTAACATCATCACCTACCTGCGGACTAACTATTCTCTCCTACTCTAGCTGTCTATGCCTATGTCTATGCCTCCTGTGGGATTTTACCACATGCTGTCTGTATCGATCCAACCTCTTTCTTGTTTCCTAGAGCATGAGCTCTGTAGTCATAAGACAGTCCGAATGAAAACCCCAGATCTATCCCTTGCTACTGTGTGACTTAACCTCTCTGGGTCTCAGTATTCTCAGCTATAAACATAACAATAGACCCACCTCATATCGGTGTTGCGAGGATAATGAGTTGATATATATATAAAATGCTTGAACAGCCTGATATGTAGCTGTAGTAATATAGATATGTAGTGATGATCATCACTCAGTCTTCACCTTAGCCCCAAGAGGTATGCAATATAATGCTAATTTTATAGACTGGATACTAAACACACTGCTACGTTGGGAATTGTGTAGACATCGATTTCCTTTATATTAGTAGCACATTCCCATAAGGGCTTTAAAACAGGGACTTAGACAATATCCAAATTTATTTTTAAAGCTGAAGCAAATTATTCTCTACATATAATTAAGCACTTTTGAGAGTCCAGTAGGAAATGATAAGTCACTAATAAATGGTAATCTTAGTAATTCAAGATAATTAAAAAAAAATCTCCCCTGACTGATCCGCAGGGAGAGACAGCTTTTTCAAACAGCTGGGAGTATTCTGTAAATCTCAGGTAATGTTATTCCTGTAACTCATTATTTATTTATACACAGTAAGGCTCTGACTCAACAGGCAGTAGTTGAGCCATTACTTAATTAAGGTCTCAGTATTAATCTCATTACTTCCAATATCTCTATTCTGGTGACGGGTCCCCAGATTTTCTCGGATGGCTCCAATTTTAAAGATCCTGTGTGTTCTCCCTCCAATCATCGAGCCATCTCTCAAGGAAGTGCTGATATCAGAGTGTCCCATGTCATCTTTCAGGTTGCCTCTGGCACACAGAAGCAGCAGAGCCACCTGTTCATTGTGTGTGTGAATTTCGATGGAAAGCATCCTTCACCAAGCCCTGGAGATAGCCGAAGCAGTGAATTTGAGAGCACAACCATGAAAGATGTTACCCTGCGTGAAGAGCCTGGGTTCTGGAAGCTGGGGGCCTTGGGTGGGTGCCTCCCTTTGCCAGTTAGCTATGGGACCACAGGAAAGTTGCTTCACTCAAGTTTTCTACTGGAAAACAAAGGTCTGTTGGTCCCTGCTGTTGTCTTTCTTCTACTTTATTTTTGACTTTTTTAAAAGTTTATTTATTTATTTTGAGAAAGAGCACGGGAGGGCAGAGAGAGGGAGAGAGAGAGAATCCCAAGCAGGCTCTGCAGAGCCAGTGCAGAGCCTGTTGCAGGGCTCGAACCCACAGACCGTGAGATCATGACCTGAGCTGAAGTCAAGAGTCGGATGCTTAGCCGACTGAGCCACCCAGGTGCTCCTACATTCTTCTACTTAAAAGCAAAATGTCCAGGTTCTTCTACAGATTGGCAGTAGAAAACAAACACAAACACGAAAACAAAATGCTGTGTTTCCATGTTAGACTGAGTCAGAAGTACTTTGTTAAGGCAGGGCTGATATTTATCTGCTATGTACTTTCTTTCTTGTCAGGCTAAAACATATTCTATCTGCTCATTCTCTGTGCTGAATCTTAAGTATTTTGGCAATGTCCCTCTCCTCCCCTTTTCCATCCCTAATTAAGAGGATTAACCTCTGGGGTCAGAAAGACTTGGGTCTGAGTCCTGACTCTACGCCCATCAGCTCTTTGATCATGGGCACGTTATTTATTATTGCTTTAACTTTGTGCGCTAAAGTGAGGACACCAAGAGGCACTATGGAGCATCAAGCACAGTGTTTGACACCATTCATAACACCTAATAAACATTTGTTATTATCAGTATAGTGAAAGAAAGGATCTCAAAGTCTTCAGCTAGAAAATGGACATTAAACATCTATCCAATAAGGAGGATTAAAGGAAAACCTCACAGCTGCAGAGAAAATTCCCGCTTATAAAAAGAAAACAATACCAAAGAAAAAGTAGAAGAAATGTAAGCAAAAGTGACAATTTGCCTGATCAGTGATTAATGTTCACTTAATCATATCAATGTAATTATAGAATATCAATTTGACTGAATACATTGTAATAGACCCATCCTGGGAGGGTGAGGGAAGAGTAAGGAGAGATTTAAGATTTAAGTGAAGTTCACATCTACCATTAAAGGCAACCAATAAATATTGCCAATATCGATTAACCAGGAAAACACAGCCAAAAATAGATCGTTTAGAAATGTGGATGCAAATGTGGCAAAATACAGTGGAAAATGTTACATGTGGCTGGAGAGCTGGACAAGAGGCAAACAATGCTATTTTTTTTTCATTATAAGCCTTTTAGCATTGTGTTATTTAGGATTATATTAGGTTGCAAGGGGCAAGAAGCAATCAAATGTATACAAACAAGAATAGCTTAAATGTGAGAAAGTTTATCCCTTGCTCAGGTTCAAGTCCACAGAGTGAAACCAAGCTCTGGTATGGCAGCTCCATTCCACAAAAACCCAACAGAGAATGCCTCCCCAGCTCACCACATCAAAGAAACAGCCATCTTCATAGGCCGAAACCACCCTCCTCTCAGCAACATGGGGAAGGGGCTAAGGAGAAAGCCAATCAGAATGCAGCAGGGTGGTGTCTTTAGGAGAGCTCCATGAAGCAGCCACTACACTCATGCTTGCATCTTACTGGACAGAACTTACCCACGCCCACTTTTAGCTGCAAGGGAAGCTTGGAAGTATAGCATTTACTTGGGATGGTCATAGGACCAGCTAACAGATTTCCTACCTTGGAAGAATGGGTGTTTGGATAGAGGATCAACTAGCACTATTTGACTTTTGGTTACTTTAAAGTTCAGACACTTTAATCAAAGTAAAATCTAAATGCGAACCAAATAGAACACCATGTATTATGTGGTGGTTAAGAGCTCAGTCTCTAGGTTCAGAGGCTGGGGATTGAAACTTGCCATTATTCACTCAGTAACTTCATTTCCTTTTGTGATATGGCAGTTAAAGGAGTTGATACTAAAACATGCTTACAATAGAGGTTGGCATATGATAAACACTCATTCAGTGTGTGTTTGTCATGGTGGTGGTTGTTATAAACATTTTACGGTTATTAAAATAAATAAGTACCTAAACTTCAACTATCTGACAAAAACCAATAAACTAAGGGATAAATTAAAGAATACAATTACCTCCCCAGGAAATATTTAAAGAATCATTCAGGAAATAGAGAAGACAAACACATTTTAATAAATAACAATAATGACGTTCAAGAAAATACCATGTACCTCAAAGAAGAAATTAATGTATAAGAAGGGGGCAATGAGATAGTATGAGATACAGTTAACACAACTAATGTACATCCTCAGATTCTCTGAGCTTCACCAAGGTCACAGACATATAGTGGTGTCCTGGGCCTCCACCCACCCAACATTACAGGAACTGAGGCCAATCACTTACTCTTCCTGTTTCTGGCTCTTAGCATGACTTCTGGAAAATGGTGTACATTCTGGCTTTTCCCAGAAGGGATGGATGGTGTTACTAACGTTGGGGGTGAATTCACTCCTGGGAGGCACTTGTGATAAGAGCCAGGAGGAAGCTTAGACCATGGACATGGAAAAAATACAAGTGCAATGGGTTATTATTTTTTAGTATAAAAAAGCTGACAGACATGTTTGAAAATAGAAACATATTATTTTTTAAAATTTTTAATGCTTTTATTTATTTCTGTGTGAAAGAGAGACAGCGTGGGCACAGGAGGGTCACAGAGAGAGGGAGACACAGAATCTGAAACAGGCTCCAGGCTCTGAGCTGGCTGTCAGCACAGAGCCCAGTGCAGGGCTCGAACCCAGGAACCGTGAGATAATGACCTGAGCCGAAGTCGGACACTTAACTGACTGAGCCACCCAGGCGCCCTGAAAATAGAAACGTACTATTCAAAGCTCCAAAATTAATCAGTAAGAAAAAAGCTGAGAAAGTACTTAACAAAAATCAGTAGTAATGAGGAGCAAGGAGCTTTGCTCTAGAGTGGCTACATTAAGAATTAATGGCATAAATATATTATCTAAAGTTATAATATAAACTGCTGGGAGAAAAACCCTCATATATGTTATTGGCAGATCTTTCTTAAGTAGTAGCAGTAAGAAAGACATAATTTTCATGTTATACTATCGTACACTGTTTAATAAAAATTTACATTGTTTAAATATTATGTTGGTATAGTTTGACATAGTTACTTTTTTAATTGTGGAAGAATACCTATAGACTCTCGCATTGGTTGACATGGGTGAAGAGGTTTGTCTTGTTTTTGCTTCATATTGTATAGCTTGGAATTGTAATAGTTATGTTGATCATGTGTGACATTTACAAATAAAGTTTTTGGGGGAGGGAAACTGATATATCAATCCACACAATGCCTGGCACAGTCGGTGACTTCTTGCCCTCATTGACCCAGCTGATCACAGTAGTCATGAATTAAAGGACATGGTGTATATAAAGCATTGAGTACAGTGCTTGACATTTTCAGTGAACACTGATTACTACTATCATCTTGATATTGATGATCTTCAAGTCTCTGACCTTTAATTCAGTAATCGCATCCCACCTGAAACAAATGGATTTCACAAACCAATCTAAAAAGATTCCTTCTTTCAATCAACTCAGGGTTTAAAGATTTTTCACAGACTTTATGGCAAATCCTGGTCTCCACCTTCACTTGTAATGAGATTCTGAGCATCCGCATCCTCATCTGAGAAATGAGGACAATAATAAGATCCAGCTCAGAGATTGTAAAAGCAATAATACATCAAGTGCATGGCACAGAGCAAAAGCTCAATATGTGAAAGCTCTATTACCGTTGCTTTTGTTACAAAGAGCAGTGAACCCAAATCCTCCTAACATCCTGAATAAGGAAAGGGAGAAACGCCTCAACAAGCCAAAGACAGATTCCTTGAGACCCTGTGCGATCGGCAAGCACGAGGCATTCATTGGCCTAGTCATCACGAGGATCTGCTGCCTCCCTGCGGAATTTCACAGACATAGTCATGAGACAGGCAAATCTTCCCAGCCACAATTTCGTTGCCAAGCCAATCTTGATAGATATCCAGCGCTTCCTAAACGACTTGTTCATGAATCACTAATATTCAACTGTTGATGCAACTGTCACCTTCTCAGCGAGTCCCATGCAGTCGACTCCATTTACCAGAGCAACTCATAGCTCACCTGCCTCCAGTCTTTTTCACACTGCTCCCCTGTTTCCCTTTTTCATTGCATTTATCACCTTCTAATGTACTATACAACTTACTTATTCTCGTTCTCACTCTCATCTTTGATTTTCTGTCTTTTCCCTTTATGTCACAGGACAGAGGTTTTTTATTTGATTTTGGTTGGTTTTGTTTGGTGTGATTTGGTTCCAAGTGCCTTAAACAGTGCCTGATGCATAGAAGGAACACGGCATGTTTTGAATGAATGAACAAATGAATGAATACATGCATGCATGCATGCCTTCTCCTTGTAACATGACATGAAATTCTTGGGAAGCTTGAATATATTGCGATTTTTGTTGCCATTGTTTCTGACCTGCATATATGCATGGGAGGCCATAGTCCATGCTGCCAAATGTTGCTCTCCTAATTCATTTCTGATTCTGTAACAGGAATCACTCCGGCAACATGGTCTCTGATTCCTGTACAGAGGATGCAGTGAACATGTCCAGTGCTGGATCAGCCATAGGAATGCAGTGGCACCTATGCACTACCCTCAGTAGACTGTGCTGAGTGTGTGTCTGTGTATGTGTGCATCTGTGAATGCATGTAACCCACATAGGATCTTGAATTTGCAAAACATGTGGAAGGAAGAACTAATTTCCATTATGATGATTAGGGGGTGAAAAGAGGAAAAATGGAATTTGACAAATCTTCAAGACTTTGATCTTATGGGGCACCTGGATGGTTCAGTCAGTTAGGTGTCCAACTCTTGATGATCCTGGTGTCATGGGATCAAGCCCTGAATCAGGCTCCGTGCTGATTATGGAGCCTGCTTGAGACTGTCTCTGCCTCTTTCTCTCTCTCTCTCTCTCTCTCTCTCCCTCCCTACTTCCCTCCTCTCTCTTTCCCACTTGTACTCTCTCTGTCTCTCAAATAAAATGAAAAAAATTTTTTTAAGATTTTGATCTTTTACTTCCAGCCAATGTGGAAAACATTTTAAATCCAGGTTTTTAAATGGGACAGGCAAATCTGAGTGAGCTCTGCGTCTCTTTCTAGCCTAATATAAGCCAGGTATACAATGCAAGGCTTCAAAGTTGGGGCTGTGTTCAAATACCTCCCCTTGAAACCTCGCTTTAATCCCACTGAGCCTCAACATCTTCATCCATCAAATGGGTATCACCATTTGAGAATTAAGTCAGATAGTGAATTTATAGTTTGACTCTTTGGTGTCCCCAACCCCCCAAACTCAGCTCTTTGAGTCACTTTCCTTTACAAAAAGTTTCAGCTCAAGTCCTTCTTCCCATCTACACTATGAATACAGGAATACCTTGGGTAGTTTTCCGGTGGGCAATTCCTTTTCCCCTAGTAGCTTCTTACTCCGATTTTCTCTTTCCTCTGACTTGTCACTTATCTTTTGGTGCTACTTTCCTTTCTCTGTCCCATGACAAAGGAAATATATAATATTTCATTACCCTCCCACCAAGAGTCTGGTAATAACAGGCAATCATGTGGGGCCGATTCCTAATAAAGTTGGGGGCAGCAGAGAGGGCTTATTTCCCAGAACAATACAACAGCCTGTTGTTAAAGTTTTATTAAGCATTCCCTTGTGGACATCTGTCACTGGATGTGTTGCTGCAGCACCCCCACCGCCCTCCCTTGCCATACTCCCGGGTCTCACCCAGTTTCCTTCTCATAGGCGCCTATAAACTCTTCCTACATTTTTGTGCTTTTAGCTCATCAGCCCCCACCTGAAATTAACATTGCAACTACTTCTGCATTTCCAAAAGCCCAGGAAAGGGCTGTGTCCTAGGCGTAGCCATCTCACAGAGGACTTCGGCATGGCAAAGCCACAGAATCTATGATATACATCCTTTCTTTAACATGATTTTCAATAATCTCAGGTTTGTCTTAGTCTTCCCATTGTTCTCCATATGAGGAAGGAAGAAGTGGCAATATTTGTCCCCATACTGATGTGACTTATGCGAGTACCATTAAAAGAAAGGATTTTTGCTGTTGTTATGTCAGCCCTGTTATCCTGATTTTTCTCCCTGTGCATGTTGCCTGGTACACAGTACATGCTCAGTAAACAGGAGCACTTACTATGATGCTTTTCTCCAGGTGAGGTGTTTGCAGTTCTGAGAGCGGAGGCAGAAGGCAAAGCCATGCAGTGTCCTCACCTGAGACACTGAAAAGAGACGGTGTTTCTGTTGGGTTTCCTCAAACCAGAACCTCAGGTCAGGACTTGGGGGCAGGTGGTTTCTTGCAGGAGCCCAGAAGCTGAGGGAGGGAGCAGGGAGAGTGAGATAGGAAAGGGAGAGAAGCTAAGAAGGGGTGTAGAGTCCATACCCACAGTTCACTACTGAAGGCAAAGGGATCAGTTACACTAGGGAAGTTAGGAGGACCTGCGACAGGGTGCTGGGGCCATTTTCCCACTGACTCCTGACCCTCATTGGTTGGGGTTTTCTTGTAGGGCATATTAAACCCCCTCCCAACCTGCAGTTCCAGGCTCATCTTGTTGCAAGAGGAGTCATCTCCTTGGTGTTGGATAAAGTCCCAAGGTAGAGAGCAGAACCTTTCCAGCCCTTGAATTGGGAGGCATCACACACTGGAGACCTTTTGCCCCGGCTGCAGGTGAACACGCAGGTGGGCTGCAGGGAGGGGGAGCACGCAGAGAAAAGCATCTGTGCAGGAGGGAAACCGAAGCACTGCATCTCAGTCCTGATGTTACTACTAAGTATTGTTTGACTTCCAGTAAGAACTTAAGTCTTCTGTGCCTTTAACCGTCTCTGCTCAATTATGAGAAAGGGGAAGGAGACTCTTTCATTGTGAGCCTACACTGTGCGCTAGACAAACCCCCTGGGGATTCCCAAGGATGATCTCTATCTTCCTAAGTACCAAGGGAAGTCATGTTTTTTAAAATGTTTAATTTTTTTTGAGAGAGAAATAGAGGGTGAGCAGGGGAAGGGCGGGGAGAAGGGGGGAGACAGATTCCCAAGTAGGTTCCACACTGTCAGTGCAGAGCCTGATGTGGGGCTTGAACCCACGAACCACGAGATCATGACCTGAGCCAAAATCAAGTGTCAGATGCTTAACCAACTCAGCCACCCAGGTGCCCCAAGGGAAGTCATATTTTTTTTCTCTGTCTACAGACAGGAAAGCAAAGACCAAGGAAGCAAAAGGTATATGGCCAAGGTCATTCAGCTACCAGTGAAAATATTGAGGTTTGAGTCCAGGCCTTTAAAATCCCAAATCTTGGCTCCTCCATCACACAAGATGAAACAGAGAAAACAATCCCAGCCCAAGAAGAAAGGGCAACACAGCTTCAAGAACCCTCTCGAGTGAAAGTCCTCCCAAAGGGTTAAAGGCTTGTTGCTGTGCTGTGAAATCCTGCCCGCCCTTCCTGGGAATTGGGAGTCAGGAAGGCTGGGAGTTGAGTAATTCATGTGCTAAGCCTTGGGCAGCCCCACATTTATCTTGCTTGGCTCTTACACACACACACACACACACACACACACATGCGCGCGCACACACACACACATGCATGTATGCACACCAGCCATATGCCTCACCTTTCTAGTCCAATGGAGTGAGCTGTACTAGAAGTGGACTTTGCAATTCTCTCCTGTCTGTGACTTGATAGACCACCAGACACCTCCTGCTGGACCAGACCTTGAACTGGTAGAATTCATTTTATTTGGATGTTTCTCTGTTTTTCTGTTAACTTTTCTTTTCAAGGGATATTTTTATGAGTCATTTGCTGGCTTTTCTTCTCCTAAGTCATCTGATTTCCATTTAGCTTCTGCTCCAGCTTCAAGATGTATTCTCTTTTCACAGCCATTTTAGTGGGACTTAATTGTTCTGGTACAGGCTTTTGCTGAACTTCTACGTTTCTGCTCATTTTAGGGGTGGTGGATTTTTGACATTCATTTGGCTTGACCAGCTCCATACGTTCTTACATATTTTCTTTTTTTTACTCCTTTCCTTGCTATTGTTTTGCAATCAACTAACTTTAAACCTTCCTGGATATTTTACTTGGTTTAGTTTTTCCTAACTGAGTTTTACTGTTTTCTAAGTGTTTATTTCTCATGTATTTCTCAATATACTTTGTTTATTTCCTCTCTTACTTTTGGATGCTGCTGAAGAGTGATAGCTTTTCAGCCTGCTAGTAAGAGGTCCTACAAGCTAAGTGACCCTGTGTCCTCCTTTGTCGTGGACAGCCCCAGTTCAGCCTGCAGTTCTGGTACCCAGTCCAAGTATCCTTCTGAAAATGTCCCACTTCCAGTGGGATGATGAGTTTTATGGCCGTTCTATCTGGAAGTGTGTTTGCAGGGTGCCTGGGTGGCTCAGCTGGTTAAGCATTCGACTCTTGGTTTGGGCTCAGGTCATGATCTCACGGTTTGTGAGATCGAGCCCCGTGTCAGGCTTTACGCAGACAGCACCAGAGCCTTCTTGGGATTCTCTCTTTCTTGTTTGTTCTCTCTTTGCCCTCTCTTTCTCTCTCTCTCTCTCTCCTCCTCCCCTGCTTGTGCTCTCTTTCTCTCTCAAAATAAGTAAATAAATAAGCTTAAAAAAAGTGTATTTGCCCCACATTCATCAACTGAGTATACTTGTGTCCTATGGGGTCCTGAGGCAGAAGACACATCCTATCCTTTGTTATTCTCTGTGGGTTTACCTTCCTCTTCTATCAGGGAAAAGTTGTTAGCTTACCTTGTGTTTAAATTTAAACCTGCGATTGGACATCTGTGCAGAACACGTCCTTAGGAAAGGATGGTAACTGATTGGAGGTGTGAAGGAGGAAAAGGTAGAGGAACAGCATTATACCGATTGATTTATTTAGACTAATGTTATGACATGAAAGCTGCAGTGTCCTAAGCTCTGTTTCTATATTTTTTCATGAAAAGAGGAAATCCTAGGGCCCCTCCTTCTACTCATGTATTTGAACGGGCTTTGGTTGGTAGACAAGGATTTGCAGCCCAGCTTCATTCTGTTCCAATGGTCTAGTCTTGGACAAATTACTAAAGCTGATCTAGCCTTCCTTCTGCCACCGGGGCAGATAACAAACACTTGACCTTTTGGAATGTCATGAGGATTAAACAAGATAACGTATACATGGAATTAGATAGAGGAGTCCATTGTACCAATTGTACAATGTACCAAATGTGAATGTACTAAGTGCCACTGACTTGTAGATGTTAAAATGGTTAATTTTATGTTATGTCCATTTCAAACAAATAAGAAAATAAATTAAAAACAGTGTCTGCCCAAAGTCCTCATGCGCAACAAGTGCTCATGGCCGTTTCTCTGTCATTAACAAAGGGTCAAGGAGCATCTCTGATAGTTTTCAGTGGGACCCCATTGTCATGGGGCCAGGTTTATCTTCCCAGGCCGAGCACTGCACAACTCCAGCTGCTGCCATTTGCATCATCGAATAAGTGAGTGGCGCCCCCTGTGCTGTACCCTGGCTCTCAACTCACCAATTTAGATGGTTTGCATCAGAATTCTCTGGGTTGAACTCATTAAAATGACAAATGCACAGGTTCCACTTTGGGGGCAAAATTCAATCATTCTGGAGTGGGGCTGTACATTTTCACTTTTTCCCTGGGTGAATCTGATACATATGAAAATCATCAGCTTAGACTCTTTCATCACCCTGTAATCTCTTCCTTTGAACCGCATATGTCAGTGATCACAACAACACCTGCTGGCCGGTTCTTTAACCAGGCTGCCATATAATTTTATATTCGTATAATTAATCCAAGAGCTTTATACTCACTCTGGCCTCCCAGGCATTCTCTCTACTTGGCTGGGCAAGACTGGCCATCTTCGTTCTCCCACCGCGGAAACTGAGGTGGAGTGTTTCATCCATGGTCATGCAGCTCTGCAGCGGGGGAAGCAGAACAGGATACCTTCCTGACATTCATCTACTGGGCCTTTCCTTCCTCTGGAAATAAGATCATTCTCAATATTGTTCCTGATCTTCTTTGTTTCCGCTTTTTGGAGAATTTTTTTCTTATTCATTCTATCCCTTCTTTCTTTTTTCTTTCTTTCTTTCTTTTTTTGTCTTTAAAGTGTTGACTTCTTCCTCAAATATCACCATTGTACTTATTTTCTCATTTTAACAAAGCATTCAGAGGGGATGGTTATATGATCAACTGTACAACTTTACAATGAAAGCGTATGCAGTTAATCAAAGGAACGGGAAGGGAAGGGGCTCCTCAATACACTGGGATATGAGAAAAGGAGGCCACAGAGAAATGACATGGCTGTGTCTGTGAGAACAAAGATTTGAAAACACATTTTATGTATTTGGGCAAGATACAAAGTCAACTATCGTTTTTCAAGTGCCCTCTGGGTAGGGTGAATAACCATCCCAGTGTACAAGTTCCTGGGAAACAAGACTTTGGTTTTCAAAATTGGGAAAATTCTAGGCAAAAAAGCACAGGTTGTCCACCTTAACTCTGGGCAGTGATGGGATTGGAGGTGGGATGGGTGAGGGGTGATGGGTACAAAACTTTGTTCCTCCTACTTTGTTCCTTAAACAATCTCTACCAACTTTGAGTCCAACTGCTTGGGTTACAGCAGAGCCAAGGTGCTGAGTGATCTTACCCAAGGCAATTCCCAACTCAGGGTGTCCATTTCCCCATCTGCTAAAACCAGTTTAGTCAGGGCACCTGGGTGACTCAATTGGTTGAGCAACAGACTCTTGATTTCAGCTCAGGTCATGATCCTAGGGTCATGAGATCGAGCCCCACATCAGGCTCTGTGCTAACAGCAAAGAGCCTATTTGGGATTCTCTCTCTCCTCCCCTCGCTGCCCCTCCCCTACTCATGTTTAGGCAGACACTCACTCTCTCAAATATAAATAAGTAAGTAAATAAATAAATAAAAGCTGGGTTAGTAATAATAACCACCTCCACAGAAATGAGTGAATGGGAAAAATGAATATTAGTATGGTTTTTGGTGCACAGCGGGTACTCAAAAGTGCGAGGTGTCACATATCCATGCTATTTGAATCTTTTCCAAGTGACATTCATTAATTGTGTTATTTAAATCACAAAGTCGTGACTTTTTAATTTGAGGGAAATAAGACTGTAGGAACAAAAAGAAAAAGGAAAACAGTCTGATATCCTGGTACCCTCCTGTGTCTATGCTGTAACTCTGTCTGTGTATGTGATTCTCTATGTATCATCTTCTAAATATTTTCCACAGCTGTTCTTTTTTACTCTGTTATTAAATAAATATGTTTGACTTCAATCTATCTCAAGGCTCAAAATATAATGCAGAGCCTCTCTTTTGTCACACACAGGAACGGGTCCAGTCCTCCACATTCTCCTTATTTGCTTAATTAAACAGTGTTTGTTTCCTTCTTCATCCAGAAATATGGGACATTTGGCCAAAGCAAGCAAGTTCCACTGTACTTGATTGCCAGCTGGGGCACCTGCTGTGTCCTAAAAACTGGTTCTCACCCAGAGTGTTTTAAGCAAGACCCACAATGGAAGACAACTAACCCATCCATGCCTCCCGGTTGTGTTTATCTTTCCATTGTCAGGAGAAAGACCTGTTTGCTCGACCTGGAGTTTCTTGGGTTAAACCTGTTAGCGAGCGATGCCAACCTGGAGATCACAAATATGTGAGAATTGGTAGTCAGGTTTCTTCAAAGATTCCTGCCTCCAAATCTTTCAGTTTTCAATGGAAGAAGGGATTTAAAGTTAGGGAAGGATGGTTATTTATTCAAGCTAACAAACATTTATTCTTCATAATGGGAGTGCCAACAGAACTTCATTTCTTTAGTTTGCTAGTCCTTCATATGTTAAGGTACAACCTCTTATATATACTTGAGCTCTTTCTTTCTTCCTGGCCAACACCAATGCCACCTGTGCAAATTGCCCAATTATTTTACTTATGTTTTGATTAACTTATTTGTAACTGCTTTTAAGCAGAAGGCACTAGGGCCAAACAGCTGAAAATTCACTCTGCCTCAAATCATACCTTGACCTGACAACTTTAGGCAAGTTTTTTCAGCTTTCTGCTGTGTGGTTGCCTCATCTGGAACAGCAACGATAGTTTATCTTACAGGGAATTTGTAAGAACAAATGATGTAATAAACATAAGTAGCTTAAAACTGGGCTAGACACAAAGTGAGCCCAAAAGCACTAACTGCCGCTGTGTATGTGTATGTATTTATACCACAGAGAGGGGATTTTGAAGCTTGCTGTGACAGTGGTAGGCAACTGGGTAGCCATCAGTGTTCAAGGCGCCCCGCTCCCTTACTCCCTTTTTCTGGAAGGACCTCATTCTTTGTGGGGACTGACTCTGGTGGACTGACCCACTCCAGAATCCTAGGAACAAAGGAGTTCATTGGCCCACGCCTGGCCAATCAAGTCCTTCCTCTGGATTTGACAGATAGTGGCTTTGATAATGATGAGGACAGTGACGATCACAACAGCCAGCCCTAATGAGCATTTGTTCTGTGCCAGACCCAGTTCTAAGCATTTCAAATATAGTAACTCATTTAACCCTCGTGACAACCCAAAGAGGCAGGTACTGTGGTTATTCCCATTTTGCAGGTGAGGAACTGAAGTTCAAAGAGATTGAGTAGGTTGCTCAAGATCACACAGCAATGTAGGAGTGCTAGGAGATCTTTCTTCTCGCCACTGCCCAAGACTGGCCAGTTTAAGAGACTCCCTCTGGGGCGCCTGGGTGGCTCAGTCCGTGGGCGGCCGACTTCGGCTCAGGTCATGATCTCACAGTTCATGGGTTCGAGCCCCATGTCAGGCTCTGTGCTGACTGCTAGCTCAGAGCCCGGAGCCTGTTTCAGATTCTGTGTCTTCCTCTCTCTCTGACCTTCTCACACGGTCTCTCTCTCAGAGAATAAATAAAATGTTAAAAAAAAAAAAAAAAAAGAGAGACTCCCTCTTTCACCCGAGGTCCCTCAGCTGATGACAGACACCTGGATCTCTGTAAGGCTATGTGCTGCCTTCTCCTCTTCCCACACAGTGGAAGAGCACCTGTGTAGCAGGCCAATGTTCAGGAGACAGCAAAGGTGAGAGAAAGGGAAAGAGAGGAAAAGAGAAAAGAGAGAATGTTATTTTTTAATTTTTAATTTGTTAATGTTTATTTATTTTTGAGAGAAAGACATGGAGTTCGAATGGAAGAGGGGCAGAGAGAAATGGAGTCACAGAATCTGAAGCAGGCTCCAGGCTTTGAGCTATCAGCCCAGACAGTTTTTCAGTTTAGTGATACAGTGAATTTTCTTCCCCACAATTCCTCTTTTTAAAACCAATTTGATTTGATTCAGTCCCTTACATCCAATGGATCCTGACTTATTTAGGTAACAAAAATGGGTTTTACCTTATTTTCTGCTGTGAAAAATTACACATAACATAAACTTTACCATTAGTGACATTTAGTACACTCACAATGTTGTGCAACTATCACACTATTTAGTTCCAGAACATTTTTTTAAATGTTTGTTTATTTTTTAAAGAGAGAGCACAAGTGAGGGGTGGGGGACAGAGAGGGAGAGAGAGAGAGGGAGACAGAGAATCCAAAACAGGCTCCAGACTCCCAGCTGTAAGCAAAAAGCCCAACAGTGTCTTGAAGCCACAAAGATCATGACCCAAGCTGAAGTCAGACACTCAACTGACTGAGCCACCCAGGAGCCCCTCCAGAACATTTGTATATAGGATGCCAGAAAGAAACTCTGTATCCGTTAAACGATAAATTCCCATTCCTCTCTCCCTCCAGTTTCTGACAACCACGAATCTGCTTTATGTCTCTATGGATTTGCCTATTCTGGATATTTCTTGTAAGTGGAATCATAGAATATGTGGTCTTTCATTTAGCATAGTGTTTTCAAGGTTTATCCATGTTACAGCTTGTACCATTACTTCATTCCTTTTCATGCCTGAACAATATTCCATTGTACAGATACAGCACATTTTATCTATGCATCAATTCATACACAACTGGGTTGTTTCCACCTTTTGGTTATCAGGAACAGTGCTATGAACATTTGTGTACAAGTATTTGTCTGAACACCTGCTTTCGATTCTCTTGGGTATATACCCAAAGGGGAATGGCTGGGTTTTATAGTAATTCTGTGTGTAACTTATTGAAGAACTGTCAAAATATTTTCCACAGTGGCTGAACCATTTTACATTCCCACCAGCAATGCAGAAACATGGTTAGTATGTAAATATAAAGGAGAATAAGGAAATGTGCAATTCCACATTTATTGGTCTCATGTAAAGGCTTTGGGTGACCTCTCAGGGTACACATATATGCACCATGCAGTGTTCAACATTTAAGCATCTTCTTTCTAGAAAGCTCTCACCAAGCTTTGCAGGAGGTACAAAAGAAGAATAATACTTTCAGTCCTCAAAAGTCTCATGATATAATAGAAGTTGTAATTAAATTTCCACCTTTTAGGTCAAATATTAGTATAGATAGCCCACTTTATCTGATACAACCTAATACATAAGCAGTTACAAAAGGTAATTTGTGATTTCAAGCCTTTAATGGAATGTTATTTTCATATAGTCTTACAGCCTAATACATATACTTAATTAAGTACGCATTCAACCAGCCAACAAGTATTTCTGGGTATAGGTGGCCCAGTTACATGCCATGTATATTGTAAAGTGCTGAGAATACAGACCCTGATGAACTTACCTAGTCTAGCCCCAGCTCCCAAGAATATCCATTTAGTGACCAGACTAAAGGAAAATAAATATGCTGAAATGTTAAGTATCTCTCTCTACTTACTGGATTCTGGGTCATTTTTATCATTCTTTTCTTTTGACTGTCATATGTTTTCTAAAATTTCCTAAAATGAAATTGCATTGCTTTACTAGTTAGAACAACACACACACACACACACACACACACACACACACACACATTCCCTTAGTGAAGCTATAGAAAGCAAAGGTCCAATTAATGTGTGGTATAGCTAAATAAGACATTTTAAATATTATGAACATGACAGTTTATAAGTAAGGGTTACTGTTTTAAGTTATTTTGGTTTGTTTTTGTCAGCCTAAATCGAATTTCTATAGTATTTTTGGAACATTTAAAATTCCTTGAAAGTGTCTCCCAGCTATGGCATTAATATGTCTCAATTTCAAACATTTGTTTTTATTGTCCCCCTATATTCATATTTTGACCTCTTCTGATTCTTATGAGATTATTGCTCTGAAGAATCTGGTGATTCTAATTAAAACTCTTAGAATACATTAAACAGTGTAAACCAAGGTTTTGTTAAAATAAACACCATTAATGAAAAATTTGCTTTGGGTAGTGGGTGATTTACGTAGTTTCTCAGATTTCTATTCCTGAGGGAAAAAGCAACCAAGAAGTTGAAGAAGTACTTTGTGGGCATTTATTGTATCATCAGTGCATTCGAACATACATGCTTCCTTCACATAGCTAGAGCTACTTATCAAGGGATTCCTGTGTGCCAGGCAGCATACATTGGTTAATACATGCAACCCTCATAATAATGTAACAAACCAGGATTTAATTCCCCCATTTCATAGATGAGAAAATGATGTCTTCAGCAATGTGTTAGTTGCCTAAGGTTAAAAGGCTGGCACAAGAAAATGAGACTTAAAGTTTGATCTTTTAGGTACCCAAGCTGATGCTTTTTCCACTATCGTATACCTTTTTCATAGATAATAAATAAGAAAAACATAGTTTAGGGGCACCTGGGTGTCTCAGTCCATTTAGTGTCTGACTCTCGATTTCAGCCCAGGTCATGGTCTCATGGTTCATGAGATCAAGTCCCACATCAGGCTCTGGGCTGACAGCATAGAGCCTGCTTGGGACTCTTTCTCTCTCTCTCTCTCTCTGCCCCTCTACCCACCTCTCTCTCAAAGTAACTAAATAAATATTTAAAATAGAAAACTTTGTCCTAAAAAAAAGAAAATATACTTACAAAAGATCAGGATTTCTTGATGGGTGGTATTGACATTTGGGGCCAGATAATTCATTTTTGTGAGGGCTTTACTGTGCTTCTAGGATAACTAACAGTGTCTTTAGGTTCCACATACTAGATGCCAGTGGCAGATATTGCCAAATCCCTATGGAGGAAAGCAATCATCCCTGGTTAAGGACCATATACTAGGGGTACCTGGGGGGCTCAGTAAGTTTAGTGTCTGACCCTTTCTTGGGCTCAGGTCATGATCTCACAGTTCATGGGTTTGAACCCTGTGTAGGGCTCTGCACTGAAAGAGCAGAGACTACTTGGGACTCTCTCTCTTCCTCTCCCTCTTCCCCTCCCCTGCTCGTGTTCTCTCTTCCTCTCTCTCTTTCTCTCAAAACAAATAAATACACTTAAAAAAAGAGTCATGTACTAAATCCTATTCCCATTATTCAGAGGGAAAACATCAGTTTTGAGTTTTCATAAGGACAGACTAAAAAGAAACTTCCTAAAACAATCCTGCTTGAAGGAGTCCATAGTTACATCAACATGAAACAAATGGAAGTAGATATTGGAGACCTGGCAATAATTGGTCTGGTGCAGACAGCTCAGTGAGGTAATTTAGACTCCAGAGCAGCCTCCTGCCAACTTAGCTCTTCACTCACTGCCCTGCCTCTGGGATATCAGCACTAACGAGTAAGGACTATGACATATTTATACAAGGAGAGATGACTTTTCATTATAACATAAAAGATAGCCTGTTCCTTCAGAGGCATTAAATCAAATGAGATAAAAACCCAGAAAAGCAGTCAGGCTCTTTAGAAATGCCAACTCCATGATGGTCATTGTTCTAAGCCCTAGGGATACTACAGGGAGAAAATAGACAATAGCCTCCTTTACGGAGTTTGAAGTCTAGTAAGGAAGACAGACATTAGCAAAAACTTACACACGTGACTCACTGAGTAATAATACATATGCATGGGTTGCAAAGGGTGAATCCTTACTATGCTTCCTGATGCCGGATCAAAAATCACATGATCATCATTTATGCTATGAACAAGCTCTTACCTCTGAGCTCCAAATCCACCTGTCTAAGGTCTGGCTTCTGGTTACACACAAACTACATTTCCCAGGTGCCTTTGCCTGTGGCTTCCTGTGACATTCTGTTAACAAGAAAGCAGAGAGGGAACTTAGGAAGCAGGAGGAAGTGGGGAGAAAGTAGGAGGTCCTGGAGAAAGGACTTCCTTCTCCCTGTTTGCTCAATGTCTCTGGCAAAGTTGCCCCAGCAGCGCCCTTCAGCCCAGAGCAGCAGCTGGTTGCAGTTCCTTCTGGCGTTGCCAAGACCAGCCCTCCTGAGCAGCCAACAGGAGCCCCTCCTGCCCCTCCTCAGAGCCCCGCAGTGCTCCCCCTCTGCCTTTGTTCCCGAAACCCTCCAACATCTGTGCGCTAACCCCCTATACTAAGTCTCCTCCGTGAGAACATCTCGAGTAGTGTCTGTTTTCCTGACTGAACCCTGTCTGACAAGCTTCACCCGCCAGGCAGAAGCAGAGGTATCCTTCCTGTCAACCGAGCCGAGGGGAAGATGATGACTTGGAATCTTCCCTATTTAGGAGGGTGGCTTCAAAAGACAGAATCAATGGAAGGCAGCAACACATGTCTGAGGACAGAGAAGTGAACAAGACAAAGTCCCTGCCCCCACAGAGCTCAGGATCTAGTGTGAGGAGCGAGGCAGTAAATGGGTAAGTCACAAGTAAGTCACACAGTTTGGCAGGACACGTTAGTTTTCCTAGGGCAATGACAAAGTACCACAAGCTGGGTGGCTTACAACAGCAGAAATGTAATCGCTCACAATTTTGGAGGCCAAGGAGTCCAAAATCTACTCATGGGCATGGCCATGCTCCCTATGAAGACTCTGTGGGAGGATCCTTCCTTGCGTCTTCCAGCTTCTGCTGCTGCCAGGCATTCCTTGGCTTGGGGTCACGGACTCCAATCTCTGCCCCCATCTTCACATTGCCTTATCTCCTCCGTGTGTGTCTTGTAAGAACACTCCCAGGATAGTCGCACCTCAAATCCTTACATTAATTATATTTACAAAACTGCTTTCTCCACAATAAGTCACATTCATAGATTCCAGGAGTTATGATGTCGACATCTCTTAGGGGGCCACCATTCCATCCACTACACAGGGTAAGGGAGTAGAGAGAAATGGCCAGCCTGAGGTGGGCGGTTTAGATAACACACTCAGGACAAGATCCCGGTGAACAAAAGGAGCAGCCATGGAGATGTGAGAGAAGAGCTTTCCAGAAAGAGGGAAGAGCAGGTATGAAGTGCCAGGTCTACCCTTCCCTCTTTTCCTACTGCTTCCTAAACATAACATTTATTTGTGGGCGTCATGATCTTTTGGTATTCTCTCTGAATTGAACTCTTTCCCCACCATCTCACACTGCTGGTCCTTCAAATGTTTCCTTCTCCAGGAGATGACCTCTGACCACTCTCTCTAAAATACCTCTGTCCCTATGTCGCAGAAACCTACCATGTTCTGCTTCCCATCCCTTGGCCCACATCTGCCGTCAGCCTTGGCTGCAGAGGATCTGTTTGTGAGCTCAGATTCTTCTTGTTCTTGCGACATCCTGCACCAGGCTCCCAGTCTCTCCTTCTTCTGTCTGCTTCAGGGCCACCTCTGACTGTGTGAGAGCCCCCTCTGTCAGCGTCTAAGTACAGACCCCAAGTGTGAGGAGTCCACACCCCTGGAGTCTGGAGCCAACTGATAAATGTTCCATATACCTCAAGTGGACATTCTGGCAGGTATTTTATACAGCTCTGTCCCTTCCCACAGGAATGTAAGCACTAAGAGAAATACCTTTTCTGACTTCACATACCCAGTTATCATCTATTGACTGACTCTTGTGTGCATTGGTTATTTGGATGACTCTTCACCACTCAGGGGTTCAAATCTCTATTTTATGAGAAACCACCTCAATTCGATTTAACCTTTGCTGTTCTTGAATATATGAAAAGTGCTATCTACTATAGTTCATTCTAGAAAAATAAATTAGAATTTCAAGGTAAGTTGATAGTGATTATACCTCATCCTAATCTTCAGCAACACAATACAGAGAAAAGTAGAAGACTAATGCTATTTCTATTAAATTGAGTTCCCTTAAAAAGAAAATCCAAAGATTAATGTAAAATTTTTTCATTTTACAGATGAAGAATTGGAGTCCTAGGCAGTTCGTTAAATCCTCAACATCATACCCCAAGATCATCTCCAAGAAGTGAAATTTAAAATCAGTTCTTTCAGATTCCCAAGTCAATGCCCTTTTAGGGCACTTGTGGGGATGAGCACTGGTTGTTATACGGAAACCAACTTGACAATAAACTATTTGTAAAATAAATAAATAGCTAATTAGAAACTCTGAGTCTTAAATTAAAACCATAATAAACAGATAAGTGAAGAATGTTAGAAAAAAATAAAGAAACAGAACTTCAGATAACATTGACCATCCAGTGAAACCAGTGATTAATTCAATGGAGGATGAATTCCTTTTATTAAACTCTGTTTTTCCTAGACTAAATAATGAATGAAAACTAATGTTTATTAAGCATCTACCTCAGCATTATTTGATTTCCTCACTAATCACATAATGGGAGATGAACCCTATAAACCCTTAGAGCAATCTGGAAGCCCTTTATTTGACATAGAACCACTTTTTTTCTGCTGATAATCTAGGATTGCTGGTAAATAAAAATTGACCTCATCAAAGGTCTCAGTTCAGTTGCCTTTGGTCAAACCAGACGTAGTTATAACAATGGCAATATCATCATCAGGCCAATTTCAGAAGGTACGTTGTGGCCAGATAAGAAGAATGCCAATTGTAATTTAGTGATTCAAAATGAGTTCACTAATACAAATTACATTTACTCTTCTTTTTTTGTAAGTAATGGTCTTGACACCTATTCTGATCTCTTCACCCAGAGTAACGTTTAAGTGCACCAGACACTCTGCCCGTGATTTTTACCTTCTTAATCTATCGCCACAACAACCTTGTGAGTAGTATAATTAAACTCTCCAATTAATGGCGAAGCACAGAAAGTCTTCACTGTTTAGGGGTGGGGAGAGCTTACAGACCACTCTAAAAATCTAATGAAAATTTAGGGATGCTTTGGGAACAAAACTGCATATAATCTCAAGACACACACGCGCGCACACACACACACACACACACACACACACACAGAAACACAGAAACACACATACCATATACTTTCCAGGGGTGTTCATGGAATCCAGTAAGTCCAAATATGAAATTATATATGAAGTTGGGTTAAGAAATCCTGAGTAGAAGCTCAGGCTCAGAGAGCCACCAGCAGCAGTAAGTTGCCTGAAGTTCCCTAACAATTAAGGGGCTGAAGTATGTTGGAACTCACAACTGTTAAACCCCAGAGACCGCTTCAAAGCCAACACCATGAAGTTTACTGAGAAATGGCAGTTCATTCAAAACCAAGAACATTTCAATTAAACTAGAAAGCACACTGGTATCAAGAAAGAAGAATATTAACTTTAAGGGAGATCATCACAATAGAACTCCATTAACCTTGAGGAAAGTGCGCTTGCCTTCCAACTCGGGGAAGACCGGGCACTCGGAGCCCATTTGGCTGGGGCGCATCCCATGGCAGGACAGTCCACTTGGCCACTGAGCACATCCTGGCTTTGCCTGGTCAGACTGTGGACCCTGGTCAAGAACAGCCAACTCCCATTGCCCAGATTCACTCAATTCCCCTCAGCCTGAGCATCAGCCAAGTGCTGAGCTGCTGAAGTAGATGCAGAATAGGGCACACTCAAGACGATAGTTACCAATGGGCTGTGGATTAGGCTGAGCAAAGATGAGTCTCTTATGTTAGACTTGTCCATTTTTCTTACCTCCACATGAAATGAAGAGGGCACGCTGTGATGGGCACTTGACTAAGAAAAATAAACTAATGTAGCTCTAATCTAGTAAACGCAGACAGGCAAGGGCTCCAAGATCTTTAATTTGTTGATTTAGCCCCATGAAAAAGCTTAAATGGTAATGAGAATCATTTATTTAATGAGAAATGTTTTTTAACATCTGAGATTGGCATTTCTTCACCATTAGGAGGAAACTCAGTCGTTGTGATATTGAAATTTTATTTATATCACATGGAAATTCAAATCTAAGTCTAATTTTAATCCCAGGTTTTACATGAATTTGATTAACAGAGGAATTTGGAACACAGAATTTGATTTTTGAAGAGAAATATTTCCAAGGTTGCATTTTGTAAATTTACCAGCAGATGGCAGTGTCAGACAGAGTTTTGATAATCCCACATCCCACCTCCACCCACCCAATCTCACTAAAAGTATTTTTTTCAAAAGCCATGGGAAATAATTGCAAAAATATAGGTGATACTCAAACCTTACCTGTGCACACTGCAACTGAAACCAGTGTTTCAATCCTTTGTAAAAGTAAAATAAAAGAATTATTTTTAATCCTTCTCTAAATATCCTAAATAATGGGTTCGATTTATTTTGATAAATCAAACCATACTATGAGATTAACTTATGGTAATGCAAATAAATTATTTGAATCAGTGAGAATTATTTTTGTGAACACTGATTCAATTGGAGTGTTCCAGAATTTATTTTTTATGTTATGACTTTCTAGTAACCATGTCATCAGATTATGCTGGTACTTTTTTTCAATTCGATTTACCATTAATGTGTGCTGGGCACTAAATTACAATCACTCTGCCAGACATATTCCTTTCCTGTAGGCCCCAAGAATTAATAAACAGAAAGATAATAATCAGGGGTCAGGAGGAAGGTATTTGGAGTTTAGAGTCTGCCAGCTCTGGTTAGAACCCTTGTTTTAATTAAACCTGAAAATGGCATTTTACTATTACTCCTTTTTTTTTCATACTATTCTTTGTGTATATTTCCACTTTAAATTGTATCTTAGGAACCATGCTCTGAGTTTCTCTCTCTCTCTCCCTCTCTCTCTCTCTCTCTCTCTCTCTCTCTCTGACACACACACACACACACACACACACACAAACACATGATATTTTATTCAATAAGTAAGCCAAGTACTGTGCTAAGAACTGAGGTTGCGATGGTAAATAAACCAGACCAGTCCTTTCCTCTATGAAGCCTGCATTCTGGTGAGCAGAGGCAAACAATAAAAATAAATATGCAAATAATAAATGAGTTTCGGAAGTGATCATTGGTACAAAGTAAATTAAGTAAATTAAGCCAACAAATAAAAAGTCCGCAGATGTGCTGCGGGAGGACACCAGGGGGTCCTGGACATAGATGCCCACGTCTCGGGAATACGCTCCCTTATTAGACTAGCATTACTGCCATCAATCTTCTCGAATAGGAAGCCTTGAATTTCTGCATTTGTAAACATAGGCAGTGCCGTGGTGGCAGGAGTTTCTTCTCATGGCATCTGGTAACCAGGCTGTAGGTGGGACCTTGGGGAAGACTAGAGTTTTCTGGCACTGATGCTCTGTTCTTCTAGAACCTGTGGCTGAACAAGGGGCCAGGTGCTGACTCCTGCTTCACTGGGTTTCAGCTCTGGTTGGCGTTCTGCTTCTGCCTTCAGTTCTGTTCTGTAGGTCCCTATGGATGCAAGAGGACCTCCTCCTTTACCAGGCCCCCCCTGCAGGCCCTTCCCCACAGACCCCCTTTTATCACCGTTCATGGGCTCTGTGAGCCACCTCCAGATCCCTGGTGTCCTCAGGGACAGGACCCACCACCTCCACCTCTACTATTTGTAAGATGATCTGAACAGTAGGAGTTCACTTGTTCAGCACGTTCAGCTTCTGTCTTGTTGAGTCTTTGAGAAGAAGTAGAGATGGCCTCCCAGGCTTTGCAATGCAAGGCTGCTGCTGGATGAGGACACTGTGAAGATTCCTCGGTTTCTCAGGACAACACATATGTTAGGCTGTGCAATTTTTCCTCACTGAGCTGGGCTGCAGGTGTCTCTTGTGGGGAAGGAAAGAGTCCTTTTATAGGAAAGCAGGCATATCAGTTCTGCAGATGTGCCTTGTACAGAGTCCGTGTTCCTGGCTCTGTGAGAGACGAGGGACACCCCTCCTGTCAGGGGCTTCAAGTGTCCTAACGGGGAGAGAGTCACATGCAATAAGTGACGTGGAGCTTCTTATCTATAGTAGTGGAGGCTCCAGGAATGGGTCCTCAACTACAAGAGCCAGAGACGTGAATCTCATGGGAATGAATCGGAGGCTGTGGATGAGAAGGAAGAGCTGAGATGGTGCAGGGGGGAGGGTGTTGGACTCAGTGAGATGGAGCTGGAGGCCATTTCTCGCAGGGCCCACAGCCTGGGCAGGGAGCGTGAGGACAGCGTGACGTCCACCCAGAGCTGCTGCATGGGTTCACGCACAGTTCATGCAGTTATCATCTCTGAAATGTCATTGTGGCCAAAGTGCACCTAGTTCATTATCTAAATAAAGACTGTTGTTTCCCTTGTTTTCTGGAGGTTCTGGATCTGTGTGAAAGAATGCCCTGGAGATTTGAGATATTTAACTGGGTTTAGGGGATGCTTGTCTGCCAAAGTTTATTTCCCTCAGTGAGACTAGATGTGAAGACAGCCTGTAGATCAGCTGAGCGGCTTCCTTGGCCTTCAGCCTGAGTCTGACTCTTAGTGGAGAATTCCAGGTTGACCAGGAACCGCCCCTGCTGGACTCCTGTCACCGCACCCCTGCATCTGCTGTCACCACCTGCCTGCAAGTTTGCATCTCCAGAACTTTCCTTACAATATCCTGGGGCTTTTCCTGTGTTCCTGCTGTCTCAGCCCTAATACCAATTCTCAGTGGGGCCGTCTCAGAGCCTCAGTTCTGTAATGTGAGAAACAGGCATAGTGTTGGTTTCTGAGGTCAGAGTGATGAAGAGGTGATTAAGCACATAAGGAATTTGTAAAATGTATGGGATGAGTGGGCACTCACCGTTCTGTGTGGAAATGAACGTAACTCCACACAGAAGATCATCGAAATATGTTTATTCAATTTCATTAAACGAAGGGTATAATGCCTGATGATGACATTGGCAATCCCTGTTCCAAAAGATACAGCAAAGACTCCTGTGTTTTTTCTATTAAAATTCAGGTCCTACTTTACAAAGAAGGACGAGATAAGTATGAGAATGTGTACATTCAGGGATCTATAGCTCAGACCTGAAGACACTCCTTTTCCGTTACAGGTAGATGTAGCCTGTTACACACAGATGCAGCCACACAATTAAGTATTCATCCAAGACCACACATATATTGTCGAAGACAAAATGCACAGAGGAGAACAGAAGATCCCATTGCAATAACCCAAATCTCGTTGCCTTACAGGACAATTCGAAGTTTGAAGAAGACCCTGAACTGTGACCAATAGGCTGTGGCAATGTGATATATTTAGAAAAGTTGTCTGATATGCGTATTTGATTGAATTATTTCCCTGACGATTCCTTTCCCCTCTGTTTTGCCTTTCCTCGTTTTCCCTAATAAACTCATCACAGTTGAGTCTCTGTGTCAGTATCTGCTTCCAGGAGAACCTACTGTCATTCTATGTTGATAGAATAGTCACACCCAGTGTGACTCCTGTAGACACTGTCATAAACACGTAGAATCTATAGTAACGGGGGCAGAAGATAAGTCGTTATTTGATTTGTATTGACTGCATATGTCCCCTGGTTCCTTCTAGGGTGGTGGACACAACCTTCACATAGATCTGGCCATGGCTGTGTTTACTCCGCAGTTGATACTCACAAGCACACGGCGCCTGCTAGTCACAGTGGTGTGTGGCGGTCAACAGGGCAGCTATCAGTCCACAGGAAGTGGCTGATTTCTGCTTGAAAGAAATGGATGGGGCACCAGCAGTGTCTCTGGTAGAACAATGAGGAAACTCTGCACTAATTCAAATGTTGTGGACTTTCCCCACCTACCAGCTACCTCACAGTAGCACCAATCCAGGTGGGTGCTGAGCTGTCAGCCCAGAACCTGATGAGAGGCTCAAATTTACAACCCATGAGATCACGACCTGAGCTGAAGTCAGATGCTTAACAGACTCAGCCACCCAGGTGCCCCTCCTCCTTAGTGAGGAATGGGTAAGGCAGAGGTCAGTGACATGATACCTGTTCCTCCCTCACCCCCAAGGAAGCGTTGGTTGTAAGCATCTGGCTCGTTCCACGTCCTCAAATCCCATGCACTCTGCCCGAGACCCCCTGATGCCTGCAGGGCCCTCCTTCCTCCCACGTGGCGGAGGCAACCAGCCTTCCAGCAACTTTGGGGTCATGGCAGGGCCACCAAGGGGTCAAGGTCTGGCTGTCCACATGCTTCCCAGGAGTGGTTGGGAACAGCAGGGCTGCAGTAAACGTCAGCATGAGCAGCTTCTGTAAACAGGTTCTCATCCACTGTGATCAGGGCCTGGGCTAACAGGAGAGAGGGGTACACAGGAGATGTGGTGCCCTGCTTCCTGGACAGGGCCGCGCAGAGCAGAAGGCCAAGGGCCTGGGGAGAGGCAGGGAAAGAGACAGGCAGGGAGAGAGATGCTGAGTGAGTGATGGGGAAATCGGGCAAGTCCTAGAGAAATGAGAGGAAGAAACAGGGGGAGACAGGGGGTAGAGAGAAGCAGAGACAAAGAGGAGGCAAGGAGGAAAGGGCGGAGCTGGCCACAGTGTGTGGAGGGGCAGTGGACCATGCAGGAGGGGGTCTGTGAAGATGCTCTTAGTGTTGGGGGCAGAAAGGGTAGGAAGCCTGGGCATTATAGTTGCCTGAGTGCAAGGTCCAACCTCTATGTAGAAGCCATTGCCCCAGCGAAGATGGGTCCCTCTCATTTTGCCTGGTGTGTTGGGGTCCAGTCTCAGGATTGGTCATGGAGAGAAATGGCTTGGGGGAGAGCGTGCAGGTAAACTCCAGCGCGTGCCCCATGGGGAGGTAACCATGAACTGTCCCCCCCCCCCCCAGGGCCCCCAGTCACTGCCCCATTCCCCCTGCTCCAGCATGACCTTCCTTACGTTCTAAAACCAGGTGTCAGGCATTGTGCTGCCCCCAGAGCCTGCAGCCTGGAACTTGCAACGATGGATTATTGATCTCAACCAAAAGTATTTGAGAATAGGATCCATATTCTCTTTCTGGAACTGGTTATGTGGAACATGATAGCGGGTTGCTATTTTTGCATCTACTGCTGATGTCTGATTCGGGATGGTAAGTGAGCACTTTAAAACACCACAGCCTTCTATTACATGAAAGGAGAAACCTATGTGTTCACCCAGCCTTCCTCTGAATGTGAAGACGTGGCAATTATTATTTGAAGGCAAAATTATCTACCTATGAGTCTGATGGAAATTATTTCATCTTCATCCCTAAAGCACTTTTCATTGAAAATATTACCCATATGCAGGCAGGAAATTCATAACAGATGTGTAACTCCCTTGAGGTGTGCATTCTGACCTTGTCACATTTGTGTCAACAAACACATTATTGAAAACGTCAAAAATAATCTCTCAACATCAAGATGGTGACATTAGAGAATGGAATTTCTAATGTTCTCAATTAGAAATAATTTTTTAATGTTTATTTTATTTGTGAAACAGAGAGAGACAGAGCTTGAGTTGGGGGAGGGGCAGAGAGAAAGGGAATCACAGAATCCGTAGCAGGCTCCAGGCTCTGAGCTGTCAGCACAGAGCCCCACGCAGGGCTCGAACCCACTATCTGCGAGATCATGACCTGAGCCAAAGTCGGCCGCCTAGCTGACTGAGTCACTTTGGCACCTGTAGAGATAATTTTTTTTAACGATGAAGCAGAAATTTAAAATACTGTCTTTTTTTGAAATATAGTAGACACATCATGTTGCATTAGTTTCAGGCATACATCATAGTGATTTCTTGTGTATACATTATGCTCTCCATATACCGACACAAGTGTAGCTGTCATGAGAAAGCAGGCAACATTTTATTACAGGATTGACTATATTCCATAGGCTGTACCTTGTATCCCAATGACTTATCCATTCCAAAGCTGGAAGTCTGTATCTCTCCCTCAAGGGTGTCAATTTTTTATGTATTTATTTTGGTGGCAAACACAATTATCTGTGGTTCACTCAGCATGTGTAAATTTGCAGTCTGTATTTCTGCAAATGCTGCTTAAAGCATTACAAATTATATCATTACATTAATAAATTTGGTTTCATTCTTCACTCAGTACAAAGGAGAAGGAAAAGATTTCTTTGTGTCCCAGGGCCTAAGACCCATCCCAATCTGGAGAACAGGCTTAGCTGGACCAGCCGCACCCTCAGTACCTCCTGCTGAGCAGCCAAGGCCTAGAGCATGGAAGGAATTCCTACGGCCGGCAGAGGGCGCCCACGCACCACGACCAGGGAGAGGCCGGTTCCTCGACGTGCGCAGCGATGGCCAGAGAAGGCGCCCATTGG
Organism: Hyaena hyaena; assembly: GCF_003009895.1. Taxonomy (NCBI): domain Eukaryota; kingdom Metazoa; phylum Chordata; class Mammalia; order Carnivora; family Hyaenidae; genus Hyaena; species Hyaena hyaena. Next base: position 4,844,708 of record NW_024080680.1, read on the forward strand.
GCTTTTCTGATCCCGGGCGCCTCAGAGCAGGAAAGGTTTCTGTTGTCTCCAAGGATCCAGTGCCTCTGACTGTGGGCAAAGAGCCAGAGTTGCGTTTCCAGCAGGTTCTGCCCCAGGCCTGGGGGAGACCCTGGAGGCTTTGCAGCAGCTTGGGGTCTCCTCAGTGGTGGGGCTGAGTACTGAGGAGGGAGGCTTCCCCGGAAGCACCAGGAGGTCAGTGAGCCGCACAGTCCCTTGCATTTTCTGGGCTGTTCCATGGTTTGTACCTCACTTTACCTGCCGGTATTTGAACAAGATGTATCTCACTCAAGGATCCGTGGACTCAAGGGGTCCCGCCACACCACGTCAGGGAGTCTGGCGTTGCTTTGTTCCAGATGGAAGCTGGGAGAGGGCAAGATGGCGGAGAAGTAAGGAGCTCCGTACTTGCACTCGCGCCCATACATCACACAGAAAAGATCCGAAGACATTGGAAACCTTACAAAACCTGAGAGATTGGGAGAAAAAAGACGCAGAATCCACTGAGAGAGCCTTCTAACGTGAGTGCGAACCGGGGAAGATAAAATCGGGCCGGGATCGGAGACTCCAGGGTGGGAGGCGATCCCCCTCTACCCTCTACGGGGAGTGAGAGGGGAAAAGGAGAGAGTCCGAAACAGAAAAACCTCCGCACGGGGGAGAAAAACCTCCGTTGGAAAGACCGTACTTGCCAAATACCTGCACACCAGGTCCCCTCGCG